>NW_023425562.1:13032500-13382500 GCF_014108245.1 Pipistrellus kuhlii
ATCCTGTTGCTGACTGTCCTTTGGCTGATGATTTTATATTTTGACTTTCTCTACATAAGTTTTTATTTTTTCTAGATTCTAAGTGTTCTTCCCATAATTAGATGGATCATCTTGATGTTCATAATGTGTCCCAAACTGGCCAGTTGTTTTACCTGAGTTGTCAGAGGATGGTCAGTGTTCTGGTTTAGTGACTCCAAGTTCTGTTCAGACTATGGTCTGGAAAACATATTTCCTAGTAGGGGATAGTGTTATAGATGCTTCCAACCATGTAGGGTTTTCTTGACCTTGAATTTGGTGAAGAAAACATGAAGGATTCATCAGAAGAGATCTATTCCTTCACAAAATATTGAGTATATTTGTCTTACTGGAAACTGACCAAGGCATTTGGATACAGCAATAAAATAAAACAGTCCAACAAAATGACCAACTAACCAAGCCCCTTCTCTCATGGAGTTAACTTGTTTACTGGCAAAATTTGTGGTGCTTGAGAGCTTTTTCTTAGTTTTAAAAGTTGTTTCTGAAAAACGTTTTTGCTTATTTCTTTATTGTATTGCATTATTTATTTTAATATTTCCAGAAAATTCTGCAAACACTGTGTAACAAATAGGAAATACATTCCCCATAGCTTTGGTCAAAATATGTTTGCTATGTGAAAATAAAAGAACAGAACTGGAATGTTTATGATGATATTTTAAAAACTCCATTCAGTCCCCTTTTCAGACAAATGTTAAAAACTACTGACTTATGCTTTATAAATCTTATAATAGAAAAGCAATGTAAAACACACTTTCTGTAAACAATGAAGCTTAAAGCCTTCTTATCCAAGATAATTACAGATCAGAATTGGTGCCCTACAACAGATAAAAAAGTTGGTCTAATAGAAAAATCGGGGCACACCTATTATGTAAAATTACAGTGTACTGACCTTCAATGTTGACTTGTCCTTACAGTTTTCTCTTAGAAATCTGAAACTGAAGGAACCAGGTGGTTGAGTTAGAAGGGAACAAATCAATGCAGTGACTGTGAGTGAGAATTATGAAAAGCTAGGCATCCTATGAAGGTCAAAGTGGTAATGAAGTAAAAACAGTGAATTCACAGAGATAGCTGGATAGGAGAGAGAAGGGATTGAACTCAGAAAATTAGAGATGCAATTAGGAAGAGATTTAATTTTAGACAACCTTTACACTGGGTGGCCAGATTATTATGATCTCTGAATGCATAATAATCTGGCCACTCAGTGTATATCTTATATAATAAAAGGCTAATATGCAAATTGTCCCATTGACCAGGATTTTGACCAGCAGGCAGGCCAGCCAACTGCCCATGTCCCCTCCCCCTTGCCAGGCTAGCCGGATCCCACCCATGCACAAATTCATGACTGGACCTTTAATACACACACACACACACACACACACACACACACACACAAACACACACAGTGACTGGCCAGATTATTATGCATTCAGAGATCATAATAATCTGGCCACTCATGTATAAAAGCTTCTAGGATTCCTAACAGATTTGTGCTTGCATTTATGGATCTTTTAATATTTATTCTGTCAATAAAATCCCCATTACTTAAATTGATTGGTTCTTTGTTATCTGAAGGATAAAAAAAAAAAAGAAGGTTCTTGTTATTTATCTAACATTTTGTAAATAAGGCTAAAAATAGTAACTTTGATTCTAAAATAACACATTATAATTAGCTGGAGTTTTGCTCAGGGTGACTGACAGAGCTTTTTGTCTAATTACAAATGGCACCAATTTGTTCCAAGGGCCTCTCTTCATGAGTGCGTCTGTGTGAGTTTCTCCAATTTCCAGTCTATCTCAGAACTGCTGTAACTTTACTTGGGCCTCATCCCAAGACAGTATGCCATTTCTAGGCGATACTATGCTAATACAATTTTCCTTAATGCAGCCCATGTTTTCCCACGCAGCGGAATGGAAATGCCCCCTCCGTTTGCTAGCACCATTCACTCTTTAATTAAAAGAAAATGAATTGCCATTTCTCCATGGTGGAGGCTTCAGCCCCTTCTCAAAGCAGCCACATACTCGTAGCTAGGTCAACGAGGGGAATTTGACCAAGTAACTCTACGCTATTAATTAGGCGTGGAGTAGGAAAGAAGAAAAAGACAGAGAGAAACTGCACAGACTGCGTATGAAGTATAAGCAAGCCATGCAAACTCATCTGCATATCTAAATTTAGCCAACTTTAGGCTCCTAACAGGCTCCCTTCCCTCCTTTAACTCAGCACTTTAAAGGGATTTTCAAAGAGGTTCCCTGAAGTGAAATCGACCTGAGAGTACACAGTGAAATGTGCTATGCTTTCTCACTTGAATATTCTGAAGACATATATTTAGCCTGTATTTTTAATTTATGAAATACTCTTAACATACTCTATTGCTTATATACATTGACCCAAGAATTTCATATTTAATACTAATATTGGTCTTGCTAAATTATAGGAACATTCATGCATATACCACTGGCATATAGCATATGACTGTAGCAACAATAAAGATAAATTATGCCCAACCCCTTCATTTGCTTATCTGACTATTTCAGTAAAAAATGGCCTAGACTATACCAAACACACAATTCAGGAAATAAAGAGTTGATAAGCTAAACATTAAAATTAAAGTTTCTGTCCCATGAAAGACATTGTCAACAGAATTCAAATTCAAACGACAGACTAGGATAAAGTTATAAGAGGTATATTTGATGACAGCTTTCTTAATCAGACACATTTTGTATATTTGGATCATAAATATTAGGAATATTAAACTAATAAACCCATTCTATACAACACCTAAAGTAATCTTAGAACTCAACAATAAGAAAACAGACAATCTGATTTAAAAAAATGGCCAAAGACCTTAACAAATATCTCACCACAGAGATATATAGATAGCATATTAGCATAGATAAGATGCTCACATCTGATGACATCATGGAAATGCAAATTTTTAAAAATGAGCTACTACTACACACCTATTAGAATGTAAAAAATGAAAAACACTGACAACTTTAGAGGCTGATGAAGATGGGAAGCAATAGGAACGCTCATTGGTTGGTGTTGGTAATGTAAAATGGTATAGCCTCTTTGCAAGACAGTGGCAGTTTCATACAAAACTAAACAATACTCTTTCCCTATGATCCAGCAATCATACTCCTTGATATAAACACAAAGGTTTGAGAAAAGTTATGTCCACACAAAAGTTATACAGATTTTTATAGCACACATTTGTAAACACATGGATATTTATAGCAGCTTTATTCATAATTGCCAAAACTTGGAAGCAATCAAGAAGTCCTTGATTGGGTGAATGGGTAAATAAACTGTGGCACATATAGAGAGTGGAATGTTATTTATTGCTAAAAATACATGGGTTATTGGTTCATGAAAAGATAGTGAGAAAACTTAGATGCATATTACTAAAAGAAAAAAGCCAACTGAAACAGACAACATGCTGCATCATTATGACATTCTGGAAAAGGCAAATTTATGGGCACAGTTAAAATATCAGTGGTTGCCAGCAGCTAGGGAGTCCAGGGAAGGATGACTAGATGGAGTACAGAGAAATTTTATGATAGTGAAACTCTGTATGATACTGTAATGGTGTATAACACGCCATTATCCATATGTACAAACCAATAGAATGTACAATACCAATAGTGAACGACTTTGGGGCCATGTAGGTTCATCATTTGTAACAAAGATACCACTCTTGTTTGGGATGTTGATAATGGGGGATGCTATACATGTGTGGGAACAGGGAGTACCTCATTAATTTTCTCATGCTCATAGGACCTGATAGGAAGGATGTAGCAAGACATTTTATGTCTTGGTAATTTGCATTTGTTACATTCAGAGGTCAGAAGATTAATTCCACAAAAATTCAGGGATCTGCCACCTTTGTGAAACTTTTGAAATAATTCATCTGGGGTATTTCCCTTGAAAGAAAAGAAAAAAAAATAAATAAAACTATAGCAACTTGTAGCCATAACTACTAAAAAAATTTTACTTTTTTTTGTAGGAATCTTAGGATTTTAGAGGCCACATATAATATATTTGGTTGCTTTGCTTCTAGCTATTTATTGAAAAGTCCCCAAATTGGCAAATTTGAGTATGATCCAGAGAAAAATAAACCTTTCATCTGGTCCAGTATGCAATTCAAGCAGCTGGCGTTTGAATTATGACACATGGCAAATGACAATGCTGTGTGCAGGCTCAGAAAAGCCCTGATAAGGATCGTGCTGCAGGAGGTTTAGAGCAAAGCTATGCTATCCTCAGTGGATAACTGGGAGTCTTTAGAGGAGCTGTTCTCAAACTTTTTGGTCGCAGGCACCTTTCCATTCTTAAGATGTATTAAAAAGTCCAAAGTGCTTTTGCTTATGTGGATGCATATTTTGACATTTACTGCATTAGAAAGTAAAGTTGAGGGAAAATTAAAATTTAATAATTTAAAATAATAATAAACTCATTCTATAGTAACATAAATGACATATTTTTATGAAAGGTTCATTGGTTTCTTAAAAACTTCTAGACTAGATACCCTTTCCTCTTTTTTCTTCAATATATAGGGAAAAAACATACTGCTGACACACTCACAAGCTGTGGACACCAGCTCTGTGGGATTTGCTTTTTCCCTGCACCAAGCAATTCTGTTATCCTACAATTCAGTTCACTTCCAACATAACAACAGTTCATGTAGATCATGCAGGTTAAGGTCTTAGTTTCATAAGAACACCCCCCACTTCAGAAAACAATCACAAAAAGAATATCCCTAGGTTACCATAAATTCTGTCTAACTTGGCTACAAATAGGAGATTCCCATGACTTCGCTCCTATTAGATTCAGTTATTTGCTAGAAAAGCTCACAGAATTCAGGAAAACATAATAAAAGATAGGATAAAGGATGTATATGAATAACCAGATGAAGAGATACTTAGGGTGAGATCTGTGAATGCAGGGGCTTCTGTCACCATGGAATTAGGGTGCATCCCCTTCCTGGTGCATGGATATATTCACCAACCTGAAGTTCCCCAAATCATTGGGCTTTTTATGGGGGCTTCATCGGGTATGCATGATAGGTTATTATCTCCATTTCCAGCCCCTCTCCCAGTTATGGAGAATCGGGGCGGGGGGGCGTGCCTGAAAATTCCAAGCTTTAACCAAGTCCTGATCTTTCCGATGACCAGCCGCCCTCCAGGAACCCACTCAGAATTGTCTTATTAGAATAAAATACACTCCTATCACCCAGGAAGTTACAAGGGGTTCAGGGACCCAGCTCAAAGACCAAGTGTTAGAACAAAAGATGCTCCCAGTACTTTATTACTTAGGAAATTACAATTTTTTTTCTTTTATTTAGCTTTATCCAAGGAAATGGTCAAAAACTTAACGTTAGAACAAACAATTTTCCTAGCATCTTTGTTTATAAGAGTTCCAGGATCCCTGTTTGGGGAGATTATAGCATAGCTATATCTACATCTGTGTTATTAGTTCACATTTAGAAACCTCTGTTCTGGTTCATTTGATACCTGAAATGGACACCAAAATGAAAATGAGATAATTTATTTATGGGTAAAAACAAACAAACATGGATGCTCCCCAACAAGGCCAATCTGGACATTACCACTGAATGCTCAATCTATCAGCATATCCAGGGGGACCAGCCAGTCCTCTGCTGCCAGAACAGTTTTATTGGAAAGCATCCATCATGGATTACGGATTGGGCAGTGATTTGTCTTCATTTGGAATGCACTTATATTGGATGAGGATTTGCATTGACTTCCCCACACACATCTGCCAGCAATGCTATCTATGGACTACCTGAATGACTTATTCGCCACCACAGTATCTCAGACTCCATTGCTTTTGATAAAAAATTTACTTGGCAACACAAATAGTGGATCAATGAGCTTATGATAAAACAATTCACTTCCTTCACCATAACCCAGAAAAAAAAGTGGACTGATATACAGTGAAATGCCTTTTTTTTTGAATATATATATAAATTCCTGAATATATAAATTTATCTATATTTCAGGAAGGAAGAGGAAGAAGGAGATAGAAATATCAATGATAAGAGAGAATCATTGATGGGTTGCCTCCTGCACACCTCCTACTAGGGTTTGAGCCTGTAACCTGGGCATGTGCCCTTGACAAAAATCGAACCTGGGACCCTCTGTCCACTGAGCCAAACCAGCTAGGACTGAAAAGCCCTTCTAAAGAATTAGTTGCAAAGCCAAGATGCTTTCCAATATATAATGCTTTTCACCCTCATTACCACAGTATAATCACATAGAAACACAGAATGGAAATGAGATGTGTATCTCTCAGGATTACATATAATGAGCCTTTCACAAATACTTCAGATTTAGAGGTCTGCATACCTAAGATGAAACTCTTCTTTGGCAAACAGTACAAAATCTTTTTTTAATTAGAAGTTTAGATTGCCACTAAGCTATTTTTGGCTCCTCGTGATATTGAACCATGAGACACAGAAGGGACAATGTTTGCTTGCCTATGTTTGTAATTAATTTTTACTATTATAGAAAAATTGATGTACTGATATGGAATGGAAGGGAAGAGGGGTATTCCTGGAACACAAAGTCCCTGCCCTGTCCATTAGTAAAATTCAATGGAGTCATATAGAAACCCACATACTAATATATGTAAGGAACCAAATGTCCTAGTTTGCCAGAGATTGTCTTCATGTATACATTCATGGCAGCATAGTTATTAATAGAATATTATACTCTTACACTCAAAAGTGTCTCAGATTAAAACATAAAGTATATGAGTGATGCTAACCATCCGACTCAGTATTTATGATATAGATTTGTTTCTCTAGTAAATGACTCCTGAAAAATTAGGTACTAGTTAAGAGCAAGAGAAATATTGATTGGGCAGTGAAGAAGTTAAGTTAAATATATCAACCAGGCTTTGTAGCCAGCTGCAGAAATGACAACTCTAGAACCTACTCATTTTCCTGTCTTTTCTTCTGTTATCTATCTATCTATCCATCCATTTATCTGTCTGATCAATATGGATATCTATTGATATGGATCTCCACCTATATCTATATATAGAGCATGAGATGCATACATAGAGTATATCTACATACCTAGGTAATGTATATGTTACACACACACACATAATTACATATGATATATATCAATATAATTATATATCATAGTTATATAAACAGATCCAGATACTATTATATAATATTAGTGTCCCAGTGCATGAAATCCGTGTATGGGGAGGTGACCCTCAGCACGGCCTGCACCCTCTCCAATCTGGGACCACTCGAAGGATTGGGCCTAAACCGGCAGTCAGACATCCCTCTCACAAACAGGGACTACTGGTTCCTAACCACTTGCCTGCCTGCCAGCTTGATGGCCCCTTAACCACTCCCCTGCCAGCTCCTCTGCTGGCCTGATCACCACTAAGGCTTTTATTAGTAGAGATATAACCCTTCACAGAAAATTTCACTAACCCTGCTTTACAATAGGGCTTGATGACTGAATCACTGGGGCCAGACAACAAGATTTCCATTCTTTGAATAGTGGAGGAAATAAATTATCTTGTCTTTAATTCACCCTGAATATCAAATGAGATAATGACTTAGAAAAGTATAAAAGCACCATATAAAGACAACTGTGTTTTTTGCCGAAACCGGTTTGGCTCAGTGGATAGAGTTTCGGTCAAGGGCATGTACCTTGGTTGCAGGCACATCTCCAGTAGGGGTGTGCAAGAGGCAGCTGGTCGATGATTCTCTCTCATTGATGTTTCTAACTCTCTATCCCTCTCCCTTCCTCTCTGTAAAAAATCAATAAAATATATTTTTTAAAAATAAAAATAAATAAATAAAGACAACTGTGTTTTTTATGTACTGAAAAGACAGGAAAGTGGTAAAATGAAAAACTTTTATTCTCCCCTTTTCTTCCTTTATATCCTTTATTTAAACTTAGAAATTCATAAAAATTACACTCCTATTTTCATTTCTTTACACTCAATATTATTTTGTATTAGTTTCAGGTTTTATATTAGTTACAGAAGAGTGGTTAGACAATCACATACTTCACAAAGTGTTCCCCGATATTTCCAGTACCCACCTGGAATAATACCGTCATTACAACACTGTTGACTATATTCCCTATTTCAGTGACAATAGGTTTACAGGTTCCTTCTAATCTTTCTTTTATGTTGCTCGTCCTTTCTTTCTTACTTCTTCCATCATTTTCTTTATACAGTATCTCAATTGGCCCTCAACACTCAGCAAAGTCACTGGGATACGCTTAATCCATTTACAGACCAGGAGACTAAGGCCAATTCCAGTTGGCTGCAGAACTTGACTCAGCGGTGCAAGGAGCCCTCACAGCCATACTCTCGCCCTTCCTAAGGGGCAGCCATGGGGCAAACAGAACAAACCTTCCCATCAGGCTTCTGTGCCTCATTCTCAAGCACCTCTTCATCCTGGATGCTCCACATTCTTTCCTCTCCCCCGCTCCCCGCCCCCATTCTTTACTGCCCTCCCACTTCTAGGGAGCAGGTGGTAGACTTTGCACTCAACACAGAGGCAGGTGCTGCTATGGGGTGGGGTTGGAACTGGGGATGGTGCGGGTATGGGCTTGATTTTGGGCCAAGGTGGGAGCAGAAGTCTCCATCTCTCAAGTGCTCAGTCACCTGGCAGTTACTCATCTCGCCATTGAGCAGAAAGGTGAGTGGTGAAGTGGCCTTCTCCACTTGGGGCAATAGCCACCAGGGTGAGGCCTGGTTAGTGCCAGGAGCTTCGCTGAACTGCCGCAGTCAGGTAACCAGCAGTGCAGTGTAGTGCCCCTCCACTGAGGTGGTGCCACTCCACAACCCCCGCCACAAGGCTGGGGTCCACACCCCTCCACATGGGCACCTTCCACTCAGGCAGTCATCGCCTCTTGTTCCCCTCTGGGCTGACACACATCTTTGGGCCACTGCAGAACTTCCCTCTTCATGGGCAAGGCAGATCCCCTCCCGCCTGCCCCCTGCCCCAGACTGAGTCCCCTCTGGTGCACCCTTCCTCAGCACCGCTCTGCGCCCCTTAGGCCTCCCGTCTCCTGGCCAGCCACTTCCCCAAAGCCACAGTGCTTGCCCAAGAGCCACCCCTCACCTGCGGATCCCCAGCTGGGGCCACAGAAGAGAGGTTTCTCTGCCCCGATCCTACCCCTATCCCTGACTTGCAAGTCCCAGCTCACCTGTACCTGCTGCATAAGCAGCCTGTTCATCAGTAGTTACTGTGACAGTGCCCTAACCAATTTGCATGTTACCCTATTATTAATACAGATTATATAAAATATCCATCTGTATGTGTATATGTGTATGCTTTATTTTTCTTATCATTTTTATAGGACATGTTGATTGTGGTTAACTATTGTATAACTTAATGCAAACTATATTGTCTACAAAGACAGGATTAACATTAATTCTAATTCCTAGGGAAAATAGGAGATGAGACTTGGGCCATTCCATTTGTAGGAGATGGTAAGTGCATTTTCATTTATTCGAGGCAGATTTGCTCTTTGTCAGGAAACAGGTTCTTGTTACTATTGGAAAATTAAGTATGGAAAGAATATTTAGATCCTGTGTCACACCTCCACACTCAATTCTGCATGCCTGGCAGTAGGGCCTGTGATTTTGTATATTTAACCATCACACAAGAAACTGAAAGATAAGTAGTTCCCCAGTTATCAATTGGGGGAACACTAAGTTAGGAGAATGAAGTGAATCTCAGTAGTATTACAGGGACGTTTAGAATTCTCTATTCAGTGGGAAGCCAAACGTGAAGAGAGATTTTGGGGACTGTACTGAGAATATAACAAGAGAGTGCCCTGGGGTCTGCACATCTCCCCTCTCTCCTCCTTTGGCATCTGACTCTGTGTGGTCATTTGCACAGAGGCTTTGATCACCCGTCTCGGAGGCATGCTAGATGCTTGGGGCTAAGCAAACTGCAGACTATACACTTTTCTGCCAGCCCATAAGCCTTTCTCTTTGATCAGCAGCATGGGGGCAGCCCCATCAAGATTTTAAGGTTTTGCAACAAGGTAGACAAGATCAAACCAGTTATATTTCACCATCCCGGCTTTCCTTAATTCAAGTTTGGAGTGTAATTGAGGCTCCAGGAAATAGAAGATACTTTTAATTTGCTTTCTCTCTTCTTTGCTGCCTGCTGGAAAACTGCCTTTGGTCAAAGAAAGATTCAGAAATCATATGGAAAGAAAATATATATTCTATGCAAGTGGCCGAGTGCAGCTATCACTTGGACTCTTGAGCAATCTATGTAGTGAACATTTAAACACAGAATATGTATTGTCTAACCACTATTACCACTTCATGCCAGGACTTTCTTGGTTGAAATGAACTGGGGTTGGGAGGAAGGAAGGAGCTTCTAATTGATTTAGATTGCTTTGGCTGTTGGTTTCAATTTTTTCTAATCTTATAGAGATATAATCCACCTATAACAAGGTAGTAGTTTAGGGTGTAAAACCTAAAGATCTAATCTATGTATACATAGTAAAATGATTAGCACAATCAGCTTAGTTACTACCCATCACCTCACATCTTTATAAATTATTATTTTATAGTGATGTGAAATTTTGTGATCTACTCTGTTAGCAACCTTTCAAATATACAATATTACAATAGTCACCACAATGCATATTGCATCACCAACACTTACTTATCTTCTAAGTGGGTGTCTGGACCTACTTACCACCTTCCCCACTTTCCTAAAACCCTCCCCTCAAGTCACTGAGTTTAATGATGGTACTCAAGTCACTCAGTTTAATGATTGTACCAATGATTGTACTCAAGTCACTGAGTTTAATGAGTTCTAGAAATTACAAGGCAAAAAGCTCAGGAATCAAAACCATACACAAACTTTGAACAATAGGTGGCAAACTTTTCATCTAAAGGCTATTTAAGCCTTCCTTCTCCTCATAATAAGAAACTCAGCAAGGGGAAGGAGGCAAACAATTATTTTTGCTCTTAAATCATTTCTACTTGATAAGGTAGAAAATGTAGAATCATAGTCATAAAATCACAGATTATCAAAACTAGAAGAAATATTAAAGAAAATTTGCTTCAACTGTTATTTCATTGAAGAAGAAAAACATGTAACTTTTTCCAGATAAAACTGCTAGTTAGATTAAAATGGGAAGAGAAATAATGTAACTACTGAGAACAGAGTTGGTATTTCAAACCTCTATTTAAGACTTTGTTTCAGAAAGACATCATATGACCACTTAAGTAAAGATTCTGTGCTTGATAAAAACAGTGGTTCCACAGAAACTTGACTAGCATTGTAGCTCTGGCAGACAAGAGATATGTAGATTTGGGAATAGAAACATATGCTCTTTTTTTTTTTTCTCCCAGCTACTTATACACTAAATTAATTTAACAGAACTTAATTTAAATAATTATTATTATTAATGGCATACATATTTTTATTGATCTTAATGAAGAATCTGCTACTCATTCTATTCTGTGACCTGGCACATAAAAATGTGCATAAAAGATGTAATAAAACTATGGTGAATAAGGAAAGAAGGAAGAGAGGAGACACACAAGTTACATGATTTTGCTCTAACGGCTGCAGTTTCCACAAAGGAATTAAACTTCCTCAACACATTTGATATAATAGAGGTGCTGGTTGTGAGCTTAAATACAGTTGAAGCATTCTGCATGATTCCAATTATATTTCAGCCAAATAAGTCCCAAAATGCTCCGTTGGAATGTGATGCTTCTATTGTTTATTGTTCAATGGTGTGAGGGATTAGACATAAAGATTATTTGTATCACTTAGCTGAAATAGATTAGGGGAATCAGTTGACTTGAACATGGCTAGCAGAACTCAACTACAATCAAAATCAGATTCTGGGTAGGACACTGGTGAGGGCTGAAAGTGGAGGGAGACAGAGTGAAGAGCTTAGAAACCTGAGACAAGAAATGACAGTGAATTATACCAGAGTTGAGTAGTGTCTATAAAATCCTAAGGGTTAGCATTATAGAGAATAGTTTTCTCAACAAAGCAGAATTAAATTAATAAGAAATGCTTACTTGAAAAAAAAAACAAAACCCAAAATTTTGGGGGAAAATCCAAAACACACCTAAGTAGTGAATGAGTCAAAGATGACATTACAAGAGAAAATTTTCGAAAATATTTAAAATAAGGTAGTAAAATATATTTGTGCTTATTATAAGGTTTTTTTCTTTTTAATACAGCTTTACCACAGTATAATTATACAATAATTTGCTAGCTGGCACCAGCACAACACTTAGTCTAAGGCTAATTATATTTCCCACTAGTGAAACAAGATCCTTATAAGTTTCCCCCCCAAATCTCTGTGAAGCATTAAGTTTTCCATTGTGGCTTGTGGAAATGGGCATTAACTTCTTCACCTTGTTTCAGCGCTAGTCACTCTTACCTTCCTGGTCTTCAGCAGTTTCCCCACATGATCCACTGGTTATCTCTCTGCCCTATACTTAGGGGAGCCCCCTGCAGACCTCCAAAGGTTTCTCTCTCTGACATCCTTTTTTCACTGCTGTGCTGTGAACATTAGCCTCCTTGGTCTCCTTGAATACTTAGCACTGTCTCCTCAACTGAGGGTATCCATAGGGTTTGGCCTGGGTACCGTCTCCTAGTGCTGTAGCCTGGAACCTCTCAAGGCCTTGACCTGGGGTAGTCATAGGGTTTACCTCGTTTTGTTTTCCATTTCGCAGGGGTCACTGCCCTTCACTGCTGATGTGCAGAGCTCTTTGTGGGAGTGGTGGAAGTACAGATTTTTCCAGTGATAGGATAAATACAATCTCTGCTATGTCACTTTAAGTTGGTCAGAAGCAAAGATCTGCCTTCCATTGCCCCTAAACAACAGGATGGTGGTTACCAGAGGAAATGGGATTGGGAGATAGAAAGGATTAAGGGGGTCAAATATGTGGAGATGAAAGAAGACTTCGGGTGGTGGGCACACAATGTAATCAATGTACAGACGGTGTATCATAGAATTGTATACTTAAAACCTATATAATTTTATAAAGCAATGCCACCCCAATAAAGTTAATTAAAAAGGGAGAAAACAAAAACAAATTGAATAGAATTACCAACTAGATACAAAGTTGAGTTACCAAGTAGGTGCAAAATTCTGTATCTCGTGCTGCAGATTCCCAACATTTTTAAGGTAAATGTGAAAAGGTAACTCTTCTAGGGACTCTTAGACATGGAGGTTAATAAATGTAATAAATGGGCAGAGAAGAATAAGCATCCAATCAATGAGAGCAAGGGTTATGAAAGTTTGGGTCTGGCGCCAATGATAGATTGCTCCCAGCTTATGGCATTATGGAAAGTGTAATAGAGGAAAACACTTTTGAGTTGGATGGAAACCGTAAATACCTAGGAGTATGAATGATGGTAATTATAAAGTAAAGGTAGATTGGTAGGAATCCAGGAAGAGTGTTAGATGCAAGACAAAAGAGCCGGATGCCAGCAAATTCTATCAAATATTTATGAAAGAAGTAATAAAAGCCTTTAACAAACTCTTTTAGAAAAGACAGAGGAGAATCCTTTCCAACTTATTTTATGAGGTGATCATAACCCTGATACCAAAACCTGACAAAGGCATTTCAGCAAACGAATATTACAAACCAGTATCTGTTATGAATATTAACCCAAAATCCTCCAAGCAATATTAGCCAGTTGAATCCAGCAGCACATAAATAGAATACTTCATGGCCAGTGTTGTACACTCCAGAAATGCAAGATTTATTCATCCTTTGAAATCAATAAGTGCAATTCACTACATTAACATAATAAATGATAAAAATTATCTCAAAATATCTAGAAAAATCAACTGACAAAATTCAGCACGCATTTGTGATGGATTAAAACCATCCATAAACTAGAAAACTAAATCAATCTGGTAAATGGCATCTAAAACTCCTTTAGCATATATTATTCTAAGGAGTAAAAAACTGAACACTTTAGTTATATGAAAGGGAGCAAGAAAACTATAGTCATTAAACACATATAAATGTGCTCAATATTATTTGTTATCTGGATTAGAATCAAAATGAGGTCTTACATTTCTACTAGAATAGCTCAAATTATGAAGAAAACCAAAACCAAAAGTTACTGAAGATAAGAAATTGGGACTCTTCCACAGGTAGGATTGGATTTCTGTCAGTGTCAACACCACTTTAGTAAAGTGTCTGCTAGTTTCTGAAAATGTTATATCTACCCTATGATCTAGTAACTCTGTTTTCTTGTATTTTCCCATGAGGATTGAAAATGTATGTTTACACAAGTATTTACCCTAGATGTTCATAGCAGCTTCATTTATACTAGTCCAAAACTGAAAAAAATACTTAATTCTCCATCAAAAGGGGTATGGATCAACAAATTACAGCATATTCATACAAGGAAATAATACCCAGCAATAAAAATAAATAGCCTATTGATAAATCAAACACCATGAATGAAAATGGCTGGATAGGAAAGGAAGCATACCCTAATAACTCCTTTGAATGAAACTTGTGAGAGGCAAAACTAATTTACAGTAATAGAGTTTAGAGCAGTGATTGTTAGGGATACTAGGAAGGAAATAAAGGAACTTTCCAAAATGAAGGAAATATTTGATACCATCCTAATAGTATGAATTACACAGGTGTATGCACTTACCAAAATGCACTGAATTTTACAGTTAAGACTTATGCATTTTACTTTTGTAAAGTATACTTCAATTAAAAAAAACTAATGGAAAGGATGACACACATATTTTCATGAGAATGGCAATGCATATTACAGAGGCCCATCTAAAAAAATGAGGAAGAATTTCTGTATTCAACAGAAGTCGGTGACAGAAATTCTCTAAGAAATAATGGAATGTAGGGCTGGAATATTTTGTTTATAGAAATCCTTGAGAGCCACACAGAAGAATTATATTATGATGCCTAGTGAAAATAGGACCCACAGATGCTTTTTGAACAGTACCATGTTAAAGCAGTGATTTTAGTTACATGCAGTTGCAAGGACATGTGTAGAGACTACAATTGGATTGTGGTAGAAAGCTCACTGCCCTATAAAACCACAGCCCAGGGCTGCCTATAAGGGAAAGTAGGCTTGTGGACCACTGCAAGCTGCTCAGCCGAAGGCCAAGGAAATATTGCAGTGTATGAGCATCATGGAACATGAATAAGTTTAAGGACATTCTTTCAGTGAATGAAGGACTCCATTCATTATTGAAATCTGGGTAAAGGACTAGAGCCAGAAAGTATTCACACAGGAGCAGCCAGTCTATATCTTAACAACATAAGCATTGAATTAGCCTGAAGGCATGCAGTCAACACCCAATTACTGAGGGAAGTGCAAAGAGAAGGGACATTGCAGTTCACTGAATTCAAATGCCTAATAAATAGATGCCCTTGCCTTTTCTAAAGATGCAATTAAGAACCTTCAGTTCCAATAACAACATGCTCTGAAATTAAAATGTTGGTTTTTTCCCCTCTACATATGAAAGATATTCCAGTACAAGTTTCATTCTAGTGAATTTTAAAAACAGATTAAGTTCACCATTCAATCTATAAAGTATAAAGCATATCCTATATAACAAAGAAGTAATATGCAAATTAACCCTCATACCCTCACAAGATGGCTGCCTATGACCAGGCCGATAGGGGGTTAGTGGTGGATGACCAAATGACTAAACAAGCAGGCTGCATTGGGCAACCAGGCTTGCAGGGCAGTTAGTGAGGGACAACTAAACAACTGAACAGCCAGGCTGAGGGACATGTGACCAGGCTGGCAGTTGGCCATGAGAAGTGATTAGGCCAGTGGGGGGGGGGGGCAACCCGGCTGGCAGGGGAGGCAGTTAAAGGGGTGATCAGGCTGGTATACAGAGGCAGTGAGGGGCAGTCAGGCCGGCAGGGAGGAACAGTTAGGAGTGACCAGGAAGACAGGCAGGTGAGCGATTTGAAGCCAGTGGTTCAGGATTGTGAGAGGGATCTTGGATTGGGGAAGGGGCAGGCTGGGCTGAGGGTACCCCCCTTCTCTATATATGAATTTTATACACCAGACCTCTAGTTATTCTATAAAGTTAATCCTATGTGTATACAGAAGTCGAAGTGTCACAGTGGTGATTAAAAATAATAATATTGTCCCTCCATAAAAACCTAGAACTTATATTTCAGTTGATGTAACAACTCATATTCACAAATGTGTTTTTAGTAATAGATTTGACATATCCAAATGAATTTGTCCTTCTAATTTGTCCTTGGAAGCTGCATGTCTACATATTTCATTATTGGTCCATTATTGAGCACCTTTAATGATTGTGCTCAAACCTTTGACATGTTATTTTACTAACTATCCTAAAAAATGATAAATCTGCCAAAACCGGTTTGGCTCAGTGGATAGAGCATCAGCCTGCGGACTGAAAGATCCCAGGTTCGATTCTGGTCAAGGGCATGCACCTTGGTTGAGGGCACATCTCCAGTAGGGGGTGTGCAAGAGGCAGCTGATCAATGATTCTCTCTCATCGATGTTTCTAACTCTCTATCCCTCTCTCTTTCGCTCTGTAAAAAATCAATAAACTATATATATTTTTTAAATGATAAATCTTTGCTTTTTGAAGATATGTTCAGTTTTTTAAGGAAAGGTGGAAGTTCCTTCAAAATAGGTATCTACACTAATAAAAGAGAAACATGAAAATTAATCATCACTCCATTACACCAAGTCATGCCCACCAGCCAATCAGGAGCAAGTATGCAAATTAACCCAACAAAGATGGTGGCCGGCCACAGAGCTGGAGTAAGCAGGAGGTTTGGGTTGTCCTGGCAATGGAAGAAGCCAAGCTTCCCACCCACCCTGGCTGGCCCTGACCTCTGCTCAAGGCTACAAAGTTTCAATTATAGAAGATAAATAAATCCTAGATACTTGCTTCCAGCTGGCTCTGGCCTCCACTCAAGGAGGTGAAAAAAAAAGAAAGAAAGGAAGAAAGGAAGAAAGGAAGGAAGAAAGAAAGAAAGGAAGGAAGGAAGGAAGGAAGGAAGGAAGGAAGGAAGGAAGGAAGAAAGGAAGAAAGGAAGAAAGGAAGAAAGGAAGAAAGGAAGAAAGGAAGAAAGGAAGAAAGGAAGAAAGGAAGAAAAGAAAGAAAGAAAGAAAGAAAGAAAGAAAGAAAGAAAGAAAGAAAGAAAGAAAGAAAGAAAGAAAGAAAGAAAGAAAGAAAGAAAGAAAGAAAGAAAAAGAAAAGGAATAGAAAAAAAGGAGGACTCAGACCTTGGGTCACTGTGGAGTGATCAGGCCAGGATGGGACTGCAGGGGCCACTAGGAGTAAGCAGACCAGTCTTGGATTGTGAGAGGGATGTCCGACTGCCAGTTTAGGCCTGATCCCTGTAAACCAGCAGCAGGACATCCTTCAAGAGGTCTCAGATTGGAGAGGGTGCAGGCCAGGATGAGGGACATGCCCCCCTCCAGGCATGAATTTCATGCACTGGGCCACTAGTTTAAAATGAAGAGGATAGGAATGCAATATAAACCCACCATGGTTTACAAAGAAAAAGAGGTGTTGACAGAAACCAGCTTCCTTGTATAGAATATGTTCTGGCACTGAAGAGAAAATCATTTTTTTTTAAAGGAACTATGCTATCAAATGTCTGGATGTTTCCACATACCCAGCTGTTTAGCATTATGTGACTCCTTCAACCAGTTGATTGAACATTGAATGTTTCTCTTTACATCTGCCTGCTTGCTGCTGTGTAAATACTACAGTTAGCTTTGTTATCACTGCTGCTGCAATCTGACCATGCAAATAAATACTGCCTCATACAGTTCATTAATGTTTTATACTTTCCCAAGGATTACTTATCTTCTGTGTCCTACACTCTTATTAGCTAAGTGTGTCAGGTATGACATGACCCACTTTTTGAATGAGACATGGTCTATGCCTTGATCTTACTCAGTGGCATCTTATGAAGAAAAGAGGGCAACTGGGCTGGTGCCTCTGCTGTGAGAAAGGAACCCTGCCTTCTTGCTGATTTCCATTTTGTTCCCTAGGGCTGACTTCGAGGGAAGATCATTTCTGAGTGCTTCCTTTTTTGCACTTGTGCTCCAAGTGTTGTTCTACATCTGTTAAACTATCATTGCATTTTCTTCAAGTTCTAATGTTTCCCTTTGTGTGAGAGAGAACTAAATATAAAGAATATTTTCACCTGCATCTTCTACAGGCAGATGAACCATTTGAATGTTTCCATCTCATTTCATATTTGAATTTCTTTTTTAAATCGTTTTGCTTTCTGATTATTACAAAATAGCGTCCTTGATGACATAGGTATTTTAGTGAAGTGATACCCAAATTTAGTATTCTACTTATGGAGAGCATTCTTTCTTGGAGGATGGAGGACAAAGAAAAAATAAGATTATGTACTGGGGTTAGTTCCATAGAGTAAAAGAGCACCATGCCCTTCTAAGGCATACAAAGATTTTTGCAAGTGAAATCATACAATAGACTACACCAGTAGCCTCTTATGAATTCAGTAACAGAAGTCACAGAGAATCCAAGTTGCCTGCCCTAAGATCTTGTAGAAAAGGACATACCTATTTGGAAATGTAAATTGAGACCTTCTGTCATGATGCATCATTCCCCCAGTTTTTTTTTTCTTTTAATTGAATTTATTGGGGTTATATTGGTTAACAAAATTATATAGGTTTCAGTTGAACAATTCTATAATACATCATCTGTATATTGTATTGTGTGTTTACCACCCTCAAGTAAAGTCTTTTTTCCTTCTAAGCTCCTGTTCTTATTTTCTCTCATAGATTTGTTATAGGCAGTTTTAAAATTTAATTTTGCTAAACCTGGCACATCCCTCTAGTATACATTTAATTTAGTTTCCTAGGGTATTTTTAGTTAACTATTATTGTTTGCTTTTAATGTCTCATTCTTTTGCCTAAATTGCACTTAAGCTTTCATAAAAGGGTATCCCATAGATCATATCAGTGCTTTCAAAAGCAGCACGACAAAGCTTGTTGAGAAGGTGGTGAGATTTTGTCCTAATCCATGTTACTAGCAGAATATACATATAAATTTATTTTAAAATAGAGTTTTCCAAATAGCTACCCCGTGATTTAAAAAAAAAATAACATTTATTATCTTTATGCAACAAAGGTAGACCTCATATTCTTCCGTGAGCATTGGGGATCCTCAATGATTTCACACTCCTTCCCTTGGATGGAGCCTAAGGGAATAAAATTCTTTCAAATAATAGTCAAATAGCTAAGCGTTTATGAACATGACTATGAGAAACTAACTGCCTTCATGATAAACCTGTCCCTTCTTAAAGAGAAGAAAGACATCTGCCCCAGGTCTCTCTGCTGTTGGGTGGTGACATAGTCTATGTTTCAGGACTAAACTCTGAGATACAATGTCACGTAGCCACCCTCTTAGAAAAGTAAATGCAACCAGTACATATGCTCAGGTTCTTATCCATTTCCAATAACATTCTCACGAAGTGCTTATTTAAATGCCAAGAGCTTTTCCCTGGTGCCAGAGTGTGGATCAGAGAGAGAGAATTCTAATATAATATTTGAACTGACTAATGCAATGCTTGCTCATCCATTTGAGAAACATTTATTATGTACATACTATACCCCTGGCACATAGAGATGAACATTCCAGAAAGAAATATAGATATACAAAGAGGCACAACACAATGCAATATGTGTTACCACAAACGTGTGAGGAACTTCAGCCCAGGAGGGAATGAAGCCTGGACTCAGCCACAGAGATAAAGGTACAACAATGACTAATTTAACCCCCTTTAGCCTACTTTCCAAACTGTTCTACCCTCTCCAAGTTGGCAGCACTGTATGCTCTCTCACCCCACCCCCTGCTACTCCTGCCCTTGCTTTGCTGCAAACTTCTAGCTCCTCCATAACAAGGCTTTCAATTCCCTTCTCTTCATCAAATCCCTTTGTATCTCCAGCTGTCCTTCTTTTCTGTTTTTACTATTATGGGATAAATTTGCCCATCTCTTCTAGGTCCTCCAGGATTGGGCCTCATACTTGTTTCTTCTTAATATTTTTCCTCAGACTGCAAATATGCCAAATTTCCTATATACTTAAACACAAAAGATACAACAATAATAACTTTCATCTAACCAATTGGGTTAAATGACATATATATATATATATATATATATATATATATATATATATACACACACACACACACACACACACACACACACACACATATATATATATATATATATATTCCTCTCCAATAACCACACCTAAAGCAAGCCTACTTTGTCTGCTGCCAATTCCCTGCCCATTCCACTTTCTATGCAAATTACGCTACACAGAGTCTTTTATGAGTTAAAATCCAGTGGATAGTTCTCAGCCACCATTCTGTGATCAACTTCATCAACATTTGACTTTGGCCCAATTCCCTTCTACATTATTTACAAATTTCATAAAATTTCTCTTAAAAGCACTATTCTGAATATGCTTCCAGTGGATCTCCTGTACCCATTAAATACCTGTGCAAACATTCTTCCTCTACCCCGAATCCAACATTGCCTCCGCTTGATATGACCTTTCTCTCCTCTGGCTGCTGAAATTCCATGCATACATCTGAAGTGTTACCCAGTCTATGAACCCCCTCTTTTACCTAAAAGTTAATGCTTCCTTCTATTATCCGACAGCACATATTTTTCACCTTCTGACTTCTGGTGAAAATTTTTGTTTCTTAAAATTATGGCATTTTCAAAAATAGAGGGGAAAATATGATAGACACTGATGCTTCAAAAAATATTTGTCATATTTGTTTCAGATATATTTCTTAGGTAAAAAAGTATACATGTAACAACACCCTCCTGATTTCCCAGAGAAATTCACTGTTATAAATAATTCTACCTAGGAGCAATAGACTATTTGTTCTATATTTTGAATGCCTATATGCTTGTATGTGTATTTATATATGCATAAATACAGATAAATATGTATGTATATATATATATATGCACATTTACACATGCACATTATATATATGTACTTAAATATATAATATCAATGTCTATGTTTAATTTTTTTTACATAAAAGGGTGGTGTACTTAGTGCTTTACAACTGTCTTTTTTAGTAAACATTATATTTAATCATTTATATATATTGATATATAGGTTTACATGGTAGAATAGGTCATTAATTTTAAATATACATATGAATCCAATCAAATCTATCCATTGTTCTATCACTGGACATAAGAATTTTGTTTTTGTTTGCTCTGTTTTTCTACTGCAAGCATTGCATAAACATTTAGCACACATTTCTTTGTTCACATATATAGCCATTTCTGCCTAGTATACCTATGGTGCCACAAAGTCTTCATTTCCTGATAAGAAGTGACCTGTATGTGTTTTCTAAAGCTTTGCAGCTAATTTTTTTTTCACATTTAGGTTTATAATGCATCCAGATTTTACTTTGTTAATGGTGCAAATGTATTGATTTGGATTGGAGATAGAAGACTGGAAAGAGAATGGTAAATTTTACATTTACTTTACTTTGATACATATCTCTATGAAGATGTTCCTTAAATAACAATGAATGTGGATTATTTTTATCCTACTAATACAAATTAAGTTAAGATCCAAATATTTATTTCTAAAGTCAGTAGTATCAAACACATTAACAGTGTTAATTCTCAATGCCCTGAAGAGAATAAGTAAATAATTAAATACCATACTATTATAAGAGTTATAAAACTATTACAGAAAATTTGGGGGAAGCATTGCTTGTAATTCTATCACTGGGGAAAATCACTGCAAGCCATTAAATAGTCTTATTGACATAGCAGACATAGACCATAATCAAAATACCTATATAATTTTGTATCCTTCATGTCTCAAATATCAAATTTTTCTAAAATTACTCTACATTTAAGTGTGTGATGCATGTAAGTATGTTGCCAAGGATGGATCCATGTCAGCTAAGTGCTAAATCAAAGATTTCTTTTTACATTTGCTATCTCCATTATACTTAATGTCCTTGACAAAAGATACAATATGTTGGACATCTTTGTAAAAGCCAAAATACTGAGTGGAGGCACCACACAGTATAGATGCTCAATTAGAACTGAGACTTGTGTACCCAAAATACCAGAGCTTATAGAATTGAGACAGATAATAAGTATCTCAGAATAAGAAGATTCAACTCCCTGAGAAATTATCTGTTTTTACTGTTTTATAAATTCCTCTTAGACTTCGATGTTCTTGGAATGTGAATTACCAGCATAAAAACAGACATATTCTGATGCTTAGAATCATGCATTTCCAGGATTAGAACTTACATTGCCCTATCACAATGAGAAATTCCTTTCCCTGTACTGGAGGTTCACCAGGTGTAACCTTTTGATTTTCATATTATTTCACCACTTTAATAGAATCTCAAATACTCAATTCTCCTTAGAAATAAATGTCATGATATTAACCATGCATATTAATAACAGCAATTAAAACTTTCCCAAAGCTTCAGCATTTCAAAACAGCACCCTGAGCCTCTCACTGTGGAAACTGTGCTAACCTTAATTATATATTTATGCCTACAGATATTTAATTATATTTATTTTTGATGAACCAGAGATAGTTATGGGATAGTTACAGGTAAAACTGGACTTTTATGTATGTAGAATAAATTATATAATGTGTGAGCTGTTGGAACTCCTTCTCTCTAATATAAATTTATCTCCTCACTTGCATCAAATTCACCAGGAGGTACTCCCACCTGCCAGGTTATTCTGACTGCAAATCCTTACAAACTACATAAAACCATGGTATCACCCATACAGGTGTCATTAATTGCTGCATGCTTCAAATACATAGCTAGAATAATGAAGCAGGGCTCAAAAACATGGGTTCAACAGATTTCTTCACCTACCCTGAATTCCGTGACCATGGCCAGATGAAATAAATTATCTGGATTTTAAATGATCAATTCTTTAAATTATGATAATGCATATTTCCTAACTGCATCAATTATGTTATGGATGTGTGCTTCAAAAAATAATGATTGTGGCCCACTGGTGTGGCTCAGTGGCTGAGCATTGACCTATGAACCAGGAGGTCCTGGTTTGATTCCTGGTCAGGATACATGCAAAGGTTGTAGGCTCAATCCCCTGTAGGGGGCCTGCAGGAGGCAGGTGATTGATTATTCTTTCATTGTTGATGTTTCTGTTTTTTCTCTCCCTCCTTCTTTCCACTCTGAAATCAATAAAAATATATTTTAAAAAATAAAAAGGAAAAAACTCTGTAAATAAGTTTTTTTCTACTCCCTCCCCCTTCTCTTTTCCTGCTGCCCCCTAAAAAAAAGTCCGAAGCTAGGATTTCCAGGAGTAATATATGGCTTTATTAGTTTGCTGTGGACTCTGGCTTCTTCTAGGTCTAAGATAGTCCATAGTACTATCAAATAGTTGCTTAAGTTCCAGCCTTGACATTCCAGGTAACAAAACAATGAAAAGATCAATAAAATTATACCAAATAGCCTGGCTGGTGTGACTCAGCAGTTGAGCGTCAACCTAGGCCCCAAGAGGTCACTGTTCGATTCCCAGTCAGGGCACATGCAAAGATTGGGGGTATGCAAGAGGCAGCCAATCAATGGTTGTCTCTCATCCTTCTCCTTCCTTCGCTATTTAAAAATCAATAAAAACAAATTTTAAAAATAAAAGGAAAACATTACTTTTTTTTTAATTTGCAAAGTAATCCATCTATATTTTTATGTGATTTCTAAGACGCTTCCACATAATTTTTCTACTTACCGTATTTTCTGGCATATAAGATGACTTTTGAACCAAAAAAAAGCCTGCTCAGATTGGGCAGAGTCAGAGAGGCGGTCTATTAAAGAAAGAACTGGTCTTGCCTCGGAAGTGGGGGGTAGTCTTATACAGCGAATATAGGCCTAAACCTATGTTTTAACTGTAAAATTAGGGGGTCGTCTTATACGCCGGAAAATACAGTACACTGACCCATCTTTTTACCATTCAGTTTGTAAGGGAAGTGAGTAATACAGTCTTAGGGAGCCACATGTCCAGCTTCAAGTCAGGCATCTATTTCTAAGGAAGAGGGGGTGAGGACATCTTAGTTTAGTTGATGACCAGTTGCCACTCCAAGGCCTGGACAAATAGTAAGGCCTAACTTCCATATCTTAAGAGTTACAATTCCATAATCTTCATCTATACAAACATGTAAAAAATCCTCGCCATATGCACATGCACACATATATTTACCCTGCCTGTCAAATTTATGAATATGAAAATCTAGCATAAAAACACAATCTTTTTGATATGCACAGCTTTTTAAAAATAGCATTTCCATGAGGCACTAAAGCTTTAATATCTACAAAGTTCCTAAAAAGGGCGGGGTGGGGGGAAATATACACATACCACAGAGCTTAGAACCTGCTATCAATTCCATTCACAGTGGCAGAATGGCTCTAATAGCAAAGACATTTATGAGTCATAAATTACCATTTATAAATGCAGTGTTTAGTGTTCATTTCAATGGACGACATATGGTCGCAACATTTCCAAATAGCTTGAACTGATAAATAGGCCACTGAAGTGGTTCAATTTGTTAAAATGCTAACACATTAACTCCTGCAGGAGTCGGGCTGCAGTTTTGCATCTGAAATGCTGAGCAGTGACTTTGAGATTGCAAGATGCTACCTTTCGAAACTGGGCCAGGATTTATGAAGTGGGCCTTGCAGTCCATTTTTCATCATGATTTATATGATTCAATGCAGAGAGACTTAGCGATCCATCAAAAAGAACCCCACTTGTTTGCCTTCATGTTTCAGAATGAAACTGCCCTCAATACCAACAATGTCCCGCTATTTAGTTGAACTGCTTCTGAGTTATATGTAGTGGACGTAGAGGCCAGAATGTTCCCAGTTATTTTCATACAAATTAGTGAAATTCTTTAGCCCTTACAAGGGTAAAAAAAAAAAAGTACAGCAGAAAGGAGTCTGATCTATAGTTGGCACATTTATAATAAAAAATGAATTTAGTCTGTCCATACGTAGTTAACAACAATAGCTAAATAAACTGAAAAGAAAAAAGAAAAAAACTCTTCGAGATCATTCAGAGAGCTTAGGTCACAGGAAGAGCTGCTGACTCCAAAACTGGAGAATTAGTTCGGCTGGTGTTGCTCAGTGATTGCACAATGACCTTTGAACCAGAAGGCCATGGTACAATGTCTGGTAAGGGCATATGCCTGGATTGCAGGCTGGATTTCCAGTAAGGGACATGCAGGAGGCCACCCTATCATCAATGTTTCTCTCTCTTCATTGATGTTTCTCTCTCTCACCCATCCTTTCCCTTCCTCTCTGAAATCAATTTTTTTTAATAAAAAGGACAGATAGGAGGTGATGTAATTCACAACTTGCCAGAGTGGAAGCCCATAACAGAAGCTCCTGCAGGAACCAGTACCGAAGGAGGAAAAGCTGAAGTGCAATTGACTAACTGCTAGGGCCTGGGTGTGCACTGAGAGTTGTGAGCTCCAGGAGGACCCAACCTAAGAGCACCCCAACATTTCTGTGAATTTTACCTCCAAGAGTTCTACCAGATTCTCACTGTGAATATCAGAGAAAAACCCTCCTGGCTTCCATCATGGGGAGAGAAAATGTAATCACTCTGAAATATGCAAGAGCATTCTGTTCTTGATAAGATCTGCCCCTAAGAGAAACTATTTTACCAGAGAGAATGAAACTATTGGGGATTTAGAAGAGCCTAACTGAGTTGGGGAAGAGAATTACCCAACTCCAGCTCGCCCTAGCTTTCCCCACGGAGAAATGGAAATATGGAAATGCCCAAATCCAGCCCCTACTTGCCCTCCAATGGAGGAAGGGCAATCCCCAACTCAGCCCCTTCTAGCCATCCTGTCTAACTTCGGTGAGGAAAACTTAAAAGTACATGTGAGATTCACCACCCACAGCATAGCCTCACTAAGAGCCTGAGACCTAATCACAGAACTGGAGAAGGTTCTCTCCTCCCAAACCTTACCGCTCCATTGCTAAGGGCCTATTTACTGTAGTTCCTTTTACACAATTATCATGTCGGGTTATGACAATGAATTACAAGGCATTTTAAAAGGCAGAAACAAAGTTGACAATACAGTGCAAACATCAGAACTAGACAGGGTTATGGCAGGGATATTGGAATAATCAGATGAGGATTTAAAAATGACTATGATTGCCCTAACCGGTTTGGCTCAGTGAATAGAGCATTGGCCTGCAGACTCAAGGGTCCCAGGTTTGATTACCATAAGGGCTTGTACCTTGGTTTCGGGCACATCCCCAAGAAGGAGTGTGCAGGAGGCAGCGATTGATGTTTCTCTCACATCAATGTTTCTAACTCTCTCTCTCCCTCTCCCTTTCTCTCTGTAAGAAAATCAATAAAATATATTTTTAAAAAAATAAAAATTACTATGATTAATAGGCTACGGGCTCTAACAAGCATAACAAAAAGCAGATGCTATGCAAAAAGAGATGGACATTAAAAGCAGAATAAAAAACTAAGTGCTAGAGGCCAAAAACACTATAATGTAAATAAAAATGTCTTGATGTGCTTATTAGTAGACTGGACATGAATCAAGAAAGGATCTTTGAGCTTGAGGCTATGTCTGTGGAAATTTCCAAAATTGAAAAATCAAACAAAAATGACTGAAAAAAATAAAGCAGAATATCCAAGAATGTGGGATAGCTATAAAAGATCTAACATATACATAATGGGAATACCAGAAGCAGAAGTAATAGAAAAAAGGATGGAAAAACATTTGAAACAATAATGACTGGGAATTTCCCCATATTAATGTCAGATATCAGTCCACAAATCCTGGAAGAGAATACCAAGCAAGAAAAATAGGGTGAGGGACTTACATCTAACTTTTTTAAAGAAAGGTTATTTGTAGAGGAGCTATTATAAGAATCACATCAAACATTTCCTCAAAAATAACTCAAGCAAGAAAATAGTGGAGATATTTAAAATATTGCATGTGAAAAAACCAATAACCTAGAATTGCATATGACATTAATTTATTTTTTTAAGAAACAGTAAACAAGAGCTTCTCAAATAAAAATTGAGAGAATTTATTGTCAGTTGACCTGCCTTGAAAAAAATGTTAAAAGGAAGTCTTCAGAAAGAATGAAATTACATGGGCCAGAAATTAGACTACATAAGGAAGAGGATAGCAGTAGAGAAGGTAGAAGTTAAGATAAATTTAAAATTTTTTAATTCTTAATTGATTTAAGAGCTAAGAGCTTGTTTAAAATAATAATAGCAACAGGTATTAGCAACTCACACACACAAATAAATACTTATGTACATGTAAAATGAATGCCATCCATGATACAAAGGATAGGAGGAAAGAATTATGAATTTTTTGTTATTAAGAGGTACTTAAACTACATGTCACCACAATAAACTTAATAAAATTATTTTCATTCAAAATTTAAAGCATAATACTATTTACATTAAAACACTGAACTAAAATACAAGGTATAAATCTAACAAAATAAGTATAAAATGTTCCACATGATCTTATTGAATAAGATGAATACGATGCCATCAGGGAAATGCAAATTAGAATAATAAGATACCACTACACATAAATTGGAGTCTCCAAAATCTATAATATTGAGAATACCAAATACTGGCCAGGATATGAAGCAATGAGAATTCTCATTTTTGCTGGTGGGAATGCAAGATAGTATAGCCACATTGGAAGATAGTATAACAGTTTCATATAAAATTAAACATATTCTTATGTTCCTAAACAAATAATCTACATGCTACTTGGTGTTTGCCCAGGTAGGCTGAAAATCTATTTCCACATAAAATACTGAATATGGATGATTACTGAAGCTTTACTCAAAATTTAGAAGCAACCAAGATTTCCCTCAGTAAGTGAATCCATGAAGAAAAGGTGGTACTTCCTGAAAATGAAAAATTACTCAGAATTAAAAAGAAATAGTTAATCAATACATGAAAAGACACAAAGAAAAAGATGCATATTACTAAGTGAAAGAAGCCGATCAAAAAAAAATGCTAGGTAACTATTATATATGATTCTAATTACATAAAATTCTGGAAAATGCAAAGTTATGGAGACAGTAAAAAGATCAATGGTTGTCAGGAGGCAGGGAGTAGGAGGAGAGATGAATAGTTAGAACACTGAGGATTTTCAGGGAGATGAAACTATACTTACTATACTTACTATAGCCTGATACTATAATGTCATTATACATTTGTCCAAACCCATAGATTTACAACACCAAGAATGAGCCCTAGTGGAATTATGGATTCTGGGTGGTAATGTTGTGTCAAGTGGGTTCACTGGAACAAATGTAACACTCAGGTCATGTCAATAGTGGGAGTAATTGTGAGTGTATGGGGACAAGGGGTAAGTAGAATATCCCTGTCCTTTCTGCTCAACTTTTCTGTGAGTATAAAATTTTTCTTAAAAAAAAAACATCAAGCCTATTAAAAATTAATTTAGTAAGGAGGAACTGGCACTTGGCAAATTTTATAGACAAGTACTATCTCATCTTGCCCCATCACCATAAAAGTCATCCTGTCTACCTCTCCTATGACAGTATCTCATTAAATGTACCATCTCCTCTCAAGGTTCTGATTCCAAGCTGATTCTCTTCATCATCTAAATTTTCTGGCAAGCCTGTGATTTCCCCCACAAAAATTATTAAATGCTGTTATAAGTGCCTGTTTTCTCCTTCTAGAGCCCTCATTTTGTTTTGCTTTTCCTGAGAACAAGAACCATACTTTTCCTGAGAACAAAAACCATACTTGGCTCAGCAGTAGAGCATTGGTCTGCGGACTGAAAGGTCCCAGGTTCAATTCCGGTGAAGGACATGTACATTGGTTGAGGGCATATCCCGTTTCTAGCTCGCTCTCTCTCTCTCCCTTCCTCTCTGTAAAAAATCAATAAAATATTTTTTTTAAAAAGAACCATACTTCTCTTTCTCTCATCCCATTGTAAAGAGGCAGTGTGGTGTAATGTTTATGCAAAATGACTTGGGAACACATTGCTTAAAGTTGAATCCTAGCTTGAACACTCATTAACTGCATAATGCTTGGCAAGTCATTTCACTTCTCTCTGCTTGTTTCCTCATCTGTAATATGGAAATAATAATAAAATCTACTGCAGAGGGTTGGTGAGCAAAGGAGGAGAAATAAGAAATGAAAAGTGCTTCAAAGAGTGAATGACATATAATAAGCCATCCAGAGGTCTTAGCTTTTATTATTGCAACACTGAACTTGGCCATGTTACATTCCCTAGGAAGACTTAGAATGTCATTTTTCTGTCTTGTGAAAGAAAGGTTCTTGTCCCATTAGAAAGATTATAAGCAAGTGATGCGGGGCTTTTGTTGGGTGAAGAACTTTCTCTGCTGCCTGGAAATCATGTTATAAGGAAAATATTTTCTGTCTTCTTTTCTATCTCTGAGACTCTGACCTCTCTTGAAGATTTGAAAAGAGATTAAACTCCTCACAGCCCAGTGTCATCTTCTGCACAACCCAAAGTCAAAACTGTTCATAATGGTCAGCAGGAAAGAAATCACTTTGTATGTTTAGATTTCATCAAGTGAATAGATGTGGTTGCTCCTAGCTGTGACTGATAGAAGCAAGAAATAGTAGTTGAAGAGAGAAGTAATGGACAGAGTCCTTTTATAAAAGATCCCATGACTCTAAGGCAGTCATGCAGATATCAGGTGGCTGTAGGCAGACATGGTCAGGAGAAATATGACCCTAAAAACAAAAAATTCAGCAAGAGTCAGGACTAGGAACAAGGAGGCTCAGGTTCCAGATTATATAGTTCTAGATTATATAGATCCAGAGGAATGTTTAGAATCAGAGACTTATTATAGATATTTGACCTTCTCAACCATGAGAGTTGGTAAAGTAGCATTTGGCTCAACTGTTTTTCTACAATACTTTTGCATCTTAACCTGAGTCTGAACTCACACAGCAGGCAGCAAGGAAGAAAAAAAAAATTGACTCAAGGGTAACTTGAATCTGTGCCTCTATCTTACCAGACCCAGGGAGTGGGCCTAAGCTGGCAGTTGGACATCTGTGGTGTTGCTGTAGAGGCAGGAGAAGCTCCCGCCACCTCCACTACCTCGCCAGCCATGAGCCTGGCTCAGGGCTTCTGGCTGAACTGTGCTCCCCCTGTGGGAGTGCATTGACAACCAGGGGGCAGCTCGTGCATTGAGCATCTGCTCTCTGGTGGTCAGTGCACATCATAGTGACTGGTCACTCTGCTGTTCGGTAGATTTGCATATTAACCTTTTACTATATAGGATTCTTATGTCTCTTCTCCTCTCAGATAGGCTAGTATTTTTTACGCTGATTTATTTACCCTTAGGTGAAAAAATTCCATACAATGAACTAATTAATGAGAAAATTTCACCAACTTAATGGATCATACCATTCCTATTTTGATAGTTACAGGAAGAGCATGCTTAGAAAACATAAACAAACAAACAAAAACAAGGCAGCAGTGGCATTTCAGGCACCAGGAAAATACTAAATGAGAATCATTTCCTATTGTCTCCCAACATCCATTATTTATTTAATGTACTAATTACACATGTAAGTGTCTTCCTGGTCACCTCTTTAAATGTCCAACAACATATTATAAAATAAAGTAGAGTCAACAGAACTAAGTAGTGGCATAAAACAGGCTAATTTGGTAACTACTTATTTACATTTATATTTGTAAATGAACAAAAATGTCCAATGATTTTCAATAATTGGTATTCCTGTCTATAAAAATCATCTTTCTATAGTTATCTTAGAAGCCAGGCCCTACAAAGCTCCTTGTTTCCTAGACTTCTCCACAATTCAGCAGTGCTTCAGATGAGGTTGGACAAGGCAAGGGGACCTGCAGCCAAGGGAGATCTATCTGATTTTGATTTTCAGTGAAAACCAAGCCAAAGACCTGAAAAAAATGTTGCTACAATATACCTACATCTCCTTTATACTGTTTCCTCATGCTTAGATTGGACAATGTTTTCCTGAATTCATGTCCCTGCATTCCTCTGATTAGGGCTGGCCACTAGAGAAAGTTGCACCAAACTAGCAGGTGTGAACAGACACCGTGTCTGTTCTTTGGATGTAGGTGTGGGTCAGGCCCTGTGGCTGCTCTCACATGTTTGTGCAGATCTCTTGGCTCACCTTGCTGGTGAGGGCAGAAATGAGGAACATGCCTTCTTAACTCCCACAGGCGCTCTTACACCAGGTTCTCTCCATTCTGGGTCAGGTGTGAGGGTAGCTCCTCCAGGAAGGGGCTGGCTGTTTCTGCAGGACCAAGCAGTGAGGCTGAGACTTGGATTTGGTAAAATAGAGGCACAGATTCAAGTTACCCTTGAGTCATGCTCTTTTTTTTCTCTTCCTTGCTGCCTGCTCTGTGAGTTCAGACTCAGGTTAAGATGCAAAAGTAGAAAAAACAGTTGAGCCAAATGCTGCTTTACCAACTCTCATGGCTGAGAAGGTCAAATCTCTATAATAAGTCTCTGATTCTAAACATCCCTTCTGGTTCTGTATAATCTGAAATCATATAATCTGAAATCTGAGCCTCCTTGTTCCTAGTCCTGACTCTTCTTGCTGAATTTTTGTTTTTAGGGCCATATTTCTCCTGACCATGTCTGCTTACAGCCACCTGAGACCTGTATGACTGCCCTGGGGATTGAACAGAGCCAGCATGGGATCTTTTATAAAAGAACTCTGTTTGTCCATGACCTCTCACTTTACCTAATATATTCTAGCCTCTATCAGTCACAGCTAGGAGCAACCACATCTGTCCACTTGATGAAATCTAAACATACAAAGTGATTTCTTTCCTGCGAGAGCTGACCATTATGAATAATTTTTACTTTGGGTTGGGCAGAAAGTGGGCCTAAGCTGGCATTTGGACATCCCCCCAAAAGCTCTTGGACTGCTCAAGGGCACAGACCAGGCTAAGGAACCCCCACACTCCCAAGTGCACGAATTTCATGCACCAGACCTCTAGTTGAGATATAATCATACTAAAGGTAAATTTCCCTATGTTCAGAGTTTGCCCATAGAAAGTGCTACATCAACATTGATTATTCATCACCTTCAGGATACAGTGGATGAAAATTACAAACATTTGCAAAGACACATTTCTTATCCTCTAGATCCTCATCAAAATTAGAAGAAGAAAAAAAAAAGACTTCTCTTCATTGACCTTCATCTGGAATTTCCCCTAACTATGCATTTATTCCTATCATAAGGGAAGTTGCATGCATGGGGTTACTAGGATTATAACAGCATCCCAAGAGCTCTGTTTGTTTCAGGTTGAATTATTAGTATGTAATTTGTCATCATAGCTTCTGACTTAATTTCAATTAATATTGCTTATCATTGGTTTCACAAAGAAATTCCTCCTAATGAGTTATCCTGGTAGCAGAAAAGACTGGATAGGTAATGTCAGAATATCAGCAAGAGACAAACAAAGAGAAAGATCAGTAAACTATTTAAATAGTTTTCACATGGCTTTTAAGTTTATTTTTTATTGTGAGTTAGAGCAGGCACAACTGTAGATCATTGGGAAGTACAACCAAGCTATATACAGTTGAGATGATAAATGATATCGTCTTGGAAAAGATACCAACCAGTGGCAGAGCGGTTCAAACTTTCATTCTTTGTATATTTGAAGAATGTCTTTGAAATGCCTTGTATGCAACAAATTTACTTGGTATAGAAAGAGAAAGATTTACAAGACACCTCCTGCCTTCTGGAAATATGCAAGAAAAAATAAAATAATAATAATAATATAAAACTTTCCTTGAGGCTGCCGAGACCGGTTTGGCTCAATGGATAGAGCGTCGGCTTGGGGACTGAAGGGACCCGGGTTCAATTCCGGTCAAGGGCATGTACCTTGGTTGCGGGCATATCCCCAGTAGGGGGTGTGCAAGAGGCAGCTGATTGATGACTCTCTCTCATTGATGTTTCTAGTTTTCTTTTTTCTTTTTTTAAATATATTTTATTGATTTTGTACAGAGAGGAAGGGAGAGAGATAGAAAGCTAGAAACATCGATGAGAGAGAGTCATCGATCAGCTGCCTCTTGCACACCCCCTACTGGGGATATGCCCGCAACCAAGGTACATGCCCTTGACCGGAATCGAACCCGGGTCCCTTCAGTCCCCAAGCCAACGCTCTATCCATTGAGCCAAACCAGTCTCGGCTGATGTTTCTAGTTTTCTATCTCTCTCCCTTCCTCTCTGTACAAAATCAATAAAATATGTTAAAAAAAAAAAACTTTCCTTGAGGTAATATGTGTATATCACAGTTATGATACACTCTTAATAAAGATTAACTGAAGTGATTGTTAGTGGCCAAAATAGATTGGCCTCAGCATTCACTGAAATCCACAAAGGCACTTGAGCATCTTTTCAAGGGTAAGTGCTCACTGTTTCATGGGTATTCTTAACAAGTATAACAAGTATGTAATTTGTTTTCTAGGCTTGCAGAAGATTAGGGAAGGCCAATTCAACAGAAAGGGAAGTGTGAACAGGCACAAAGAAAAATATGAAAAGTGGGAAATGGAAAACCAATAGTAGTGGGGATGTCAAAAATGATTAAAAGTACACTTGAAATAACAACACACACACACAAATACCTATGTCATTGAGAAGTTTTCAGTGTGGTACAAACAGTACTGCATAGCTTAGAGATTAAAAGGGGCATACATATTACCAGTAAATAAGAGCCAGCTAGTATTTGAGAAGGAGGATTTTTTTTCACACGTTTACTTCGTTCTGGTTAACAAACGAGGGGATGAAGTTTCCAAGTAATCAAACAACATATTCAACATAAATCATAAATATGAAGTTCAAGATGTTAAATTAATTTAAATATCTAATTTTGATTACATCTCCAAGTTTCAGAGCTGCTTGGAAACCACTCTGTTGAGGGGATACATGATTAAATATCTATAAGTCACATTTAAGAGTTTCCTAATGTTCTAATCTTATTAGAGATAGATACTTTTAATTCAGAGAACAGATAGTAGGAACAGTTAGTGAAGAAACCAAGAATTTTCTTTAAGAATGGCCTGTCACCTAGACTGCTGACCAGAAATTTCTGCTGACTTCACTCCCAAAACCTTAAGATTCAGCAAAATTCCAAGATTTAACATTCAATCAGCATGAATGAAAAATGGCTGATTACATTACATTCTGTTTTTTGCATGTTTAATTGTCCCCACACCTAGTTCCATAAAGTAGTGAAAAATGATCAAAGTAAGTCTTTCCCTCTTTTTTCTTTACTCTCTTCATCAACTCCTCCTTCTACTTTGATCTCAGAAGGATCATTCAGACAATCTTTCTATTCCCCACCCCCTCAGAGTGATTATAAAAGACCACTTTTAATCTTAAAGACTTTTCTGTACTAGACATCCCTGTATGATGAAATCACAGTGAGGGAATCTTCCATGTATCTCATATGAATTGTAAATAACCCTAAATATTCCCTTTATACCAGCTCCTTTAACAAGTTAACCCAAAATAATGTATCTCATTGCTCAACAGGACATGATGAAATGGTTCTGTTTATATAATCTGGTTTTTAATGGTCCGATTTTATTATGCATTGGAATTCAAGTTTACTTGCTTTGATCTTCTTTATTTTCACCTTGCATCTCCTATATTTCTAAATATCTTGCAATGGTATTTAGACTAGTTTGTATGTCATATGAGTTCCCTAATAGAGCCTAGAATGAGAGATGGAACCCCTATCTGTTTATATATTTGTTTTTACAATTAAGAAGATGGAATATGAGGACTAGAGTGACCAGGGCTGTTTATAAACTTAAGACCTTAAACAATGTGCTTGACATTTTTAAGCCTTAGGCTTTTCATTTAAGGAAAGGGAATAATAACATTTACCTCAGGGTTTGACCATAAAATTAAATGGCATAACTTATTTAAAGCATATACTGAACTTTCAATCAAAGAGTTTAATTAATTCATCATGATTTTTATCTAACAATGTCTAAAATAAGAAAGAATTTGAAGACTTATTGATGATGAGGATAATACCTCAACAAAGAATAAAAGACCACGTCTGCATCCCCACTGTATTAACTAGTAAAACACAGTCCCTACTGCCTAGTAAATTCCACATTTGCTTGTGAGTTCTGCGTGAATTCTTGGCTCTCAAACTATTTTTAAAAATGTTGACAATTTAGTTCATTTCATTATTCCACATTTCAATTTCCTACTTTTTTTTACCCTCCCTACTGCTCTATAACCCCCTGAAATTAAGGTGGCTGCCACATGACCTCACAGAAGTGTAAAGAAAATGTTGGGTTTATAATAAACACATGCACTTGATTTTTAGCTCAGCCATAAGTTAGCTCTATAACTTCAGGTAAGACCAGTAGCCACTCTGTGCCTTACTTTATATAACTGCAAAATGGGGTGTAAATCCCTGCTTACCTTGAAACTTGTTAAAGATTGAATGCAGTAAACGTTTTTGTGTGTATGAAATATGCTTGACGTGCATGATGATGTCTGAATGTTAGGCATTCTATTATACTTTGTGAATATTCTTTGCCTAAAATGTCTTAATTTCATGTTATTTTTTCAGCCTCTTGCTTAATTATTCTTATCTAACCTATTAACTAGCCAAAGGTGCTATTAGTAGGTGTTGGTACTTAATTGATAATGGATATAGATATTAGCATAATCCAGGTAACATATTTGTGTTTTGATAGAATGCCTCAAGTTACAAAATGTAATGATCAGGAGTGAATCTAGTAAAAGCAATAGTTGCCTCTAAGCTCAAATTGGAGAATTCTGGGCAATATTTTTGACACAAGCTGGACTTTTGGTGCTAAAACTTAGTTTTATTTTCCACTTCCTGTAGACAGAGATGACTTCCTGATTGGGTAGAAAACCCAAACCATTCTCCCTTGCGTTAAAGCTTACATCTCATTCCTTATCCACCAGGAATAGAAGCAGCTTTTGATTTCATGGCTGTCTATTGCATGATAGATGGAGTAAGAGGTACACTGCATCATGACTCAGGGTGGGGGAGGGAAGTTGACTTCAAATCTGATTTAATTGCAAACAAACAAACCAAAAAAGTTAGCTGTTTGACAAATGGCACCTTATGGAAAGTTCATTGAAGTGTGTCTAGATGTAGCCTCCTCAGCCACTAGGGGTCAGAATTACACAGCACACTCACAGAACACAGCCCACTGGTGGGCCAAAAGGAGTGACCAGAAATCACCATTTGGAAATGGTTTTGAGCATTGTGTGCAAAGAGTACACTGAAACAGCATTTGCCATCTGCCTGCCAGGTCTAATTATATGTTAAAGGATAGGAACATGCAAATGGCACATAGACTTGCTCAGGCTATTTTTTCCAGTTGTATTTTTTTTCTCTCTATTCTTTTATAAGATACCACCAGGAACTATATTTGAAAGAGGTTCTCCCCAACTTTAGGGGTCATTTCTGACAGCCACATGGCAGGACAATTTGCCATTAAAGAATTTTAAATCTTCTGGGGAAATAGGATGAAGAGAGCATTATGCATGGTTAACCTAAGGGAAGCCATTACAAATACATGTATTGTCCTAAAAGCAAAACAATAAAACAACACAATGAAAATATTAAAAATGGGGAAATGCCAATGTTTTTTATATATTTTAAAAGAGTTGTAGACAGAGTACTATATCTCTGGTTCATTAGAAGCTTTTCTTGATTACCCTACAATTTCAAAGAGGTCCACATAATTGTTTTAATTTACTGCAAATAACAAGACATAAGAACATGAGGCATATTTGTCTTCCTCATCCTCAATATCTTTTAATATTGGAGAGTGGTCTGCATCTGTCCCTGCAGTGTCACTGTGGCCCTCGCTGCAACCTCTCTGGTTTCTTCTGCTACATCCTGGGTGTTGATTGGTTAACTCTATCTCTCCTCACAAACAACTAGTCATGGAGAGCTCTTGTATGACCTAAATATATTACCCTCATCTTTTTTTTCCCCTTTCCAAGTGTTGGGTAAAAAGTCAATTTTTTGACATTTCCTTTATCTCCCTTTTGTATTAATAATTATCAGTTTCCCTTTTCTCTAAGTGTACTCAAATAAATCAAATTTTGTATATACTAGAACAAAAAAATTCACAGTTGCCAAAAAGTTGTTCAAACATAAATTCACATAAGCAGTTTGGTGGAACATGTGGTTGAGGAGATATATATATATATATATATAATATACACACTATATATATATATATATATATATATATATATATATATATATATATATGTGTGTGTGTGTGTGTGTGTGTGTGTGTGTGTGTGTGTATTAAAGGCCTGGTGACAAATTTGTGCATGGATGGGGTTCAGCTGGCCGGTCTGGATGGGGGCCAGGCGGGTAAGGGGAGGGGCTGCAGGTGATTGGCAGCCAGCCCCCACACCCAATCAGAGTGTTGGGGGCCAGGCTGGCAGGGAGAGGGGCTGATTGGGGCCCAGATGAGGCTGGTTGGCTGTCGCAGTACGCATCTTAGCTACCAGTCATTCTGGTCCCTGGGCTTTTATATAGACAGATATATGTGTGTGTACATATATGGTATAAACATGCATATGTGTACATATATAACATATACACATTTTTAAAAAAAATATATATATAGGCAGTGAGGTACTATGAAACAAGCACAGACAGGTGGATAGGTAAAATGCTGTTTAAATATCCATGATAGAAAACGAATATCTGAAAATTATTAAGAGTAAAAAAAAAAAAGTTTAAAAAGGAAAAACAGCCCAATAAAAATGGTGATGCATATAAAGGCAGTTTATAGGACAAGAAATGCTAAGGTCAGTATTAGAAAGAAACAACTCCATTGTTGTTGCTGAGAAATAAAAATTAGAACAGCAGCTAAATATGATAATCATGGTTTTGTATAATCTTATTTGCAGAAGTAATAGAAGCACATCCAAAATATTACACTCCAGAAGTTCTTCTCCAAAGTTAAATATTTTTTTGAACTTTTATCTGAAAAAAATAAATAAATAAATAAATAAATAAATTATATATATATATATATATATATATATATATATATATATATATATAAAAGCACACATACATAGCACTCAGATTCATGAATTTGTGGCGATACTGGCTGTTTTTATGTCTCTAAGAGGAAAGGCTTTGCTTTGTGCCCTCCAGGACATAGATGTTTTGCACAGGGGCAGTTTTTTATGTCAGCACCTATAAAACATTCATGTTTCTCTAGAATTACAGAGCATGGATGCATCCTAATTTAATTAACCATTCCTTTATCGATAGATATTTAGGGTCTCCATAATGTTGCACTGTAACACAATGATGAAACAATTTTTACACATTACCATTTGAGATAAATATTTCATCATTAAGATTGCCAATAAAAGTAATTGATGATATTTAGAATGACATGGACGGAGGCAAACAAACACCTTCTTATACTACTATTGGGAGAATAATTGGCACAAACTTCTGTTGAGGGTAACTTGGCAGCATCTAGAAAAGGAAAAAAAAATTAGAAGGAAACACACCAACATTTTCACTGAGGTTATTTCTGGGAAGAAGAGATAGAATACAAGAGATTGAGCATTTTAGAAGGAATTTAACTTTTTACTACATATAATGCCATATTGCTTGAATTTTTACAATAATTACAAAACTCTTTTTAAAGAAAATATAATTTAAAATAGGAAATACCCTGTAATCTATATATACTGTATACTATCTTATCCTCTTGGGAATTTACAATGTCCATTAGCATATTGAAATTCTTAGAAGCCCCAAGTTATTCAAATACTGCATTGTTTATTCAAATAAACTTTATTAATATACCCATAATAGAGTATTTCTGTAATGTCCTTTAGAGAAACCATGCTGATGGTTGAAGAATAGCTATCAAGGAAGAGAGATCTTCTGAAGTATCAAATTTTCTCAAAATCAATGACTCTCAAGGTTTCCATGCATATCAGGTTCATGTCTTTAGGTTCAAGGGCAAACAATCTCTGAGGGCAAATTACACTTCTCAGGTTGGTTTCTATAACTCTGTGATGAACTTGGTGTCTCGGGGCAGTGCCTACTCCTAACCACAGTATGTGGTCCCTAAGGGAAACCAATACATCCTGGGGCCCAATACAATGAAAATCACTTATTCTACAATGCTGAAATGTGGTTTGAGCAAAAGGCTTTAAGCATCAGCTAGATATAGTATAGTGCCTTCATTTTCTCAAACTACAGCTCCTTTTAGCTTGCCTCCCCTGCCTTAGCTGCTGACATTCAAATTGACTTTTCCCATTTATAATAGCAGTTTCTGTCTTGTTTTTACCATTGTCCACCGAGACCACTGCTGTGATTTTCTACTCATGCACAAGATGGAAGAAAGTGTCCCGGAAAATGCACCACTTATTCCAGTCATTTTGCTAAAGGACACTCAAGTGGGGGTAAAGGCATCAGAAAAATGACAGAGAGCCACACGCTGCTGTCAGGAAATGCTTCCTTGTTATTGGCCCAATTTTCAGAAATGACACCAAAAACCCATGTGCTCTCACCTTTCAGAAAAGACAGACATGAGCTATACGATACATCTAAACTAAAGCAATGACCAGATTGCTTTTTAAAAAAAATTAAAATAACAAAATGGAAAAAGAAAAGGAAAGAAAGTCTCAGTGATACACCAGAATTTTGAGACAATATTACACTTGATCTAAATGTCAATCAATGGCACTGAAATGTTTGCTGAATGCTTTGTGCTCTGCATGATCATCTAGGCAATGTGAAAGAATGGAAAACAAGTGAGAGAATGGAAATGGAGGAAAAGAATAGGTGCTGTGAATTTCAAAATTAAGAAGTTTATAACTCAGAAGGCAAACAAAAATAATAGGGGAAATAGAGAGAAAAGGAGAGAGAAAGAACATATTTTGCTAACAGGTATTGTGACAAAAATAAAACAAATCAGAATCATCAGAAAATAACTCTGAGGTCAATTAAATGTCAGCTTCTCAGAGCCTATACTTGTGAATATGATTCCTGACTCACCAAAAGGGAGATATAATTTGCTACATTTGAGATGGGATCATTTTTATTGACTGCAAGTCTATTAACATTGGAAAACTATCCTTTTGAGGAAGGTGATTAGGAAACATTAGAGGTCTCTAGTTCTCCTTTGGCTGCTGTCTAGTTATATGACTTTGAAGAAATCTCTAATCTTCCCTGCACTTATATCTCCCCATCTGTAAAATAATAGAGTTTCCAAGAAAGTCCCAGAGGCCTCACTACCCTTTAACTCAAACATGATCATCCCTTGGTCCTCACATATGTAGCACAAAATTCGTAATACTGTTTCAGACCACACCTTCTGGAGGGTCATAATATCAACGGAAACAAATCAACCAGAAACCTTGATCCAGTGGATTTAAAAAATAAAATTGAAGAACTCCAGGTTTGACATTTGTTGGTCATCAAAGTGTTCTAACTGTAGTTGTCAGAAGTCTCTGGTCAACTTCCCATTAACTTCCCTGCTGAGGCCATGTAGACCTTGAAATGTGTGGAGCCTCTTTCTGAGAGGTTGTTACACTTCTTGTCACAATGTGAAATATGCACACGAAAACATTTGGAATTTCATGTATTAACTTCAACATGTAAAGAGCTTGAAAGACACACCATGCTAACACTAATAAAAAGAAAGCTTGAGTAGCTTTACTAGTTTGAGGCAAAGTATACTTCAGAATAAGGAGGACTAGCAGAAATAAAGAATAATACAGCCCTCACCAGTTTGGCTCAGTGGATAAGAGTGTTGGCCTGTGGACTGAAGGGTTCCAGGTTCGATTCCAGTCGAGGGCATGCACCTTGGTTGCAGGCACATCCCCAGTCAGAGGTATGCAGGAGGCAACTGATCGATGTTTCTCTCATTGATATTTCTAACTCTCTATCCCTCTCTCTTCCTCTCTGTATAAAATCAAGGGGTCAATTCCCAAAGAAGAAAGAATAACTTAGTATGAACTAAAAAAAGAAAGAAAGAAAAGAATATTGCAACACATGAAGCAAAAATTCAAAAAACTAAAAGGAAAAATAACCAAATTCACTATTATAGTCAGAGGCTTCAATATCCTTCTGCCAAGAACTGATAGATTATGTAGGCAGAAAAATCAGTAAAGATATAGATGATCTAAACAGCAACATCAATAAAATTGTTCAAATTGACTTTTATAGAATACTTCATCCAACAACAGTAGAATACACATTCCCTGAAACATACACAAGATGGGCCAGATTTGGGCCATTAAACACACCTTAACAAATTTAAAATAATAGAAATCATACAAAAGATGTTCTTAGACTACAATGGAATTAAACTAGAAATTCATAGTAGACAGATACCTAGAAAATCCCTAAATATTTGGAAATTAAAAACATTTCTAAATAGCACATAGATCAAAGAAGTCTCAAGATAAATATAAATATATTTTGAGCTGAATAAAAGAGAAAATATAACTTATCAATATTTGTGGATTACAACCAAAACAGTGCTTACAGGAAAATTTATGTCATTAAATACATATATCAGAAAAATAGAAAGCTCTAAAACCAATATAATGTAAGCTCCCATTTTATAAAACTATAGAAAAAAAGGAGTAACTTAAGCCTACAACAAGTGGAAGAAAAGAACTAATACACTTAGAGCATAAATCAATGAACCTGAAAACTAGAAAACAATAAACAAAATCAACCCAAACCAAAAACTGGTTCTTGAAAAAGTCATGGATTGGACAAGACTCTATGGATGAATAAATCTTAAGGGGTAGGTTCAACAAACTAAAATAAAATGTGGCAAATGTGTACTATTCATAAACTTTACAAAAACTTCATAAAGTAAGGTCTATAATTTTTTTCCATAACTTTAGATAAAGTATAGAAGAGTATATGGTTAACCAGATAATTCTTTTCTAACATATATATCAAAGAAGGGAATAACATTAAAAAGTGAGAAAGCCAAATATATTTTAATAAAAAGGACATATTTGCTGCATTGTAAAGGCCAGATTACATGTGACCTGTGGTTAGTCACACATGTAGTAAAGAAAATTTTTAGCCTTGCTCTTTTGCTCATTAGATGTTTTTCCTTCTAGTGCTTTTTCTTGGTACTTGGAGTGATTTGTAGGCCAACATTTCATGGAAGAGGCATAGTCCACTGGGGTCATATAAAGCCTAAAGAAAAAAGGAACAGACAACCACTAAAAGAGATAGACTATGTAATTCCAAGTAACACCCATGCTTTGGCTACAAAATCAGTAAAGGCTAACTTGGAATTTAGAGGACAAAGTCACATGGCAGAAGACAGCTCACATAATCTTTAGGAGGTTGAACAAATGGCTTGGCATCTCCTCAGTCAGAATAAATCTGGAGTCATGTCACAGTCAGTCTAGAGAAGCCACCAAAGGCACAGACTTGCAGCTTATCATCGCTAACTTCACCCAAATGGGCTCAGTCTATTTTCTCCTTTGGATAGCCTAGCATCCAATCTTAGAAGGGTATGCCACATAAGTGTATGTAGGGCATACATTTATGCTCTAGCTACAAAGGAGGATGGAAGAGTAAGAATCTGGCATACTGAGTCTCCTCAATGGGGTGCAGGCTCTGCTGCTTAAGTGGGGAACTTCCCAAACACAGGAATGGAGTTTACCTGTTTGAAGCCCAATAGTATGCAAATGCCATTGCAATTCTAATTTTACTAAGAGTATAATTCTTTTAAAAATAATTAAAACATGTAATTACATCATGGTGAAGATAAAAGAAACAACTGTGTTACAAGCAATGGTAATATGTATTTATATACTCACACATAAATGCACATACCTAGTATATACATATAGTCACATATATATTATGTATATCAGATATAGGTACATAAAATAAACATGTGCTATTAAATAAGTGTGCAAATGTATGTACATATGTGTGTACACTCACTCTACAATTCTGACTACAGAGCTTAGTGAAGAGGGAGCTAATTGATACTGAATTATTTTTCTGTCCAGCCCGGATATAATCCTTATAAATAATATGATCCAAGTACATAATGCTAATCAGAGTTGGCATTTAAGATAAAATCTACTAGCAAACATAAAAGTACATTATTGTACAGATGAGAAATCAGAGACTGAAATACCTTAAAGCACATTCTCAAGTTACTTATCAAGACAGATAGTTAATGGAAAACTCAAGGCTAATGGCTAATAGCTAACATTTATCTGGCTCCTCAATCTACCAGTCACTCTTCTGAGGGCTTTGTGTGTAATAATGCATTTAATCCTCATAACAACCATGTAAGATGAGCATTATTGTAATTCTCATTTTACAGCTGTGACAAGTGAAGCACTGAGAAGTTATCTGCTGATTCAGGATTGGAATCCAGATCATCTAGAAGCAGAATTCACACTCTCTCCTATGATGCTAAACTTCTCACAAATCTTAAACAGGAGTAGGAATTTGGTCTTTAAAAACTGTTATTAAATGTCAAAAGTACGTAAATATTAATTTTCTTATTCACTCAGAATTGGTATGTTATCACCGAGGTGATAAGTTGTTTTTAATATTCTTATTTTTTATCAAAATCTGCTTAATAAACATTCCTCAATTGCTAGAAGTTTCTTTCTACAATCTTGAGTAATTATTTCACTATACACAAGCTATTGAATATAAAAATTATTAGCCACAGATTTTCTTCTTAGTCTTTCAGTCAACAAGACATTTTTACTAATTTTCACTTCTTTAATAATGTACCCTCATGTTAAAGAAGAAAAAATAAATCTTAAGACAAGGAATGGTTACTGGTATTATCTCTGGGTTTTATTATTTTTAAATTTAAAAAAATGATGAGAAGATATGTTTCTAAAATGAGAAGACATGCTTCTAAAATACCTTTACGGTATACAAACAACCTCTCAGAAAAGGGATATTTCAAATGATTTATTGGAGAATGTTTAAAATACTTCATCAAAGCCAATCAATACCCAGGAAGTGTGTAGGAAAACTCATATACAGAACTGGATGTGGAGAGAACTCTAGAAATGGCAGAAGGTTTTTCTAAGTATTGAGGAGACTGGTGACATGAACAGGCTTATAAATAAATGACCTGGTTGGAAGAGTAGATGTGAGGAGCACTAGAAAGTTTTAGAAGAAAGAGTACCTATTGCTCACTCATGGCCAGATATAGTTTTTGTTCTCAAGCCAGCCAGGAATAATTCATAATTCAAAGAGCATCGGGCAGGAAACTGATAAGGCTCTTGCCTCTGTAGCAAAGAATAATTGGCCCTATACAACATGATGTTCTAATCTTCCCTGATAAAGCTTAAGAGCAAAACTTAAAGTTTCTAAATGTTTCCAAGTAAATTAATTGCACTCAAGACAAAGTTCAGCAGTATTTGTAGGAATACAAAAAATATCCAGCACCCAGCAAAGTAAAATTCACACAAAATTTAACATCTACTCAAATATCATTAGGCATATAAAGAAATTGACAAATACTACCCACAGTGAGAATAAAAAGTCAAAGCTGATCCAGGTGTAAAAATTAGCAGACAGAGACATTAAATGTTATTACTATAGCCCATATATTCAATAAGCTAGAAGATTAAACCTTTAAATAAATATATATGAAAAAAATCCAAAGTAAAACTTAAGACATAAAAGCCACAATTTCTGAGGTCAATGTAATAGTTACTTTTCATGATATAAAAAGTACACTGAGTGGAGTTAATCCAGATTAGGTGTTGCCAGAGAGATTAGTAAAATTAAGAATAGCAAATGAAACAGTTGAAATTAAATACAGAGAGAAAGTATCTCAAAAAAGAAAAAAAGAATATAGCATCAGGAAATGTGGCTAATATATATGTGATTGGAATTATTGCAAAGAAGAATAAGGCACAAAAAATGAACAAATAATGACCAATTTTTTTTTTTACAAATTTGATAGAAACTATATAATTCAAATCCAAGATGCTCAAGTATTAGAAATATTAATAAAACTGTAAGACACATCATAATTCATCAATTATGACAAATTATTGTTGTAGAAATAATTTTAAAAATCTTAAAAGCCTTCAGAAAAAAGAAAATCATACACAATGCAAACAAATAAATAAGAATATAGCAGAATCCCTATCAAGAAAACAATTCAAGAGAGATGACAGTGGATCAACATCTTTCAAGCAGTGAAAGACAAAACCCTCAACCTAAAATTCTCTAAGCACAGAAAAATGCTTTCAAAAATGAAAACAAAATAAAGTCTTTCTTAAAAACAAAATAGTTTAAAGAATTTGACAGCAGTCTTGCACTATATATTATAAAAGAAAAATGATGCTAGGTAGAAATATGGAACTACACAGGAAAAGATATCATGACACAAGTAGGACTTCTTCTATGAATGCAAGCTTAATTTAAGATTTAAAAATTATTCCATACACCATGTTAACAAAATAAGTAAAAGCCAATATGATTATCTTAATAGGTAAAGAATATTCATTTGAGCCCCACCAGCATGGCTAAGTAGTTGAGTGCTGGCCTATGAACCAGGAGGCCACCGTTCGATTTCTGATCAGGGCACATGTCTGGGTTGTGGGCTCAATCCCCAGTGTGGAGTGTGCAGAGGCAGCTGATCAATGATTCCCTCTCATCACTGTTTTTATCTCTCTCTCTCTCTCTCTCCCTTCCTTTTGGAAATCAATAAAAATAAAATAATATGCATCTGACAAAATCCAACTTTTATTTCTGATAAAAAAAAAAAAAAAAAAAAAAAACTCTCAGCACACTAAGACAAAAAGGAAGCTTTTTCAGCTTGGTAAGATTATCTCTGTGAATCTCACAGCCAGCATTGGATTTAGTCATAGAAGATTGAATATTTCCCTCAAAGATGAAAAACAAGGCAAAGATTCCCACTCCCAGCACTTCTATTCCACATTGTACAGGAAATTCTAGCCAGTATAATAAGACAAGGAAAAGAATTCAATGACACCCAGATGGAAAAAAATAAAATAAAATAAGTGAAACTGTTTATTTGAAGATGACATTATTGTCATATTAAAATTTTGATGAAATCTATAAAACTAATGACTTTGCAATGTTGAAAGATATAAGAATTATATTTAAAAATTAATTGTTTTCTATGTAATAGCAAAAAAATACTGAGAAATTAAAATTTTGTAAATGCCTCTTTGAAGTAACTGCTTTCGTACTATCTTAGTCTTTTTTTTTTTTTTTTAGTCTCCTTCCATAACTATTTGTCCTCCCTATGCCCTCCTCCACCCCCCACCAATCTCATGGACACAGACAACAGCGTGGTGATTCCCCCCAAAAATCACTACCTTGTTGTCTGTGTCCATGAAGTTAAGAAAGAAAGAAAGAAAGAAAGAAAGAAAGAAAGGAAGGAAGGAAGGAAGGAAGGAAGGAAGGAAGGAAGGAAGGAAGGAAGGAAGGAAGGAAGGAAGGAAGAAGAAAGAAAGAAAGAAAGAAAGAAAGAAAGAAAGAAAGAAAGAAAGAAAGAGAAAAATCTCATATTCTTCTTTGTCTTAAAGGAGAAGAATGTGTTTCCTGCTATATTCCATAGATCTCTGTAAACAAATCTAAAGGTAGTTTTCATTTCCAGGGCATGACTGAGAAAGGATTCTAGTCTCTTGTTTCTGTTAAATTATGCATATAAATTTAAGTAGAGGCTATTTTATCATGACAAATGCCTTTTAGATAAGTAGAAATAATGACTGATGTGCAGAATTGTTTTTACTGACAACCATAAAGGATAAGAGGTCAGGATGGCCTGTATTTTTTCAGATAACATTCTCCAGCTTTCCCAATTTCAGATGAGTCAGGATAGTATATGCTTCCCTTATGTCTCTGAGCCATCAATTAAGCATTTGTCTGATTCTATATCTACTTTTTATTTTCCTGGGTACCTACTTCCAAATTCCAATTGCTCACTTTAGTACATTAAGTGAACAAAGTATAACATGTAAGAAATATATGAGAACATAGGACTGAATCAATTTTATTGAGGAACTAGAAACCCAGTGCATGAAGATTCCTGCTAGAATGGGCTTTCCTTTCCCTGGCTGTCAGCACCGCCTTTCCACTCCAAGCCAGCCCCCTTTCTGCTCAGGCCCTGGAGCCTCCTCTTTCTGCTCTGGGAGCTGCCTCTTTCAGTTCCAGCCCCACCTTCCCATGCTGCCCAGAGGCCCTGAGAGACAGGGGTGGGGCAGAACACCTATGTAGTTGCCATGGTGATGAAGCAAGCATCCCACCATCACTCAGCGCCTGTGTATGCAAATTAACCGCCATGGTTTGGGTTAATTTGCATATCACTCCTGATTGGCTGATGGCATAGCAGAGGTTATGGTCAATTTACATGTTTGTCTATCATTAGGTAAGTCTAGAGGCCCAGTGCACAAAATTCATGCACTCAGAGGGTTCCTCAGCCCACCTTGAGCCCCTCATAGACCAGGAGCCCTTGGGGGATGTTTGGCTGATGTGGGGAGTGGACCTAAGCTGGCAGTCAACATCCTTAGCACTGCTACAGAGATAGGAAAGGCTCCCTCTGCACTCGCCAGCCGTGAGTCCAGCTTCTGCCTGAGCAGTGCTCTCCCTGTGGGAGTGCACTGACCACCAGGGGGCAGCTCCTGTGTTGAGCGTCTGCCCCCTGGTGGTCAGTGTGTGTCACAGTGACCGGTCGTTCTGCCATTCCATTGATTTGCATATTAGCCTTTCATTATATAGGATTGTTTAATATAAAAACAAAACAAAACACTGAGATGCTTCTGGTTTTTTGTTTGTTTGTTTGTTTTGAAGGGGTAAGGGAGTACATAACTTCTAGACTATCTGTTTTAAATTGCCCTGAGAAACCCCATGATAGTTGCAATAATTCTTGGGGCACAATTTGAAAAGGCAGATCTAATAGAATCTTTCGTTTTATTACTTACAAATGGTCACACAGCTAATTTTTCTAAAAAGTTTTATTCCACAACAAACCTCCTTTGGACTTTCAATGAAATAGATTTACTTCCTATGTTGGCCTTCCAAACTCAGCTCATTTCCCTTTGATTTTGAGTGATTTATGCTACCGCACTATGATATACCTTCCTATATTACAAAGAGGCAGCTGACATAGTCTACCAAGCAACTCATGCTTTCAGTAAATTTGATATTTTCTAGTTGATATTAATCATGCCCCATGAGTCTTTATTCACATGGCATCCCTTTGTTACATCTTAAGCTACTCAAAATATAGACAATTGTTGCCTCTCAGAGATTCATTTGAAGATTTCTGTTTGTGCATGTACTAAATTCTCATATACTAAATAAAAGTAGCAAATATGTCTTGACTGACAGGCTAAATACAACTTACTAGAAATGATTGAACAAGGCTTTTTAAAAAAATTAATAAGAATTATGAGGCAGTATCCCATCTCACCAGAAAAGAGTTTCATGACTGATTAGCAAAGTATGTCATACTCTCCAGAGGATTATATTTTGGCACTCACACCATATATATGCCATGCCTTTCCTGAATTTTATGAGAAACTCTGGAAGGCAGAGCCATAATACCATATAACTGCCTTTCCTGATTAAGTACAACCAGCTCCCTAAACTTTCACACTGACTTGCTAGCTCCACAGTAGTTATTCTGAGATGTGTCCCTCTCACTCCTCTCTCTCTGTCTTAATTTTCAGCCTAAAGGCTGATGCTTTGTCCTTTGAGTTTGGGTCCATGTAGAGAATTGATCTACTGTACATTAAATGTTTTGTGAGAACATGACATTCAGCTATGTTGTACATTTGAATAATGTGTGAACATTTTTCAAAATACATATTCCCTCAAAATTTGACAATTAAGTTTATGAAGTGGCTTGAGAGTTTATATTTTTTTACAAACTAGGAAAGAGAATATGGATATTATATTAACCTTCCTAAAAATAATAATATAAATATAGTCAAACTTCATCTATTCAAATTATTAGAAAATATAGAGGATCTCTATATTATTTGAAATTACTCAAGATGATATTTGTTCTAGATGAATTTCAAATGAAATCTGTTCTAGATCCAATTGTCTAAAATAACTTTGTAGGTACACAAACATATCTACTTTCATGATATATGCATAATAATTTGAAAAGACTACAAATATCCACTAGAATAGTAGAATTTCACCAAATACATATTTTAATAATATAAATAATAGATTTTGATTTAGTAATGGTCAGACTGAGCTTACTTTGATGAATAATCAAGAATATTTACTATTGGAAAAAGTTCCAGGAAAATAGAGATAGCAGTAGCAGAGTAATTTTTGAAACTCAATATAAAAATAGGAGCAATAAGCTAACAAAACAATAACATCAAATGAACAATATTTATGACAAAACTAAGTAACAGAATATCTCTATGAATTCAAACTAACCAGGGGAGCTCAGCCAGTGTGGGGGTCATTGGTCACGTGTCAACCTAGGAACCAGGTCACATGCCTGGGTTGTGGTCTTGATCCCCAGCTGGGGGCATACAGGAGGCAACCGATCAATGATTCTCTTTCATCATTGATATTTCTATCTCTCACCCTATTCCTTCCTCCCTGAAATCAATAAAAATATATTTTTAAAAATTCCAAGGGTAGAAAACTACCAAATGTGAAAATTTGCATTCTCTGAACACCTGAACAGAAGAATGTAAGAAGCAGTGGGATGTCTTAGAAGCAGTAAATCATAATACCAAAAAATAGCCAACAGGTATTCATTGGAAAACATGGCAAGCCAACTGAGAACAACAGTTGAAAATAGTGGGATTTTTGCACATATCAATAATGGGTCAAGACAGAGGTAACAGTCTAGTCCTATGTACTCTTAAAACTCTGTGGAGGTTCTTTCAACCTTGGGTCTTAATATCACATTAAGGAAAAATTGAGTAGGACAAGGACATGAGACTGTAAGAAAAGTGAAGATCTAAATAAAAGTCTGATTATGAAACAGAGTCCCCCCAAACCCTCAAAGAATAAAAGCTTATATTTCTAATGATGCTTAAATTCAATAGCTAGAAAGCCAATTTTGAACCTTGCTTCTTTTTAGTTTAAAGCAAACTGATTTAAAATTATGAATGAGTATCAAGACAATATTAAGTTCAAATTCCATGCAAAGTTTATGTAAAATAAAGAGAATGAGGAACAGGAAATATTCCTATAAAAAATAAAACAGGCCAAAAAGATATATATCAATGCACTGTCTTTTTAATTGATTTATATTTGACAGAAAACATTGTGTAAGTTTAATGTGATGCAATATACAATTAAAATATAAAATGAAAACTTCAATATAGTATTTCAAAATTAGCTTTCAAATGATATGAAGTTAATAATATAAATCACCATTAGAAAAACAGACATGAGTTAACAGAACTCAGAGAAGAATTAGAATAAAAATTAAAGAATAACTTTAGAAACAAAGATTAACTGGGGGGAAAAAACACAAAAGAATGAATACATACATCAAATAATACATGAAATAAACAGAAGGTAAAAATAAGAAAGTAGTTTAAATTTAAAAAAAAAAGTAGGTAAATATACTCGAGAGAATGTGACAAATATCAAAGATAGTCAATGAAGATTCAATATACAACTATAATAATTGGAGTGCTTGAAGAAAAAATCAAACCAAGGCAAAACAACAATACAAAAGAAGAAATAATAAAACAATAAATCAAGAAAAATATTTCCCCAATAAAAAATGAAGCCACATACAGAAACAGTATACAGTGTACTTGAAAATATTAACTCAGTATAACAAGAAGAGAATGCAAATGTATGAGCAAAAAAATACTACTACTACTACTACTACTACTACTAATGATGATAATAAATGACATTTTAAAGTTAAGTTAAAAATCCTGTAGTCCTTCCCTGGCTGGTGTGGCTCAGTCATTTGAGCAACATCCCATGCACTAAAAGGTTGTGTATTAGATTTCTGGTTAGGGCACATGCCTGAATTGTAGGCTAAATCTCCAAGTAGAGACATGCAGGAGGGAGCAAATTTATGTTTCACTCTCACATTGATGTTTCTCTCTCTCCTCTATTCTTTCCTCTCTCTCTCTCCTCTCTCTCTCTCTCTCTCTCTCTCTCTCTCTCTCTCTCTCCTCCTCTCTCTCCCTCTCTTTCTCTCTCCCTCTCTCTCCTCTCTCTCTCTCTCAATTCTGTGGTCCTGAACTTGAAATGAAAATATCAATCTGAGCTCAAAATATGAATATTGAGTCTAACTCTATCCACTCAATGGCTTAGTAAAAATAACCAGCCAGTAGCAATGAACATCCTTCTTAAGGGCTTGAAAATAAATAGAAGAAAAAAAGGAAGAAAGGAAAGAAGGGAGAAAGGAAGGAAAGAAGGCAGGAAGGAAAAAGGGTAGGAAGGAAAAAAAAGAAGGAAAGTTTTTTGGAGAAATTCTCATTTCAGTTTTCAAAATAATTAAATAGTAAGCTTTGCAGTATATTGACAATTTGCAAATATTTTTTAATTTATGAATTCCTAATGATATTTTAATCAGCTTAACAATAACCCACAACCTTCGGACCAACTTCTAATGATATTTTAAAACTTACATTATGAGAAAGACAAGAAAGTGGTTAAATTAAAACAAAACAAACAAACAAAAAAAACCCTATCAAACATTCATTCTAACTTTTCTACATGCATTGTTCCACTAGGTTACCAAATAGCATAAATATTATAGTATTATAATATTACTAGAGGCCCATTGCACATTATTCATTGCAAGAATAGGCCTTCCTTCCTCTGACTTCACTCCTGGCCACCCTGGAGAGCCAAGTCCTTGCTCCCAGCCAGAGCACCGCTCCTGTAGCTCCCTCTGCCCCCCTCCCTCCACCTCATAGTAGGCATCCCATTCCCACTGGTCACTCCATGCCTGCATATGCAAATTAATCTGCCATCTTTGTTATGTTAATTTGCATACTCACTCCTGGTTGGGATGTGGGTGTAGCAGAGGTATGGTCAATTTACATGTTTGTAAGATAATAACTCTCCTTACAAAGTTATTATAATTCATAAAGAAAAATAAAATGATATGATTAAAATGTCACAATTTTGCAATCCCAGTGAATTATTGGATATAGTCATTGATTGGTAACATTTTACAACATCAGCAAAAGTGAGTCAGATATTGTGTTCTTCCAACAGTCTTGCAATGTACAACTGATAGCTTTGTCAAAAAAATGACACCTAAGTGTGATTCTGTGTCTGCCCTCTTGTGTTTGCTCACAACTATGCCTAAGAAATCTTTTTACCACATAGCATACAAAAGTGAATGAAGCTATAAAACAGATTTCTGGATCTAACTCAATCAATTTTGGCATCTGGGAAATGAAGCATCTTGCATTAACTGTTATCTGTGTCTGTGTCTGTGTGTCTGTTACATGTGCACACATGCATATGTAACTGTTCCCATTTCTAAACAGTCTAGAGTTCAACTATCTTGTCAGCTTTACTCAAGTACAAGATGGATAATAAAAAACGTCCATGTAGATTCATTTTCATCACACTTTGCAATTTCAAAATTATCTCATCTAATGTATTTCATAGTTCACATATATTATTCCATTGAACCTTCAAGTTCATGTTTAGAGACAGGTCAGAGCCAGCATATACTATAAAGCAAACTGGGATGTAAGCAGATTGGGAAATAAACTGGTGAGATAAGACTTAAAAATATTCTGTCTTATTACTCATTTTAGAAAACAAAACAAATGAAAACACTTTTTGTATTTAAAAAAGAGTAACCTGGAGGAAATTAAAGCACCAGCCCCCACATTTAAATGGAAATGCTGATCTTTAAGTTTCTGATAAGCATAATTAGAACTGAGAAAGAACAAATACTTTTTATTTTATTTTTGAAGCATGGTGGGTGGTGGGAACTTCTAGTGGATGACAAGCTTAGAATGTGGTAGAAGGATGAGAAAAAAAGACTTGACTGGAAAGAGGAGAATTCTGAGAAGATGAAAAACAGAAATACAAGTTACTGTTTGGGTCCAGGGTCTTGGCTATCTGGGCCCCATCCCTGCAAGTGGCCTGGTGGTTCATCTTTGGCCTGAGAACTGTCTTTGGCCAAAACACCATAGCAAGGATCCCTATGAGAAATGTCATCACAATGCCCAAGGGCTGTGTTGGATCAGAGTAAAATCCCCAGATGAAAGCATAATGCCTAGCACAGGGGAAGTAATCCATGTATGCAACCATCTGAGCCCAGGCCAGTCTTCAGTGGCTGGAACTCTGTAGTTTGGTATTAGTGGGAACTTGCAAGATAGGCAGGACAAGCCTTATTTACCCAAATTTAAATCCTCTCATCAGAATTCAGTTCTCCATATTCTAGACTAATTCTGTCATGCCATCTGCTAAATTAATGAGGTTTTAATGTACTAGAAATGCATCCACACAAGACTCATTTATTTGGTCAAGAGACCCTGAACACCATCACTAGCTATCAAAGAATAAATTCAATGAAAATGAGATTCACATATAAAAGCCAGGAAGGGCTGTGGAATTGTCATTTCTGATGATTCCAGTCTTCCAAGACATGATGAGGAGGGAAATGAGCTATGTGATGTTGTCTTCACTTCATTGTCTTTCATTACTGAACAATTGAAACCCACTATCTTTTCTAGGTCAGAATATTTCTACATTATAGGAATGAGCTATGAGTATTTTTAAAAGCCTGGATTCCATCATTTTGTCATATTAATCAATTAAAATAATAGGCTCCCAGTAATTTCTTTTTCATTATTGTGCATTACCAATCTTTTAAAAATATAGCCTCTATTCTATATGGCTTAAGATTCTGTCTAGTGAATTGAACAACTGAATAATTATCCAGTTAGTTGAATCAGGATAGACTATTGATCTACTTAATATTGCCTGAAATATATCTGTTAGATTAAAACTGATTGAAAGCCTCAAGGATATTTGGCTATGTGAGAAACATGATAAAATTTGATCTGTAAAATGTATATCTCCACCAAAGAGAATATAATTTTTTTTCTCTTCAGAGATTTGTTCTCATATAGGAATAGGACTAAGATTCATCCTAGTCTTCCTTCCTTCTAGATCAGAGCTCACAACCTTAGCTATTTATAAGAATCATCTGTGAGGCTTTTAAACAACAGGATGCCCTGTCCACACAACAGACCAATTTAACTAAAATCTTTTTTTCAGGTGGGACCCACGAATCATATTTTTGAGAATTCCACAAGTGATTCCACTTGGCCCATGGTCCGCAAACTATGGCTCGTGAGCCGTATGAGGCTCTTTGGCCCCTTGAGTGTGGCTCTTCCACAAAATACCACACTCTGGGCGAGTCTATTTTGTTTTTTTATGGTTTTTTTTTGTTTGTTTGTTTGGTTTTTGTTTTTTAAATATATTTTATTGATTTTTTACAGAGAGAAAGGGAGTGGGACAGATAGCTAGAAACAATGATGAGAAACATCGATCAGCTGCCTCCTGCACACCCCCCACTGGGGATTTGCCTGTAACCAAGGTACTAAGTGCCCTTGACCAGAATCGAACCAGGGACCCTTCAGTCTGCAGGCAGACACTCTATCCACTGAGCCAAACTGGCTTCAGCTGGGTGAGTCTATTTTGAAGAAGTGGCATTAGAAGAAGTTTAAATTTTTAAAAATTGGCTCTCAAAAGAAATTTCAATCATTTTAATGTTGATATTTAGCTCTTTTGAGTGAGTTTTCAGACCACTGTACTAGGCAAACAAGGTAAATAACCATTGTCCTAAAGTGTCCAGGACAGCAGAAAATGCAGAACCCTTCCTACTCTCCTCTAAAAGAACATGCTCCATCTGAATTTGTAGACTCTGTGACATTGTTATTTGTGAAAATCTGCTCAATTTTAAGTTAGTTCATCTGTATACAATTGTTTAGATGTGTCTAGTTTGCCACTAGAATAACGGACCAGGCCAGAGGAACAATGACAGCAAAACTCAACTCTCTACTCCCACTTCCACCTCTATTTTCTTCCTCTTCAGCTGTTTTCACCGTGGTTTTTCTATAAATCTCTGCCCTTGAAGAAAACTTACATATCAGTTTGTAGACCCAGATTACAACCTCTGACCTTATAAGACTTGCTAGTTCTGCCATTATGGGCATTTAACTTGATTCCACCACTTCCCCTCTTTGAACTCTGCTATGGTTCCATTCAGTGTCCCCAAGGGTCTCTGAGGACACTCTGTTCCCTCTGCTTTACCAGCAGAGTCACCTAATTCCTGACCCAAGTAATCCACATGTACCTGACTCTCTTCGGGAAATCACACAAGTTCAATCCAATCCAAAATCAAGGCACTCTTTAAAGAGTTGGCAAACTACCGTATTTTCCGTTGTATAAGACGACCCCCTAATTTTTACAGTTAAAACATAGGTTTAGACCTATATTTGCTGTATAAGACTACCCCCCACATCAAAGAAAAGACTTACTTTGCCGTCAAGATCTGCAGGTAATTTTTTTGCAATTTTGGTCTTTTGCCCTCGATTTTCGGTTGACTTTTTTTCGTTTCAAGGTCGTCTTATATGCCGGAAAATACATAAGAGATAAGTTGAGCTACTGTGCGAGATGCCTCTCAGAAAAGCAAATTTAAAATCTCTTCTGACTTCTCACTTGAATGAAGTAAACAGCTAAATCATCAGTGGCTACTTAGGATAAATTTAAGTTGTGAGGGTTCTTAGAAAGGCCAAGAAAGGCAGCCAAACTAAGAAACTCCTGAAGCAAGATGTCATTCCACCATAAGTCAGAAATCCAAAGCTCTTAGCTATAAGACATGTCAGAGCTTAACTATCATAGCCTGGTGTAAAACAGAAGGAGGTAGTACCTGCTAGGGACAGAAGAGACATTTCCTTATGCTGGGTCTGTAATACAGCTGTAGCCCTGTAATTCAGTATAAAAATTCCTAGGTAAGGTAGTCCCTGAGGTATTTGTGAAGCTGTTGTCAAGCCTAATGATGACTAATCTGTTTGCTTATTTCAAATTGCTGAAAATAATACTCAGGGCTGAGAGGCCATAAATAGAGTCCTCTGTGGTGAATCCATACTTAGTAGTGCCTCAAGATGTGCCTGGGAATGTGGGTCACTGGTGACAAGATCTCTCCTCAGGTAAAATAGAAAGAGAATGCAAGGTGACAGGTCCTTGGCCAAGTGAAATATAATTTATAACATGGATCCCTAACTCCCACTAGAAAAGGGGTACAAAGCAAGAAAGGAGGTCATAAGTCCAGTATAATTAATTCCAGATTGAATCAAGTGACTAAATCTCATAATGTCCTCAGGACTTCAACATTATGTCATTCAGCCTAGGGTACAATATAGGTGCCTCAGTCATACCTACTAAGAGATGGAAGTCACAGCTGTTTATCATAAAGTTTTGGCTTATCTTTTTTTCCACATTTATATAAATTTTGGCTGCCCTTGTATGAATATGAGCAGATTTCTTTGAAAGACATAGAAAAGTATCAAAATGTAGTTAAGTACAGAATGTGTCATACACTTCTAGGTATTTTACTGTTATCATATTATTTAGTCGAAGGAGGAACCACTATGCAAAGTTATTTCCATATTACACAGAAAATACTGAGGCCTAATTGGGGATTGGGCTGGCGACCAACCTCCCTTGGCCCCTTTCCCTGGCCCACCCCTGATTGCTCCCCTACCCTAATAGGGCTGGAGCCAGCTGGCCAATTTCCTGCAGCCATTCCTCCTGGCCTGCCCCACCACCCCATTGGCTCACAGCCCCTCCCCCTAGCCAGCCCCATCCCTAATCCCACCCCCCCACCTCTGATCTGGCCAACTACCTAAGGCCCCTTCCCCTGACCACTATAGGTTCCCCCACCCCATTCAGTGTCTGGCCCACCACCCACAGGTTAGTAAATAATATTGAAGACATAAGTGTTAGTTGCAACACTCTTTATTATTTTGAGGTATATTTCTGTAATATTTAAAAATATGAAGAATACTGATAAATATTTGTATATACATATTCTATATAATAAAAGACTAATATGCAAATTGACCTACTGAATAACAGAACAACTGATCGCTATAATGCACACTGACCATTAGGGGGCAGATGCTCAATGCAGGAGTTGCCACAGGGGGAGCACTGCTTAACCAGAAGCCAGGCTCAAGGCTAGCAAGCATAGCAGTAGTGGCGGGAGCCTCTCCCACCTCCGCAGCAGCATTAAGGATGTCCTACTGACTGCTTAGGGTAGCCTAAGTCACCAGTCGGACATCCCCCAAGGGCTCCTGTAATGCAATAGGTTACAAGCCATGCTAAGGGAACTCCCTCCTCCAGTGCACAAATTTTGGGCACCGGTCCTCTAGCATATATATATATATATATATATATATATATATATATACACACACACACACACACACAAATATATGTAGTAACATAATAAAAACACTCAAATATAAATTGTAAAAGTTACTTATGTATACAAACCCTAGGTATTATTAAAATAAAATTAACATAATAGGACACATTTTAATCATCTAAACCCATTAATTTTTTCAATTATCTGATAACATGGAATTATGTGGCTGATACCTTTAAACTCTACCTCTATCCACATTTATATCCAGAACTCTAAATGTGTCTTTATATTTATTCATTGAAGACATTAAAGCCTTCAATTATAGGTGATAATTAATGCTCTCCTTTTAGATGGACTTTATATTGAGTTAAGTAGTCACTTATTTAATAATGTGGTTTGTAAAGTGATGATAAAACATCCTTGCCCCAAAATAATCTTTTTCCTAATGCTTGAAGTACCTCAAGTACTGCTTTATTCTTTTAAGGTAAGTATCCTCCTCTTCATTCTTCTTCATTGAAATGCAAATCTCTCTGGGTAGGATTTGCATTTTAATTAAGCCTCTAATGCTTCAGAATTAATGAGTTTATCTAACACTTTCTTCTTGACAGGAAGGTACAGGACTAACTGAAAAGCCTTTTGATCATTTGGGGAAAGTATGAGACATACATGTGTTACTAAAAATAGTGACAAAAGGCACAGATTAAGGACAAAACTATACAAAGGATTTACTCTAGATAAATCACAATCCCACAGAATGCTGGATGGGATCAACCACTTCCCTTCCCTTTTCTTACATTTCAGTCTCATACTTCTCGATTTTGCTCAGAAGGATCTAACCAACCCACTGGTCTAATAAATTTACAAACAAAAGGTTGCCCTGTACTTTCTATGAAACTAGTGATGCCCCCACTAATCAATTTGTTAACTTCCTCAGAAAGAACATTGTGATGAAATTCCAAACTCATAGGCTAAAACCCTATATGCACTTCTTATTTTACTGAAGTGGTCTAGCAGTTCTCAACCTGTGGGTTCTCAACCTGAGAATCACTGCTGTAGAGCCTTTGACCATCGGAAAACACAGATATTTACATTACGATTCATTAACAATAGCAAAATTACAGTTATGAAGTGGCAACAAAATAAGTTTATGGTTGGGAACTGTATTAAAGGGTCGAGGCATTAGAAAGGTTGAGAACCACTGAAAATCATTTTGAGCCTCTAAATTCTCATCTATAAAATAAGCATATCTGTATATTTAACTCAAAGATGGCTATATAAATTCAAGATAAATAAAGAGTATAGAAGCAGCTTATAAAATAAAGTGATGTACTTATATACAAATTAAGATATTTGTTATTGTAGGTAATAAATAATAAACCATTGTCATTGTAGGTGATAAATAATAAAATAGTTTGTCAACCTATTTTAAACAAAAGGAGTAGCTGTTCGCTCACGTGGTAGAAAGTTTAGAATTTATATATAGGTCCCTTCAAGCTCAATTCTATCAATGTTTTGGCTCCATTAATTTATTATTTTCTCACTGAGTTTGCCACTTTCTGAATGCCAGCTTCATCTTCAAGCTGGTCACAATGTGAATGGAAATACCAAATCGACCCACCTCCTTTGTCACATGTTTCAGTGAGTTTGGGGAAAGAAGGCAAAGTTTTAGAACCATCAAATGTCTTTCTCGATGCCATACTGACTGCCTACTTTTGAAGTTTGCTGACTGTCTCGGTAGCCAGAGGAATGTCTTGCACTGATTGGCACAGGCTTTCACTGTCATAGCCACAGAAGTGATGAAATTCCCCAGATGGGCTTAAGTGAACTAGAACTGGCATCTTGGGATGGCTCAATACCTCCTAAATTATAATAAGAGTGAGTGAAATTGTTATATATCATCTATAATCTTATACCAATTGGTACCTACAGATTATTTTAGTAATTTTTTTCATTAATACTAATTGATATTAAACTATTATAATCATCACTATTGAATATATTGTAGTTACCTATTATTTAACTAATAAAAGGAGTAACACAAACTAGATAATATAGGCATGTCATGTAAACACTCTCCAAGTTTTTCCCCACTAGAGGCATGCCCAGTAAGGTCTGAATAACATGGGAAAATGCTTACCTGTCACTCACACCTGGAAGGAAATCAGTGGCCAGAATAGGTGTGGCCACTGCAGGAGTGTGAAACCTGAATATTTAAACTTCTGAACAAACAGCACATGCTCTCTTGGTTTTTATTCTCTGGTGCTCTGGGCTTCTGGGACCCCTGTTGTGGGGGGGGGGGGGAATTTGCTCCCTTGCATCTATGTGGGTCACCACCACGTGGAACCCAGAAGATGGACTGATAGACTTTAATTAACTGATGCTGAACTAGATCCGGGTGCAACGTGGAATGGACACCATGGACACTGGCCTTGTTTTTGGCTCCATTGGAACCCTAGCTGCCCCTCGTTCAGGACTTGTTTAAAGGACCTGGGATTTGCAGCCCAAGAAATGTAACTCCATGCAAATAAAGTCTCTCCACATGTCATTTTACTTCTGAAAATTCTTATTTCAGCAGCACCCTAAAAGCCACCCACTTCCTTCACCAAAGGAAAAACTGTTTATCTGGTGACAACTATTACTGCTACTAATACTATACCACTGTTATTATTTCTACTTATTATTGTTTCATATTATTATTACTATGTCTCCCTAGGTATTTAAAAGTATTAGAGATGCATAGAATTGCCTCTACTTTGTCAAGGACAATGAACATGCAGTTGATCTAACTGCATTGCCAAACGAGGTTTCAGTATTGGTGTATGTTAGGATATTTTTTTTTTAACTCAAGCAGTTTGTTTACCTTTGTCATAATTAATCAGGGGATCCCTCCTGATAGTGTATTTCCATGAGAGTCAAACTATGTATTTTTCAAACTAACCTTGCCTCTTCTTTTCATTGACTGATGGCCAGTCAATGGGCCTTGAAAACTCATTGACTGGGTTTGCTCAACACAGTCAAAATCAACAATAGAGGACTATATAATTTTTGGAACTTGAAGGAATCAGATTTATTTTTATTCAGCACCTTTCCTAATAAAATGGATCAATAAAGTGCAATTCCTTGAGGGTGACTCAGACAGACTTCTAGTTTTTAGGTCCTTTAAAACCCTAACAGGACTCTTTCCTATAATGACAATTCTGGTTCCATTTAAGAGTTGGTTACTGTTTTGCAACCAAAATACTTCTGAAGTGGGGGTGTTGCAGTTATGAGAAATTATAACATTTCTGGCAGAGGAAATAAGTCAAGTCTGAGAACTGAGTTTTAAGATAGACTCAAAATCAATTCTGTGACCTCCTCATTTATTGACCTCCTAAAGCAATGGCATGTCTATCACTGGTTAAGTAATCTTAACTCTAATTATAAAAAAAAAGAAGAAAAAAGCTGCTTGTTTTCATATAACTTATACTTGGATCACTCTTCAAAATAAAAGGCCTTGATAACAGATATCCTGTCATTTGTGTGTGTTTCCCACAGCACCTAAATGGGTGCTAGCCACACAGTAAACACTAAGTAAACAGGAGTCAGAGTGAAATTTGCATCATATAGGTCACAGTAAAATTAGTGCTCTCCTTTTTCTATCCTGGTTTTTGCTCCCTTTTGCCCTAAAGGACATTTGGGATTCTCTGTAAATTGAGAAGACTTAAAAGACCTCACAGTGTTATAATAGCATTCAAATGAAGAGGAAGAAAGAGGTCTGGGAGGGGAGGGGCAGGAAACAAAAGCCTGAAGAAAAACCTGAAAGAAAAGCCTAGCGCCTAGCCTTTCTACTAAGCACGCCAAGCCTCTGCAGGCAGCAATTACATTCCGAAGGAAATGTTTTACAATTGTAATTACACATAATAGGAGGAATGTATTTTTCCTTCATCCTACTCCCATGGCGAGTCAATTTAATTTTTAAATACAAGAGACATAATTGATTTTAGCTCTAGATTAGCACTGAAAATGATCTATATATGTTCCCACTAATGGAACAGGAGACTTGGTCCTCCTTGGAGACTTTCACCCAAATCTGCTCACGCAACAATTATTGGCTGCTGACAGGTTAGAGCACAAGGAGCAGGATGCGGGCAGGAAACACCCCACTGATTAACCATTGAGCAAAATAATTAATATCATGCTCTTCCCAGTTAATTATGGATTAGGCACAAATATATTATCATCATAGAGGCCACAAATTAACGAGGCTGCCTGGAGGGGCCTTGTCCTGTTCACCAGAAAACGGGCTTTCTCTGAAGGTTTCAGGGCAAACCCATTTCTAAATGGGGCTCTGGTGTGAGGGTATGGATGAGGGGCGAGCTCATTTTCTCCAAAAATAAAAGACCCATCTCTTACCTGGCAATGGATTTCCCATCAGCTCCTCCACCGGGCTGCTATGCAGTTGATGGGTACAGAGAGTAGGAATAGCTTAAGGTAAAGCTATGAAATAAGTGGTTTATACTCTGCCATTTTGCTATCAAAATCTGCCTTTCAACACAGCTACAGAGTCCAATTTTTACCCTTACAGAGTTTTCACCTAATCCTCCCTAAAGCAGGATTAGTAGTTGGGATATTGCCTTCTAAGACTATAATTCCCGGGTGTATTTGCATTTTAATTGATGACTCCAGAGAGCCAGCTTTGGCAGGAATCTCTCACTGGAAAGGTAAGGTAGAGACCTAGGTTCCAGTCTGCACTCCTGTATTTACCAGTGGGGTCATTTCCAAGCTGTAAAATAGGATTATATCCACCTCATGAGAGTGCTGTGATAAATTATATCAGATGTTGTGAAAGGCGCTAGCATGGCATTCACACCTTTAAATGGGTCTCAAGGTGGGGAGGGGATCCTGGAATACCAAAGGAACCAAGCTACAGTGGTGATGCTGTTCAAAAGGCACTTCACCTGCTAGGGCTTCAGCTGAATCACCTTGAAAAAGAGCACTAATCTATTTGATTAATATCTAAGATCCATTCCCCTTATAAAGTTCTAAGAGCCTTTGTCCTAATAAAGTTCCTCAGTAGTACTGAAACAAATGAGAACACACAAGTGCAGGGACTCAGCCTAATCAGACATGTTATTAGTGACCCAGTGCACAAAATTCATGCACATTAAAGGGGAATTAATTAGATAAAATACTTTAATACTAAAGGCTCAGTACACAAAATTCATGCACGGGGGGGAAGGAATGGGTGTCCCTCAGCTCAACCTGCACTCTCTCCAATCTGAGACCCCTCAAGGGATGTCCGACTGCCAGGATCAGGCCTAAAATGGCAGTCAGACATACCCTCTCGCAATCTGGGATTGCTGGCTTCCAACTGCTTGCCTGCCTGCCTGCCTGCCTGATTGCCCTTACTGCTTCTGTCTGTCAGCCTGATTACCACCTAACCACTCCCCTGCCTGCCTGATCCACATCTAACTGCTCCCCTGCTGGCAAAACAACCAAAGTATCAGTCACCATGAGGTGCATGGAGCACCTCTCGGGCCCTCTCCCATGCCCACAAGCTCAGATTGCAGCAAAGCTGACAGCTGGAGGGCAGGGGGTGGTGGGCATGAGGCTGTGAATGGCCAAGGCGCAGATAGCCACTGGAGGCTGTGAAGATCTTAGGCTTAGGCAGCCGTGAATGGCTGTGAAGAGCCAAGGTGTGGTTGCCAAGGGCCCAGACTCAGGCAACCACAGGTGGCTGTGAAGGGCTGAGGTGCAGTTGTAAAGGGCCCAGGCTCAGGCAATGGCAGCAGCAGCAGCAGCAGCAGGATAATGGGAATGGTGCCTTCCCCTGATCTGCTAGATTGCCACCCACAGAGGGAGGTCAGATTGGGGCATAGCCCAGGGGCTAAGGCAGTGTTGTTTAGGGGCAATCAGGACATTAGGGGGGCATGTTAGGGTTGATCAGGCCATCAGGGGGGGCAAGGTAAGGGTGATCAGGCTGGCAAGCAGAGGCAGTTAGGGGTGATCAGACAGGCAGGGAAAGGCAGTTGGGAGAACAAGGCCTGCAGGGGAGGGCAGTTGGAGGTGACTGGCAGGCAGGCACGCAAGTAGTTATGAGCCAGCAGTCCCGGATTGCAAGAGGAATGTCTGACTGCCAGTTTAGGCCCGATCTCCTGAAAGGTCCCAGATTGGAGAGGGTGCAGGCCAGGCTGAGGATCCTTCCCGCTCCATGCTTGGATTTCATGCACTAGGCCTCTACTGTATGACAAAATCTTAGAACCAACTGACCTTTCATCTCTGATGTCTAATATTACCCTGTCATATGATTTACATCAGTCAAAATGTATCATTCTGGGAAAATGGAAAATAGCACTTGTGTCTGTTTGTGTCTGTGTGTGTGCACTTAACATATGTATGTATGCATTCCTATGCACCTATTTCTGCATATGGCTGTGTGTGTTTGTGTGTATTGTGTCTGTTTATATTCCCATATAGACTATCTGTTGCAGATGTAGGAATCGTATTGCTTGTCTTTAATAATAATGGAAAGCACTGGAGCTTACAGTTACTGTCTTGTGAAATTACTTATGAGTGCCTTTAATGTTCAAACTCGCACATCCAAGCACGCTCACAAGAGTTCCAGAGGGCAGTAAGCTGGACCCATGAAACTCACTCCAATCACTAGGGCAAGCAGGAGGCCATGTAAAACAATTGTCCCATCCCAATACACACGACCAGTTTTCTTCCATATCATCTAACTAATCGAAAGGCCTTGCTTTGGTGGCTTGGCTCAGTGGTTGAGCGTCGACCTGTGAACCAGGAGGTTGTGATTCAATTCCTGGTCAGGGTACATGCCAGAGTTGTGGGCTTAATCCCCAGTGTAGGGAATGCAGGAGGCAGTCAATCAATGATTCTCTCTGATCATTGATGTTTCTATCTCTCTCTCTTTCTCCCCCTTGCTCTCTGAAATCAAGATATATATATATATATATATATATATATATATATATATATAATCTTTTACTTTTGTTCCTTTATATACAAGGATTCATAGGAAATTCAGAAAATTATGTATATTCTAGTTAAACTGCTCATATCCAGGCAGAAACTATTTGTGTGTATGTGTGTGTTTAATTTGGCATGGTATTAGAAACAATTTTCCCTCTGAAAAACTTGCATTCCCATGTTTCTCACTAGGATGAATAGGCTTTAAGGATATTAATGTATCTTTAATGGCTTAGCATTAAAATTGGATGAAAGTAGGAATTATTTTGAAGAACTCAACATTTTCCCATTTAGCTGAAGGAAATGTTGAGATTCCAAAGAAATTAATCAAATCTTCTATCGCCAGGAGTGCAGCATGAACCCTTATAACAGTGAACTATTGTTTTTAGAAAATTATCTACCTGTGACCAACCAAAACAAGGATAATGAAGTAAATATTTTAAATTTGCAGTTAAAGGTAAATCGGAGAACCCTTCATATCTAAAATAGGATAAAATGCCGGGTTCACTCTTTGTATCATTTAAGAAACGCATTCATTAAAAGTAGATTGGCTTTCTGAAATCATGATTTGCATGGTCAGTTCAACATGTGTGTAAAATGATTACTGAGTCCTGGAACTGAGAAAGGAGAGTCTGTGAGTGGATGGCCAGTCAGTTACGGACTAGAAAGTTACACCTGCTTTCTTAGAGCATGTGTTCTGGAAATGAGCTTCAGAATCATCTATGGCTTGCATTTAAAGATAATCTCTTCCAACAAAATAAAATAAAGAAATAAAGATAATCTTTTTCAGGCTTAAAGAAATTTCTTCTTTTAACTATTTTGCATTCTAGTTTGTTGACAACCGGCCTGCCCCTTTGACATCTCCTGTAATCCTGTCTTTCTGTGATATTTAGCTTCCTACCGGAATATCTAAAACCCTGAGAGAAGCTACGATGACTTCAGTTGGTGATAATTTTCTTTCTCTTCCTCTTCCTAATAGAATGCAAGCTTCTTGAGAAATAAGACTTACATCTTATTTTAATTCTCCACAGTTCTTTATGCGATGTCATTTGGATAATAGGCAATCAATAAATACTAGTTGAATCAATGAAGTCCTGTCTACCCTGGGTTAATAATGCAAGAAGTCACTGAGTGGCCTAGCTATTGAGAGAAGCTGGCTTCTATGATAGAAACTAGATTATTGGTTTCATTAACACCTGAATGGTAGATTGATTGCTAGCTATCAGGATAAGAACTTTCATCTGCCCCAGGTACCGTGCTTACCACTTTTCTTAAATTATATATTCACAGGAAACCTAAAAAGTATTTCATTCATTTTACAGAGAAAGAAGCTCAGGTGCAGAATGATTAGGTACATCAAACAAGGTTACACAGCAAGTGTGAGTCAGGATTTCAGTCATGATCTTTTTCCATGACAATGCGGTTGCCTCTACCTAACCACATCACCTCTAAGAAATTTCTGGTCAACCATCTCTAACTTGGTTTCTCTTTGTGTCAGAATCACAACAAAAACAGAAGTGTATTCCAATTGTATTAATTTAGGGGTTTTAATACATGAATAGTTTATAAGGCATTTAAGTAATAGGAGCAGAGATAATGAAATACCCTGAGGTTAGTTACTCCTTTAATAAATGTGAGGGTTCAAAGAAAAGAAATAATTACTGAGACCTGGAGACAAAGAGGCTCCCCTCCATCTTCTCACCTCTACCTCCTCTTCCACCTTCTACCTCCTGGAGCAGTGAGCATTTATTCAGCATTTAATAACAGTGAGGAAACTAGGGGAATAACCACTGTTTTGCTCCTGGTGCTCCCCATGGGGCAAATCCAAGCAGGAGCCAGAAAGTTGAGAGTTCTAAGTGTAGAGTTCAGATAAGTCAGCCTCCCGGGATACAGAGCAGAGAGAAAAGCTGGAGAGTAGATCTGGAAGAGCAAACAGAAACTTGACAGCAAACCCATCACATAACATAAGTGAAAACAGAATTGTACACTCTGATTGGAGGTCTTGGGAGGCAGAAAAATCTATAAAACAAAAGTCTTGGCTAACTTAAAAAAAAACAAAGAGGAATCTATAAAGTTATACAAAAAATTGTTCACTGCTGAGTACAGTTTAAGCCTACTTTTACTGAATGACTGGCATCAAGTGCTAACTTATAATGCACCCAAGATATTAACTGGAAAGCAGTTGTATCCAAGAATGAGGGCAAAGAAATAATGGGAGTGCATTTAGCACAGCAGGCAGCCCTGCTTTGTCAGATCAGAATGGCCTGCAGACTGGGAGTGATACATTTCAATGCCACTTTAACAGTCCAGCTCCCTGGAGGAGGGGTGGAGAATGCCAGCTAACATTTTTAATTTGGCCCTCTAGAGTCAGTGTTAGGTACCATTTCTTTCAACTCCTTGACCTCTGTTCAACATACAGGCTCGAAATGTTCTTACTGACCCAAATATTAATTAATATTACTTTCTCGGCTGTGATACCAGACCCCTTTCCACTGACCTACAAATGCCCTTTTCATCCTGGGAGCCCATTTAATCTTCCTTATCTACAACCTGCATTCTGGGTGCCCAGCATGGGTCCGAGTGACTGACATGGGTTGGGTACAGAATTAATAGAGAGACTCAATAAATGAATACATAGCTCAATAAATAAATAAATAAATAAATAAATAAATAAATAAATAAGCTGGAAATAATGTTGCCCTCCAAGTGAAGGCAGGCAGAGAACAGGAATGAAAGGAAATGAGAAGTCAGCCCTTTGGTTTGTGAATATATTGAATGTACAATTAAAAACCTATATTTTTCAAGGTAGTCTTTTGAAAATAAGTCTTACTTACCTTTTTCCTCTGTTACTGACATATCTGAGGACAGTTCAAATTGAAGGAAGTAGGAAGAGAACATGAGGGAACTGGGTTCATGTAGGCACTGGGATGAGATGACTGTTCCTTATTTTACAGGAGTAGAATTCTCCATTTTTCACGCTCTTTCCTATGACCCAGCCACACTCCAATATTCACAGAGGTAGGGAATCCCTTTTGTGTTTCTTGTTTTCCCCCTGCAGAGTCCATCACATATGTGATACTCCATGTAACTGATGGAAAACAGTGGCCATTTTAGTTAACAGTGGTATATGCAAATATAGTAAACAGGGAGTTCCCTGAGCCTACTTGAAAACATTTGATAAATCAGGTAATTAGAAAGGATTAATGACAAATAGTCAAGTCTCCCTTGGACGTAATTTCTTTAAGGGTGTAAAGGGGTAAATGGAGCTAAGGAATAAACCATTAAACAAAGGAATCAGTGATGGCCACTTACTATTAGAAGATATTTTAAACAGTGTGCATGCTAGGCTCCAACAATTAAAACATTTTTCTTATTATAGGGACTTCCAGTCTATATAGAAATCAAAGGAAAAATTAATTCCACCACAAGGTTCACGCTGTCAACTAAGCAGTCTAAAGCAATCACAGGTTATATTTCAACCGCTATCTCTGCATAGGTAATTATATTAACAAGTGTTTTCAAATTGCCCCAGTTTCTCAGAATCATTGATAGCTTCTTACATTTTTAATAAAACACTATTTATAAAATGTCTGCCATTTCTCATGGGCTATTTTAGCTCTTTTGCTTCCTACCAATGCATACTTTGGAGTAGAAAGCAGTTCTGTTTTGTTTGTTTGTTTATATTGGGGTGTTTTGTTTTGTTTTATTTTGCTTTCCCTGCATATGCTATAAGGTGGCTTTGTGTACAGTGTATATAGAACTCAGATACCTAGGGAATGTAGAATTTGGAGTTGACTTGAAACTGTCAAGAGTGTATTAGCATGACACTGGGTTGCCAGGGACTTGGGGCAGAGCAGCCCTTGTGAGCCTTCAGACCATTCCCTTCAGGAGCTGTGGTCTTTGTTTCTTATGGTCCAGGTAGAACTGGCCCACACTTCAGAGCACCAACGCATGCCTTGCTGCCTACACTACAGGGTCACCAGTCAATAGCAGAGGCAAGCTTACATGTCAGCCTTGGGAAACACCTTTTTTTAGTAAATTAAAATGTTTCCCTATATGGATAAATGGATATATAATATTCTACATGAAATTGAAAATTTATAAACTGTATTTATATAAATCCAATGATGGATGGACTATGATTTCAGTATAAATAATTCAGTTAGAGAAGCCTTGGGCTCTCCAAATCTTGAAAGCTCTTTTAGGCACCACCACTCTCTATAGTAAATGCTAAACATGAACTATGTCTGATAAAAATCAACTTCCTTTGACAAAGAGTTCTCTTTTTCTCTGGGATCTAATTCCAGTACCTAAGTACCACTCTTATCACCATCCATTAGTCTTCTAGACTAATACTTTTTCGCTTGGTTTAATTCAGGTTCCTGTGTTTGTTTTCTAACAGTAAAGAAAAATTTTTAATATTTTGGGAGGAAGGCAATAGTTTCACTAGCAATACTTTCCCCAGTCTGAGTTACATTTATCTCACACCTAAATTGCCCAAACCAATACCATATGTATCACTTAATACATACACATACACATACACATGCAGGCAAACATCTAATAATATAAGAAAAGAGTAGAACTAAAGGTCCTCATGCTTAACATATAAATATTTAAAAGTATTAAATCAAATTAATAAAATATTAAATAACCATGATCTATGCTTCATCTTAACAAATATGTTTTCATAATTACCAGGAAGACCAAGTCTGAGTTGAGGGTTCTTCATTTCCTTGCAGTTTTATAGGAGAATGATAACAAAAGCATGCAGAGCTCCCAGATCCTTGACACACAGCTATCTCCTCTTTCTTCTTCCCATATACCCCATTTCCCGCCCCTGACCTAGTCCTAAACTGTCAGGAAGCTTATGCCCATGTTCATGGATACTCCACCGTGCATGTCCAACCTGTGTATACCTCTTACAAGAGGTGGCCTTGTGCTAATTCTTTGAGCCTCGGAGTGTGCGCACTAGAGACATAGCATGGCATTGGGAGGAAGGACCCAGAGAAGATTGGAATATGGGCCCTGATCAAGTCTAGGGGCTTTGGGGCAGGAAATTCAAAGATCCCAAGGTGACAGGTGTGGACTCCTGATGCATATTCTTCCTGGACCCATGGAATCCTCAATTTTTATACAAACCACTTTATGACAAAGGCTAGGGCTGGCTCTCTAATGCAGTTTAGGAAAAGGGCCCAGATTTCTCAGGTATAGGGATGGACTTTCATGTACAGATCAACACTCTACCTGAACAGTTAAGGCAAATAACATATTTTTTTCTCTTGTGGAAACGCCTAGATTCCTACATACATTTTCCTGACTCTCTAGGTATGACAAAGGCTGCCCTACCTTGACCATAAAGAAAATGACATTATCCCCTTCTATTGAACTCCATCTGACAATCAACCACACAGAAAAGGTATAGGAGGAGGGTGCCTTTTGATCTTAACTACCCAAGTAACACAAATATATGACTGAAAAGTCTACATACCTCAGGGTAAACTAGAATTAAGAGACTCTGGTCTTTGCTTGAACCTGGCTCACATTCCAAGGGTCTTCACAATTTTGGCCCTATTTGCTTAAATACAAGGCCTAGTGAACAAGAGTGTTTATATTAATGTCATTGATCTTTTAATCATATGCAAAGTCTTTCCCCACCCTGACTCTCACTTATTTCCATAAAGACATTCAAAAAAGAAAGGTGAAAACAGATGATGGATTTATTTCCTAACCCATTCATTGCTTGTTGTTTAAAACATATATGAAGAGGATACTATTTTCGGGGCTCACTACCTGGATTTTAATAAATCATATGTCTGATTTCTTCTAGGCTTCTACTGATATTTTTCCAGGTTAGATAATCCAAATACAGATTTTTAATACAGATTTTCAGATATGTAGAACCTCCAGAATTATCAAAAGGATGTATAACTTAGAGGAAACACAAGAACAGAGGAAAAATCCAAATTCCTGGGCTTGAAAGTCTCCCCACTGGCAGGTCCACAGAGAACATAAAACTGCTTTTCATCCTCCCTTCTTATAGCAATATCTTTAACTCATAAAAATAGCAGCACTGTTTCTAAGATATCCAAAAGCTAGTGCCATTAATGAATTCTAGTGGCCTTTATTGTGCAATGATGGTCTTAGCCAAAGATTTCTTGAAAGATCAATGACATTAATATAAACATTGTGTTTTCTTCTCCCCTCACTTCAGTGGTATTTCTCTTATTCTTTGTGGCTCATCTCCCAAATTTTACTAATCCATAAATATTTCTACTGGTTCTCATGGCAAAACCTATTTGTAAAGAGATGATTTTCTCAGTCATCTACAGCCTAGATTTAATTTGATTGATTTATTATATTTACTCATCAATTACTGAATGTTTCCATATACCAGAAACTTTACAAGATTCAGAAGACATGAAAATTATTCTAGTATACGAGGCATTTGTGGATTACAGAAAATTGGGAAAATTCCTGAATAAAAGATGTGTGCCAAATAGTTTACTGTCTACATAAACTTGACTTGATTATCATCTTGTTTTCATTAGCATAACTTTACTATTCTAGGAGACGCCTTTCCAGAAAGATAAAAGTTCCAAATAAGTTTATGACTTATTCTTGAATCTTTAAAAGAACCCAACTTTTCAGTTGAAACCATCAGCTGATAATTTACAGCCCAAAATTCTTTTAACTCCTTGCCTCAAAAGTCCTCCAATTCTTAACTATTATATCATGATCTTCTCACCCAATCCTAATAAATTATCTGCACTTTAAACAGACTTCAAAGATTCAATAAATATAATGACTGCTATTTTTTCCTCTTTTGTGGGTAGTAGTCACTCTTACCTTGGTAAGTAATAAATTTAACTCTGTCTTAACAAGATCTAATACTTGGGAAGTGAATATTTGATGGGTTACAGCAGTCCCCATTTGGGGGACCTGTGCTATTGAAGAGATTAGGAACTTGTTATTCTCCATTGCTTTGAATGGCCTGTATTCTTGAAAATGTATCCTCACATTAACATTAAAAGCTCTGGGATTTTTCTGCTCAATCCATTTTGGTAAATGAGTGTCTTACTCTCTTGCTTATGTGTCAAGTCTGATTGCATAATCATGGGTTAGATTTTCATCCCCTAGAGCTATAAAGATTGATCACAGATGAACAAAAACAAACAGCTTCTCATAGGCCACAGTAATTTTGTTTGTGAAAGGAGAAGCAAATTAATCCTGAGCTAGCCTTTAATTCAACTGTGTGTGAAGAGATTATAGAGCAAGAAGTTCTCTCTGTCTCTATTTAAATGCCATTGTCCTTCCCTCCCCCTGGCTACAGAAGTAAACAAACTACCAGGCTTGTCACAATAGGATTTAAATTTCCTAATATTAATGATTACTGTTCTAATAAGGTACATAGAGCATTGTCAACTGCTGTCACCTATAACTTGATGTGAATAATTGTGTTATGAATATGCGATGTGGCAGGAACAGAAGACTAGACATTGAAAAGGAAAGCCAGAGTTACAGACTCCTTGCCTGTAACTAGGGATAGGAGGAGTAATAATGTTAAACTTCAGAGCTAGGAGCTTAAGAGCCATGAATGAATATGACAGAGATGGTAGAGCCTGGTTTGGCTTTTTATACTAGTACCTTCACAATTTTCTCAAGGTCACTGTGTAAAAATTTTTGGTATCCCCAATGATGAAGTGTTTTTTATTTATTGATAGATAAGTTGATTTGGGAAATAATTAAAACAATTAATCCAGAATTAGGTGAAGGGGCATGATAGATGATATAAATTGAGGTCCAGAAATAAGAATGGAGATAATTTATCAGGTTATTTTTATGAGTACTGTTGTTGCAATTATTTATTGCCTCTAAACTTGCTTTGAAGGGAAGCACCACAGGCCTATATGTAAATCTCCAAATATGAAGACAACAAATGGTACACTTTACTTAGAACTAGTGGCCCAGTGCATGGATTTGTGCACATTAAAAGGAAATTGGAAGAAATATTTTAATATTGTTATTCACCCTTTCTCTATAATAATTCATGATCTGCCAAATTCACAATCGACAATGACAGATCAAAACACATTTGCTATTGGCACCAGCAAGAGCTTCATATTTACAACACAGCAGTAAATATCAACACAAAGCAGATTATTATGTAGATCATGCAGGGAGAACAAAGGGTAAACTATTTAACTGCAGCAGTGTTTGACTATAGTCTGCACAGTGAGAAAACCTGAAGTCATTTCAAGGCCCACCATTTCTTACTTCTTTTCAGTCAAGTTTCTAAGCTTTCTAAATCTTTGTTTTCCGACTAATGAAAATAGGATTTCACCTAGTCTCCTATCTATTGTATCTACTCCAGGACTTCTGGGAGGATCAAATAAGATGAGGCACAGAAAAATGCTTCACAGACATTTGGTTAAAGTGTAAAATGTTTCCATCAGGCTATAAAGCAAGTCATGTTCCTGGGCTGAAGAAACTCCCAGGAGGCTAGTCACTAGGGAAAGGAAGCTGGGCATTGCTACATGATGTCATTACCTGGTGCCCACAGCGACCATTTTGGCCTGGGTTGGGCTGTGGGCTGCATTTTGAGCCATGGGGTCTCAGCATCATCGGCTGTGATTCAGTAGTCTGTCACTCCATGGTGGTGACAGGGCCTGTGTCCCACTTGGAGGAAGCCAAGTGTTGCTTTGTGGATACCAGGTCCGCAGTGGCATTTCTCTGTAAATGAACAGTGCTCATCACAGCAGCTCCTGAATTGAGCATATGTCCCCTGGAGGTCAGTGCACATCATAGCAACCGGTCAGATGGACGGACACTTAGCATATTAGCCTTTTATATAGAGAGATATGAAATTATGTTCACTTCTTTAAAATCAACTTGAATTCCATTGGACTCTGTAGTTTCATTCCATAGAAGGTTTTGTTGTTGCTGTTATTTGTTTTTTTTTAATAATAGGATTGCTACTTTGCTAATTTCCTATCTGTTCGGTTGGTTTGTTAGTTTTGTTAGTTCATATTCTTCTGGAATATCTGGGACTTTGTTAATATACATGAGGAAAGGTTTGCAGTCCCAGGGCATAGCGTACCTTGGGACGTAGGAAAGATAGGAATGGAAAAATGTGCCTCCTGGTTAAGATCCCCCGGTATTACACTCTGAGCTCAACTGAAATCATTTGTGCACTTTCCTCTGCAGTTGACTGTTCTTCAGAGAATTCCTATTATTCTCTGCTTTAGGAACTAAGGTTTTCTAGTAGTTGCTTTTCTTTATAGTATCCATTGCTTGGAAATATGTGCATGTGGGTAGATAGAATCAGGGGTCTTCTTGCACATGCTGTCTGCTTATAGTCTCAGAAGAGGCTACTTCTCTGCAACACCATCCCTGGTTATCCCTGAGGGAGTTGATGCCTCTCTGCTTTGCTTCATGGTGACTCAAAAGCAAGCACTGGAACTCAAGCAATGTGGGAGGGGAAAAACAGCAAAACTAAGAGCTTTCCCCAAGCCTGTTCCCACTGAAACATGTTGTCCTCATTCGCCTTAGGCTACTGTGCCCTTGAAACCAGGATATAGCAATCTTCCTCCCACCCCCCAGAGGATTCTCTAATTTTGTTTATTAATACATAAAGTAAGCTATGTTTATAAGAGTAAAATGGACCATTGACTCAATATCTTAATAAGACCTGAAGGCTGGAGGGGAAGGGAAATATATTGTATACTTTCTAATATTGTGTTTTTATATTATATAAATATCATTCCACCTCATACTGAGATTTAGGTTAACCTCAATGAGAGCCATATGTCATCAAGCATGAGTTAATCGGTTGAGAGCCATATGTCATCTCTTTCTAATAGTTCAGGCGTCTTCAAACTACGGCCCGCGGGCCACATGCGGCCCGCAGAGGAGTCTGATCCGGCCCGCCAGGTTTTTTGGGCAGTGAGCGCAGCCGAGGTGTTACAGTAGGAATTAGTAGTTCATATAGTCCGGCCCTCCAGCTCTCTGAGGGACCGTGATCTGGCCCCCACTTTAAAAAGTTTGAGGATGCCTGTTAGTTCTTAATGTGCTTAGGTATCCAAAAAAGGGCACTGCTAATGGATAATTCACATGTAAATAACCATAAGATTAAGCTCAGTGGAATTTCTATAGAAAGTGAGAGGGATAAATAATTGCTATGAATTGGGTTGATGAAGAAAGGCATAATAATGAAAGAACAATATTTATACATACAATGTATGTAAATAATAAGTATTCTCTTTATGAAAACACCTCGACGTAGATATTATTACTCCCTATTTATAGACGACAAAACTGAATTCCTAAAAGCACAATACAGTTTGTTGAGATCCCACAGGTAGAAAGTTTCAGAGCTAGATTTCAAAGGTACAACTCTCTGACTCCAAAGCTATTGCTTTGTTCAGTTTATCATAGTCTCCATTAGGGGAAAAATACTCTTAACAGGGTGTATACATGAGTAGCTAAAAACTGGCATTTACAAGCATAAACAAATTCAACTGACACATATGTTGAAAGGAGAATACTCCCACCACCACAATGACAAACACTATCTTCTATATGGGCTGACTGATGGTCCCTCCACATTATAGTAGAGACGATTAGAAATGTCCTGTGTAGTCAGATAGAGTAAGACAGTAGTGGTCTTTCCCAAAGAATGAAAATTACTCTAACTCCAAGTAAATGGAGCCTTTAGAAAGGGGATTTTAGAAGATAAAAGTGTTTTAGATAAAATAATAGACTCTCATAAGGACATACAGCTCTGGAGCCTAACTTTAGTATTGTCGGGAAGTTCCAGTACTACAAATTGCATGAGCAATGTTAAAGGAAACATCAGAAGTCTCGTCTGCTTGCCTGATTATAGCGAGCATCCTGCTGGGGAAGTGGAATGAGAAAGCCCGAGTTTCCAGCAGAAACGCTCATAATGGAGCATACAGTTATGGCTTCCCATGAAAAGTAATGTATGGTGCGAAAGGGAACATGGAAGAGTACCATACGATCTGCACTCATTCCTGGGTTTATAGCCAATTGAGTTGAGTATTAAAATGTGAGCACACTTAATTAAATGTCTCATTTTGAGTAGTGTGATGAATAAGGGTCATGAAATTGTTAGTGCTGAGAAATGAAAGTCAAATGCCCTAGATTCCACTACAGACATCACCTTCCATTCACAGTTGGGATGGAGCAGGCGGGAATTTGAGCTTCTGCTTACCTTGTCTTAAGTCTTGCAATGTAAACTCTGAGATATTCTGTAACTTTTCAAACTCTACATGCAACTGGGAAAGCATAACTCAGCCTGTGGGTTATGAAGAAATAAGAAAAATGGAATTAGTTCATCAGAATGTCCTGCTTTTATTTTTTAAAGTTGTATCTACTTGTAATGTGTTTTCTAAATATGTGCCTTTCTTATAAAGGCAAAATACACATTTTAAAAATTTATTTATTATGGGAATGGAAAGTCACTTTTAGTAACTGTAGTTTTTGTTTGCAAAGAACTATAGGGAGAAATGTAGGAATCAATCTTTCAGAGGGTCATAGGTATTGCTCTTTTTAATAACTTGAAAATGCAGCAGTCTTTTTTTTACTATCTATTTGAATTTAAATGTTGGGGCTTTCAGAAAGCTAATTCCCCTAGTTAGTCTTATCTAGTAGGTGCTAGAAAACTCTTTACTAAACCCTCAAGATTAATTTATCAAAGGTCTGCTATTTGGTACAATTTGTGCAAGACTCTTGGTGTTTTTAATGTATACATAGCATAGTTCCTATATTTTTGAAGAGCTTCCCACCAAATTAGAAGTTAACATTTTCCCATGAAGAGAATTTTAACACTGTAAGGTAATTTAGTAAAAGTGTCTCCTAAGTAGTAATGCTTTTAGTAATCAAATGTGGACTCAAAACTATGTAATCAAAAATTACTACTTCTCATTTTGTTCAGGACACCAAAGGGAGCTGCTGTAGGTGATATAAAGAAATTTAGAAATAGAAATCAATGTTTTCTGGTTCCTCACTGCCAAAGTACATTCTTCACTATTATGTAAATATTCAAATTGTTCTAAGTGCTTTTAGAAGTAAAACCTTTACATCTATAAAAGCAAAAAATAATCCTTCCCTCTTGTAAAGCACTTGACAATTTTCAAAGCACTTCTATATTCATGATCTCACTTCATATTCACAGCAGACCTATAAAATGAGTAGGGCAGGTGTTACCACATGCACGTATTTCCCACCTTGGAAACTGAGCTTTAAAGAGATTGCTATTTTCCCAAAAACAAAGACACAGTTAATAAGAGATGGAGAGTTGATTATAATGAAAGTATTCTGACTTCTAATATAGTATTCTTGATAAGAAAGGAGGAAGAGTTACATAACAGAAGACAAGAGAGGAGAGGAGATGAGAGGAAAGAAAGATTAGTTATCAGACACAGCCAAAGACCAGCTTTTCTTGTCTCTCAATATCCTTCATACCATCCAGCCTGCCTTTGCTTGATATATCCTTCTTTTTTTCAGATCTTGTTATATCCCATCACATTTACAAAATGCATTCAGATAATTTCCAACTTCACTTAAAGCCCTCTGAATTTGAATTAGCATTTTTCTATGAAAGGGAAATAGTGATCATTCTCCATTGGTCATCTGCCTATATATTCTTTTAAGTTGTCATTTGATAGTTTCCAATCTCTAGGATTAGATGGTAAGTTTCTTGCAGACAAGTAGCAGAAAAATGTTTCTCTGCTTCTTTAAAACCTTTATAAGTATACAAATAGAGATACACAGGAGGGAAAGTAGGCCTTCAAAAGAGATCTCACTGAAGCAACATATAGACACTTGATTTTATACTGATCAGTTATCTATGTTTTCTATTTACATGTATTTTGATAATACAGTTGACCCTTGAGCAATGCAGGGGATCAGTGATGCAAACAATTTCAGAATCAAAAATCCACATATAATTAAAAATTTTTTTTTTATTGTTTCAGAGAAGAGAGAGGGTGAGAGAGATAGAAACATCAATGATGACAGAAAATCATTGATTGGCTGCCTTTTTCACGCTTCATACTGGGGATTGAGCCTGCAACTCAGGGTATGTGCCCTGACCAGGAATTGAACCATGACTTCCTAGCCCCTTGAATGCTTGTCCAAATAATCCTACCAATGTAGAAATGCTAATTTGCCTTTTCTTTATTTCCTATGCAGTCTTTAAGTTTTGACTTTTTTTGCCCCCAAGAATTTTTCACACAGACAATTCTTAATTTCTAAGAAATTAATATTTGAAGGATATTTTGTATTATAGCTATATTGGATTATGATCAAGATTATAAACTATAAAATTTCTCTTTTTGAAAATGATTTAAGTTTATATATGGACAGGATATAATTTAATGTAAATAGACTCTGAATATAAGGAAAAATCTATTTTACTTCAGGATGCTATGATGTACATATTATACATCTGTGTATTTCCCCACATAAAATCTAGTTTATTGACTGTATTATTCTATGCCTCTGTGCCCTCACTTATTTCTTGTCTATTACATCTGTGCAATTCTTGAATGTGGAGTAATAAAAGTTTCTCCCATAATTGTATTTTTATCAAGGGCAATGTGCACTTCTAATATTTTGCTTTATATATTTAGTGGCTATCTTTCTGGTGCATGCAACTTTATGACTTTTATATCATCTTCATAAATTGCTCCTTTTATCTTGGTATAATGTCCTTCAGTATTCTCTTCAGTACTTTTAACCTTAAATATCACTTTCTCTAGTATCAAGTCTAATACTTTTGCTTTGTCATTTTTGCATTTGCCTAATATCTTTTTCCATCTCTCTTTTTAATTTTTCATTATTTCATTTGAAGTTTCTTTGCAATCAACATATAGCCAGATTACATTTTAATCAGCCTAAGAGTTCTACCTACTTGACGGGAGCAGGAAATTATCACTCAACTTAATATTTATCATTTAATTTACTTTGCTATTTCTTCATTTTAACTTATTTTATTTTTATTCTATTTATTCTACTCTTTCCTCTAAGTCAGAAATTTGACTGATTTATTGACCTTTACATTCCAGTAGTTGCTTTCTTAGCTTTCTCTGCATTACGAAGCATACACATTTATCTATTATTACCTATAACAAATGCTTTTATTTTTCTCTATGAAGTCTCTCATCTCTTACGGGAAAGTTTAGAATGCTTTTATTTCCTGCTTCCCACCTACAATATTTTAAAATTCCTGGATTTTGCTGAAATACCTTAGTACTTTTATATAACTATATCATTATTATATTTTCTCTTGCAGTGTGTCTTTTCTATTTAATAAAACCACATTTACTAATTATATTATACAATAATGTCTCATAATCAATTTAGATGTAACTGTATTTATTAAAAAACTTCATATCTGTGATTTCCTGCTCATATTTGTCTTGCCCTACATTGAGATTTCAGTTTCAATTCATTTGTTGTTTAATGTTTTCCTCAGGTCATTTCTTCTTATGGGCACTTGATTAATCTTTCATTTTTATGAATATTCACAACTAACTTTTTTATCTAATAGGTGAATGATATCTTTTGGCAGGGACTAGGATTCCAAGTTCAAAGTCTTTTTAACTCAATAGAGCAAAACTGATTTTTACACTGTTGTCTATCAGCAAATGTTGTGGATGAAGATCCATAAAACAAAGAGTTTGAGCTTTGCAGACCAGACTCTACCTTTATTATTTACCTTTGCAGTGATTGCACAAATGCAGTTATAGACAATATGGAAATTAATAAGTTTGCTACCCAACCCCTTTGGACACACTGGGCCTCTGAATTGGCAAGCAAAGAAGGGAATTACTTTACAGGCTGGGTGTCTGATCCCAATTACCAAAGGGAAATTTGTTTTCTATTATAATGTGGCAGTAAGAAAGACTATGTCTGGAATGCAGCAGATTCCTTAAAGCAGCTTTTAGTATGACTATGTTCTGTGATTAAACGTCAATAGAGTCTGATCAGCATAGCACAATGGTTGAGCATCAACCTACAAACCACGAAGTCATAGTTGGTGGGATATGCAGGAAACATCAGATCAATGATTCTCTCTCATCATTGATGTTTACCTCTCTCTCTCCCCCCCCCCTCTCTCTCTCTCTCTCCCTCCCTCTCTCTCTTTCTCCTTCTCCCTTCCTCTCTGAAATCAATAAAAATATATATTTTTAAAGTCAACAGAAAACTACAACAACCAATTTAGGCAAGACTGCTAATGGACCATACCTTTCAGGAATAAAAGTTTGGGTTACAAGGAACAACCACTATCTAAGGTTCCCAATGAGTACAAAGGGAATAGAGAATGAGTAATGGAAGAGAATAGTTAAAAAATACCAGTTAAAAACACATGACCAGTTGCAAAAATGAGAACTATAATCAGTATGTTTTCCTTGCTTCGTTATAACTATATTTTATATGTAATATACATATAGACAAAATATTGTAGTATTATTGCTTCTATTATACCTCTAGTAGGTAACATATTTTAATAAGAGTTAACTTTATAACACAGTGTTAAAATTATAAGATATTAAGAATAAGAGTGAACATCACTCAAGGATTTTGTATTTTTTTACAGGGAAAGATTTAGCAAGGCTTAGTTGTATGCAGAATAGTTGTATCATTTTAGGTAGAAAGATAAATTTGTTATTGTCTTTATTAGCAGATTAAGTATGGTTTAAGGAGATGTGCCATAAACTTTGATGTTTTATGTGTAAACTGGGTTAGGCTACAATCCCCAGTTATTCAATCAAACACTAATCCAGGTGTTGGAGTAAATATAGTTTGTAAATGTGATTAACATGCACTATAGATTGAATTTAAGTAAGGGAGATTAAACTAGACAATCTAATGTGCCTGATCCAATCAGTTGAAATGTCTGAAGAGAAGAGATGAAGCTTCCCTGAAGAAGAAATTATGCTTGTGGACAGTAGTTTCAGCTCTCATCCAAGTGCTCAAACCTTCCATTCTTGAAGGCATACTCTATGACTTTTAGATTTCCTCAGCCAAATATTTTCAGTAAGTCTCTTAATATATAACCTCTCTGGTTGAACCCTGACAGATAAAACATTATTTTGTTGTTGTTGTTTTAGATTGCATTATAAAAGGAATGTACTGCTGCTCATTTATAAGTTATCATATAAATTCCTCTGATGTGTGTGTGTGTGTGTGTGTGTGTGTGTGTGTGTGTACACATACAATATTACCATATTACCACTGGGCTGAAAATAGTTGGAGATGATTTTTTGTATGAATCACAAGGTCTATAACTATGTTTGTTACATAGTAAGTAATCAATTATCAGTGACTCTTTTTTGCCTTGGGCTACACAGGAGAATGGAAAGCTCAGTATTTTCATCTTCAAGATCCAGGTTGCCAATGTTACTTATGGTTATTCTTTATCATGTGGTATTTGACTCTAGCTTTCTTCCCCTTCTTTCCTCTCCCCCTTATAAGTTCATTTTGCAATAGATTTGGATTTTATCTGTATTTTGCTTTAGGAATATGCTTAGTCAATCTCAATATAACAGATTAAGGAATGAAATAATAATCTACTAATCATGCCATCTATAATTTTTAAACATTTACTATAGCAGGGTTCTTGAGTGAATGAATTTAATCTTTTCACAAGTAACTTAGTGTTTCATTTCCTCAAGTTTTGAAACTGATTCGGATCCCTTAGTAATGCACCCATTTATTCCACATTATTTTGTTACTAGAGAGCCACCCTAATTGAAGGAGGCTCTCCCCTCCTCAGCCACTTTCACACTCATGAGAAAGAATTCAGACCAGTGACAAAGCAATGTTGAAGCAAAGCAAGTGAATTTATTAAGAATACAGTTGATATAAAGCACAAGCAGGCAACTCATCTAGCAAGAGTGACCCTCCAGATAGGGGTTCAAGAGTTTTATACTCCCCTCCCATAGGTTTCAAGATTCCCCTGCCAGATATTGTAGACCAGTGGTTGGCAAACTGCAGCTCTTGAGCCACATGTGGCTCTTTGGTCCCTTGAGTGTGGCTCTTCCACAAAATACCATGGCCTGGGTGAGTCTATTTTGAAGAAGTGGCATTAGAAGAAATTTAAGTTTAAAAAATTTGGATCTCAAAAGAAATTTCAATTCTTGTACTGTTGATATTTGGCTCTGTTGACTAAAGAGTTTGCCGACCACAGTCTTAGGCACTAGACTAGATTTCAAGGTCTTCCTTTTACATTGTTGTGGCTTTTCCCAGAATTTATGAGAAGATCTGGTTATTTTATCTTGGAAAGTCCTAAGATTGATGACTTCTTTGTTTAATAGATGAGATAAACTTCCCTTCCCTCTATCTCTTTCCCCTTCTCCTGCCCTAATAGTTATATACCCTAACACTTTGAATACTTAATTAGGTAATAAGCATGTCACTATATGGTTAAAAGAAGATGTCTGCATGTGTACAATGATGGTTTTTAATTAGAATTAGAATTGTCTGCCAAGCACTAATCAATAAGTCCTTAGATACATAAAAATCTAAAGAAAGAAACAGAGAATCTTCAAAGAAAGTGAGCGAAAATATCATTAGATGTTATTAAATCGATGACCACAGAAAACTCATTCCTTAATAGCTAATGTTCCAAATAGATATTGATTCACCTTTATAACAATTACCCTTGATGCAGGGGAAAGGGCAAGTCTGGAAATAAAGAAACAACAAATCTCTGGCATCTTTTCATGGCTCAAAAGACACATAAGTGTCAAATGTTCACACTTGGATGGGCAATCTGTTCTCCAAATGGCCAGAAGGGAGATGTGCTTTGATATACCCTGCTTTGTGTGTTTTGTTTAATCATTCATGGTAAAATATCTTATGTTAATGTTTCTGTTGCTCACCTTAAGCTCTTCAAATTAATATTAGTATCACACATACTTTCCCTGTGGATGTGTGGCCTCTTTAGACAAGCTCGCTGCATCCTTCCCACATTATTTATTAAAGTGTGATAAGGTGAAGTAATTACATTATCAGATATCCCTGTCATATTTGAGCAATAAGGCACCAAAATAATAGTATAAGACATCTTGGAAGGAGGGTATAATTACCACAAGTCAATCACACTCCTGGGGATTATAGGAGCTTGGATACATGTCTTCCCTTATAATGCCCTAAGGATGTGATTATCTCAAGGAGAGAGAGAGAGAAAGAGAAAAATCCAATGAATAATGTTGTATTCTGCTATACAAAATTTATAGGAAAGGGCAAACGTGTATTTCATATGAGGATGTGATGTGGCAGTTTAGAATATTTGAACAGCAGTTTCAAATGAGCTGAGCTATTCAAGGAAGTTAACCTGTCTCTTCAGAAAGCAAGTAGGCCACTCTAAGTAATTTTGTAAAACAAGATTGGACTCAGAAATGCATTAGAATTTTATAATGGTATAAGTGTTGAGGAAGTGGTCTGATTGAGCTACTCATTGCTAGTCAGCCCCCTGCATTAGGCTTTCCATTTTCTGAACAGTGGGTAAGATTGAGACTCATCAGTCAGACTGCTATCAATATTTGCTGCCTGGTGTTACCAAAATGGGGGGGGGGGGGAGAGAGATGTATTTTTAAATTCTCCCACCAAATCTGAGGACACAATGTTTTAGTTGTGGTTAAATTAATTTTCCAGGCTGAGCCCAGCCAGTGTGGTTCAGTGGTTGAGCATCTATCCATGAACCAGGAGGTCATAGTTCTATTCCTGGTCAGGGCACATGCTCAGGTTGTGGGCTTGATCCCCAGTAGAGGTTGTGCAGGAGGCAGTCAATTGATGTTTCTCATCTTTGATGTCTCTCTCTCTCTCTCCCTTCCTCTATCTGAAATCAATAAAAACATATTTTTTTAAAAATTTCCAGGCTAAAAGTAAAGAATGAGTAAAACAAATGTCAATGATGGAGCCATATCAATGTCTTGAATTCTCTAGGAGAATTTAGCTAAGTCTTTCATGACTAAACCAATTCAAGAATTTTATGATTCTCTTGGAGAATTAAAAATAAAAATTTCTCCAAACACATACTAAGGTGATTTTTTAAAAGACTATTCTTCAGAGATCTGAAATAGAAAAACAAGGCCTACGATGAATTATTGGAATTGACTTTTAAATCTTATCAGAAAATTATTTCAATCAGCTAAAGATAGAAGATTTTGCCACAAAAATATTCAGATAAAAATGAGTAATTTTATTAATTATACAAGTTTTCAATCAAATAATACAAAACATCTGAAGAGACAGAAACAGGTAGCTGTGACTAATGATTTCATTCTAAAGACATGTTCTGTGACATCAAAATATCTCACAAAAAGGTAAATGATTTAGTACATAATTTTTGTTTGGAGGAATTTACAAAATTTCAATATCTAATATCACATAAAAGTCAATATCTTTATTCATTTACTTATTTTAGTGTCAGCCAGACTCAGATATCACATAGGTTTGATATTCTGTATTACTGAGAATCATACTTATCTATAAAGCATGGGTTTGATGAAGAGTGAGAAAAGAAAGATACTGAAGTTCAGAGAATCAGAAATAGGGAGAGTCACTAAGTCTCTGTGACTGAAAAGTTTCAGGTGTGATGAAATCTTATTTCTAGTGTATTAGGGTCTTGAAGGAAAGAACCCAGTAGGAAATCAGATATTGTTCTTTTCCTCAAAACCATGAACATCCCATTTATTTCTCTTATGTATTTGAGTTCTTACTCCATGCCAATTATTTATATGAATAAATTAATTTCATTTTCACAACAACTCTGAGGTAAAGACAGTTCAAGTGATGTATCCAAGGTTGTACAACTCAGAAGTCAGAGATGGGGCTTTGAACTGATTTATATGGATCTGGATCTCATATCTAAGCACATATACCCTTCACTGCTTCTACTTGAAGAAAACATGTACAAATTCAGAAGGAAAGTAAAATTTTTAGGTGTGTGAGAAACATATATACTACAAGACACAATATGGACTATATGCAGAAAAAATGATTTAAAAAATATACTAAACATTCATAATGTGTAAGGCAAATGACTAAGTTTTGTGAAAAAAATACTAAGATGCTTATTTCTAAGGTTTATTTCATGTTTCCAAATTCAGTGAAGGTGTGGCTATTGGTGGTCTCAGCTTAAAACAAAGAATCTTCTTTAGCAAGTGCTCCTGGATCAAAGAACAAAGCTCAGTCTCACCAGGGTCAAGGTTAGGCAAGTGCCTCACTCTCTCAGATTGGAAATCTTCATTTTTTTGGTTAGGATCTTAAAAACTCTTTTACTTTCTAACTGGCTCATTTATAAACAATTTATCCAACTTTTTTTGTTGTTGTTGTGAGGTTAAAGGTGGTCTGTCCAAGTTAGTTGACCATGCTACCTTAGACAGAAACCTATGTTAATATTTTTATTTTTGAAATAGATTTTATTGATTTTAGAGAGGAAGATAGAAGGAGAGAAAGATGGAAATATTAATGATGAGGGATAATAATGGATAGGCTATCTCCTGCACACCCCACACTGGGGATCAAGCCTGAAACATAGACATGTGCCCTGACTGGGAACTGAACCATGACCTCCTGGTTTGTAGGTCAGGGGTCAACTGAGCAATCCCAGCTAGGCATTATGTTATTATTTTTAAATTTCATTGAAATATTATTTCAGAATCTATAGGATAAATGCCTATTCTTATTTATTTGAAAATCTATTTAATGATTCACTCATCTGATTTATCTATTTATTTAGTTAGCCTCCTAACTCTTTGTTAGCTAGTATGATGGAAAAGAAGGACAGAAAAAAGTCTTTAATTATGTACATTAAGGTTAACACAAAACTAACCGAATTTTAGATCAAACATTCCTTATCTAAATAGAATTAAAAGAACCATCAATATTTTGGAATATAATAAAAAGGCTCTCAAGACAAAATAATTAAGTAGAAAAGTACACAAATAATAAATGGACAGTAATCAAGAAACACAAATATCATGTAAATTGTTGGATTAAAAATGGCCAAAAGTATAATATACATAAAAATATACTAAAGTTCTTATTCTCTCAATTCTGATGAACAGTGAGAATTAAATACAGAAATAAAACAAATAACAATCAAGGTGTCTGGCTTCCCCCCACCACCACTGCAACCTCCAGCTGTTCAGTCTTTTTCCCTATATGGAGGAGCACTAGGAAATTCCATGCTTCCATAAGCCAGAGTCCTCTGAAAATGCAGTCCCCAAACTAGTCACCTTTAAGGCACTACTGCTTAAGAGCCAAGAGCCAGAAAAGAATTTCCTGAATTTCAAGGGAGAAACAATGGGAGAGGGACAAAAGCAGAGGAATCTCACTGTGATATAAACATCAAAGAGGAAAATCAGTTCCATTCATGTGCTTTTTGAATGTTTGTTTTATTGATTTCAGAGAGGAAAGGAGAGGAAGAGAGAGATAGAAACATCAATGATGAGAATCGCTCATCGGCTTCCTCCTGCCTGCCTCAAACTGGGGTCCAGCCTACAATCTGGGCATGTGCCATGACTGGGAATGGAACCATGACCTCCTGGTTCATAGGTTGATGCCCAACCACTGAGCCACACTGGTCAGGCTGCTTTTTGAATATTTAAATATTTTTTACAACACTTACTCACATTTTACTTCATTTATTGATTAAATTCCTATAAATTTAGGGATCTATTCTTTTGCCTTGTTAAATATATATGTGCAAAATTAAATGCTGGGAAGGGAGTGTTGATGTTTTTATTATAATTGCACTAAGATTAGACAACTTTCGGACTGGGTGCTTCAAGTTTAATTTAAACACGTGCCCAGATATAAATCCTGTTATACCTTTGTACCCAAGGTTCCAATAAAATATGTGAACATTACGAAAAAAAAAACCCAAAACCTACTGATTTTGAATATTTATGACATTGAAAGAACCCAAAGAGATACTGCTTAAATGTTACACATATATTGCTAAAAGAGATCTTGGTGTTCCCCTGAGAGAAGAGAAAGCCTGATGGAATTACACATCTTACTGGGGAGCCAGTAGGACCTCCTCAGCCTGGCTTGCAATGAAGTGTGGATGATCTTTATGAGCTTAGTGTACTTTACAATGATTCAAATGTTTACAAGCAATTTTTTAAATAAAGAAAAATGAAAAATTGGTCCCACAGCTAAGGGTTGAGAAAAGCAAAGATGGGTTGAAGGAGAAGAAGGTAAAAGCTAAGACAAGCCTGCATAGTGGTTCTCTCTGTCTATGCTTCCTAATTACCTGGAGATTAAAAGGAAAAACACAAATACCTCTCCTGACCAGAGTATTTTTAACACGTCACTTAGATGCTTCTGATACTGAGCCAGGAAATCACTGATTGATGTACTGAATCCTGAGCTTCTCCTGATGTAAGCTGAATAATATAGCATTCATTCCCACTCCACACAGTGAACTTCACCTAAGCATTTAATAAATTATTTGATGTAAAATAAATTTGATATAGTTCTTTTGAGAGAAAAATTACTTCTTTTAAAAAAATAACAACAATAAAAACAAAACAATGCTCCTCAGAAAGCCACAAGGTTGGTAAAAGCATGTTGGATGTGAACATCACCAAATGCAAGCATGAACTATCACTGCCACTAAAGGGAAGGGCCCAGCCGATATAATTCCACATCAGGAAATCCAGCTCAGGAACCCTCCCTCACCCCTCCACCAATGCCCAAAGTTGAGAAGAAGGAGCTGAAAGTGCAAGTCCTCCCTCTAACATATCTGTGAAAAACCCTATGGGGTTTGGATCCTCTGTGACTGAGGAAGAGAAAAAAAGAAGAAAAGAAAAAAAAGGAAAACAAAAAACAAACAAAAACACACACCCATAAAGGAATTGGACAACACAGCTGTAAAGATGGTAGATGCTGAATATAACATCCACTGTAAGAGTATTCATCAAATCAAAGCTCATGTTTTAAGGGGTGAAATGTTCTCCTTAAACTCTAATAAAAGTCTCCTCCCTGAAAGAAGTGCAAACGTCTTCTAGGGAAGCTCTGTTATCAGAATCCAATTATTCTAACTCTACCACTCTTCAGAGGAATAGAAAATTCCAAAGCAGTATTTTATTCCTGTGAATTCTTTTTTGTTTCTTAGAATTTAGTTTTTACACATTAAAGACAATACTATGATGCCAATGCAGCCGGAAGCCTTTCAGAATGGTCTGTTATTATTAAGCATTGTCTATAATTAATATCAATTAGCATCTATTAAATTTAATAGACTTTGAGTTATTGAGTTTAATTCAATTTCAATAAATTTTAATTAAGTACAATTTGTTTCCATTACTTTTATTAATTCCAATCACTATCAATTACCTTCAATTAATTTAATTTAGTGGCAATATATGTTCAGGTAATTCCCTATTATATTCAATTAGTTTCTATTCATTTCAATGGGATTCCTTGGCTGCTAACTGATTTCATAAAAAGAAATGTGCAGTTATGATGTAGTTTCTATATTCTACAGCCATACAAACGAATTAGCTCTGCACTGAAATTTACCATAACACAAGAAGACCACTACTCAATCTACATACAATCTGTATTCACCACTACCCATCTTCTCCCTGGGTTGATATGTCTGAGAAGTCTAGCCTGCTGTACAAAGTCTGCTATTTGTGAAGAGATGTTAGAATTTGCAACTGATTCACCCATCAGTTTCATATGCTTTGTATCTAGAACTCCAATAGGTGTTGGAGGTAATACAGGTAAAAGAAAGTATATAAGAAGATTACAACAGGATCCCTCCAATAATCAGATTTACATTTGATTGAAGGGGCTGGATGTGTCTTGCTCACTGCTATTCTCAGAGGCACGAGCACAATGCTTCATGGGGGATGTACTCAACAAATATGAATCTTTTCTGAGGCAGTCAGTAAAGTTGAGGTATAGAAGCAGGCTAATTAGGAAAATGTCAGAGTGTCATAATCCTTTATAATAAAAGGCTAATATGCAAATTGACCAAATGGCAGACCGACCAGGTTGATATGACACACACTGACCAACAGGGAGCAGATGTTCAATGCAAGAGCTGCCACCTGGTGGTCAGTGTGCTCCCAAGAAGCCCTGAGCTGGTTCATGGCTGGCAAACACAGCAGAAGTGGTGGGAGCATCTTCCACCTCAGCGACAGTGCTAAGGATGTCCTACTGACGGGCTTAGGCTCACTCCCTGCGGGCCTAAGTCATCAGTCAGACATCCCTCCAGAGCTCCAGGACTGCGAGAGGGTGCAGGCTGGGCTGAGGGACACCCCAAGAGCATCAATTTTGTGCACCGGGCCTCTAGTTAAATATAAATATTCTCTCCTGTTGGAAGAAAAACCTCAACATTATCTTATGAAGAATGCTAGAAGAAAAACAGTAGAGATCTTGCTGTCTAATGTTATTATGCCATTAAAATTTGTGAGGTCAAATAAGTGATGCAGTGTATATGTGACATATTAACTCCACAGTGACAACCTCACCTGTTCTACCTAGGGAGAATTTTCACAAAAAAGCTATCAGTGTATGGCTTTTCATAGTTTGTAGAACACTTTAGCCTCTGTTAACACATTTTATGCTCTAACAACCCTTTAAGGAAATAGTGCAAATTTTCTTATCTACATTGAGAAACTAAGTCATATAGAGGTGAAATGGTCCCTTCATTATTAGACAAATAGAAAAGAAGACATAATGACAAACAAGTCCAGACTCAGGTCAGCTTGTGAGGGGCGCTATTTAGGAGTAAAAGCAGTTCGAATCTATAGGTAAACAAGTCCTACCCACTCACCTCTAAAATGATGAATATGTTCTTGTGGTCCAAGCTATGCAGAGCGGCAACTGTGTGCCTGGGAGAGACATTCAGAACAAATGACTCACTTACTAGGCCTCCTGTTCTCCACTCAAGCTTTCCTTAGAAAAATGTACCTGTCTGAATGCAAGAGGCTGGATGTGTGACAGCTGGATACAGCCAGGAGCATGAATGGGACATACACCATTCCAGGGGAGGGCCAGCTGCCTGCAGGAGGAGATGGCTTGGAGCAGGCTTCTTTGGCAGCAGGGCGATGCTCCAGTACAAGAGGACTTGGCTCCCGCCCAACATGTCTCTGGCAGAAAACTTGCTGTGAGGAAAGAGAGGAGGAATTCAAAGCTGAGTCCAAATCAAGTTGCCAGAGCCTTTCAGCTAAGATGTGGGAGGTCCTGAGAAGGAAAACCAGGGACTTTAAGATCAAAAGAGAAACTGGCTGGAGGGAATGACAGGGTCTTTGGAAAGGAGCCTGGAGGAATCTCAGTGTGGGACAAGCCCACCGCAGGCATGACCCTTCCCCAGAGTGGCTTGCTGAAAGCAAAAATGGAGACAAGAGTAGGTGCAGATCACCGAAAAACAAACATTTCACAAACCAGGCCAGGGACAGTAGAAAACTAATCTGTAAGCACTTTGCCATTCAATATCTTATTTCTTTAAAAATATCCTAAGTTAATATAATGAACAGTTCCATAAATGTTTAATGAATGTTCCTATTGCTACCCAGGACAAACTCTCTTTCCCAAGCAATTCACACACCCTGCCCTGTGTTTCCCAACATTGCCCTGTCTCCAACTCCCTACTTCTCTGAATCCTGCTCATCCTTCAAGGTTGGCCAAAAGCAAATGTTTAGTCTTTCAAAAAGTCTTCCTCACAGGTATCAAGCAACTTCAACTCACAGAACTTTATCAAATATGAATTGAGCTCCTAGTATATGCCATGTTATGAGAATGAATCTGTTGCTTTTCTCTGATAACAAATGGTGAGATCCTTGTGAATCCTACCATGAGAAAGTTCCTCTTTCAGACTTGCTGTGTCACTCAGTTTTTACCACCCCATCCTCACATTAGCAATTCTGACATTTGTATCATATTTTGCATTTATTAATTGCATGCATCTGCCATGTCTTATTTAATCATACACTAAATTGTATGCTTTTCTAAATATACCCTGTGAATAGACTTCACAACAGGCCATTGAAAACAGAAGCTAAAGCCCTTATTCATTTTTTTTCATACTTCAGCACTAGGGGATGTCTTCTATTGACTTATTGCCTATACCCATATACTCACAACCATCTGAAGAAGGTTGTCTGGAATAATGGATCAGCAGATATTTTTCCAATTCATTTAATATTTTAATAAGTATTAAACATCTAGGATGGGCACTGTGCTTAAATGCTTCAATCATATAAATAATCTCAGGTCTCTCAAATTGATATGACATAAATTACAGAATAGATGGAATAGATGAGAGTTTCTTTCAAAACATTTAATGAAACATTTAATATTCTCTTCATATGTCTCTTTCTCTTTCTCTGTATCTTTTATCTGCTAATTACTCTTTCCAGACTTTTTGCTTCTCACCCATTAAGCCATATTTTCCATTTTATTTATTTGAATTATTCCATTAACTTATTTTATTGCCCTCTCTGGCTAACAAGCTCTTTGAAAACCAGACTTTGTTTGCTTTCCATCTTCTTGTTCCCACCTAACAAAATACTGGACCCACTACATGACACTTGACATATTTCTAGAGAAGATATCCATATTATATTCCTGATGCTTATTTTAAAATATTTTCTTTAAATTTCCCATATCTACAAGCACATTAAGAAACTTACAATGTTATGAATCCAGGGCTAGTTGAGCAGTGGTGTCCTATTAGATTCTGGATTTCTCAATAAAAACTCTGTTGTTTTCTAAATATTATTTTTATTTATATATACATCATATGTGTTAAGTTCTGGAAAGTATAGATAGATTCATTGGGTCTTCCATTGTCATGGTTTCTTCTTTGTATGGGACAAGAGGAGATTTCCATGAATTAAAAAAATATATATGGGAGCATTTCTTGCATCAATAAATATGGTTCTGGTAAATGATGATGAAAGTACATGATGTTAACCTTTGGACAAGATACCACAACTAAATGAAGTATAACAGGGGCCTGTGAGTTTTAAATCTAAAGAGATCTTTAGTTTGGAAGAGAAATATAAGATGGCACCCAGGACATGAAGGCAGGAAGACCGAAGAAAGGCTAGTAAACAAGAACCTAGAGATGCCAAGACATGTACCAGCTCTTAGGCCAAGGGTTCAGTTACCTCAGAATTAGAAACCTGCACTTGCAAGTTTGACTTCCTGTGAGTAATTGTCTTCTCTCTGTTATTCTTTGGTTAAGTTTATACTTACATTTGTTTCCCTTTTCTAATATTAGAGCTCAGTTCACTATAATTATAGAAAACAGAGAAAGTGGTATATGTCTTGCTTAGTCTGGAATTTTAAAGCAGGAGCAGGGGCAGTGTTTTTCTGAAGAGTGTTCTAGTAGAAGGTTGAAGCAGAAATCATAATGAGAGGACCCCAAGGGGAAGCGGAAACCAAAGGAGGCGGCCAGGGCTCTGCCCCATTGTAGTGCTTATGGAGAATTAAGAATGAAGGGAAAGTACTGGGAAATCTGGATGGTGAAACAGTAAATGGGAACTCGATGCAATACTGGGCTGTTGATATTGATCAGTTTCTTCTCAACCTTACCATTAATCTACCAGTCATCAAGTTCACTTTTAAGGAAATATGCAAGTCAATGCAAAAAAACACTTAAATTAGTTTTCTATTCCTCAAACATCCCTTTCATATGGAGTAGGAGGCAGCAAGCTAGAGTTCTGTCCTTAAATCCTTACGTAGAGGGTGTCTTAGCTACTTAATTGTGATTGCATAGAATGATGATAAGCTTTGACTTTGTAACAAAATTAAGGGGAATTATGATCTCAAGACCTTGCTAGGACTCATCTCCACTCAATTCCTCTAAACTTCCCTTATGGTACTAGAATTTGAGAAAACTCTCCACAAAGGGAAATGTTTTGGAGCCCTGCCTTAGAGACCACTATTAATTTACATGGATAGATCTTTATTAAAGAGGGACAAGCAAAGAGCTTCCAGGTTGGGACATGAGGTTCAAAAATAAGTTTGAAGTAAATTAAACACCTATCTTCAGCAAGTATATAATCTGATTTTGTCATCAAGCAAAATGATTTTAAAAACTGCCATTCTACAATAACCTCAAAGATCTCTAGAAAAATGCTGCTCTTTGATATTATTGGAATAATGTCAGATGAAGTTGACACCTTAGTTTATAACCATGATCATAAAATCATTTTGTATATAATCTAATCTCATCACACAACCTGATAAAGAGAGCTTTAATTTTTCAGCTGCAAAGGCTAACATATATGTATGTAGTAGTTTATATAAATTACCCAACTTGTAATTAGCAGAAGTATCAAGTCTTTCTATTTTAGACTCCTTTGAATACCTCTAATTATTCAAACGTTTGAGGCCCAGTGCACAAAATTCATGCACAGGTAGTCCCTAGGCCTGGCCAGCAATCAGGGCCTCCCTTCCCCAGCTACCAGCTGCCAGCCGAAGTCTCCCTTTGTTCCATGCCTTCCCCTGGTGGTCATTGCATGTAATAGCAAACATTCAAACTTCCGGTCAAACTCCTGAGAGGATACTTTGCATATTAGCCATATATATAGATATAGATAGATATAGATATAGATATAGATAGATATAGATATAGATATAGATATAGGTATAGATATAGATATAGATATATATGATTTTAAAACTTCTGAGAGATAGTACATATCTACCAGTCCTCACCCACCTATGCCACACATAATCCAGTTGGGTATTTCACAACCCTCAAATTCAGAATATCCACACTAACATTGGTGCACAAAAATCTATTTAGTGTCAGTTCATTATATGGCTACATTGAAGAAAAACGAGCATCTGCATAATTGGAAAGATGTTCTAGCTACACCCCAGGATTTTCTTGGACTTTATTGATTATCATTAATTAAATTATCCTCAAAGACTGTATGGTTTAGATTTCTAAATGCAGTTTCGGGATTTTCCAGTGCAAAATTTAAAAAAAAAAAGAAGCATAAATAAAGAATATATAAATATATAAAATATATAAAATATGTAAAAACAGTAAGTCCTTAAATAATTTTAACTGCATCTGTGTCCTTTGCTAACTTATCTAACCTTTTAAAATCAGCTGTGCTGGGTTGTACAAATACCCCCTAGTCTTTCTTCTTTAGTGTTTTGCAGTATAACTTACTCCTCCCATCAAGGGGTGGCATGTATTTATTCATCCCTTGTCTATTTCTCAACTCATAATCACAAGTCTTATCTTGTTACTTTATGTGGCCAAAGGAATGTCATACCAGTTGTGCACATGTGCCACAAGAGGTATTGTAGCTGCTGCTCTGTTGGCTGAGAACTGTCTTCCATATAAATAGTCCTTGACCAGTCTGTTTGATAAGAGACAGGTGTCCTATTTGCGATCTTGGGGTTGACTAACAGTAAGCCAATACCCAGAAGCAGAGCCACCAGATGACCAGCATCAGATTACAAGGCAAGTCAGCCAAGCCATAACTGGAAAACAGCCCAATGGAGCCAAAAATAAATTGCTTACACACAAAAGCATATGCTAAATCAATGTTGAAAGTCAGTACACAATATATATCTGATACACCAAGATATTGCTGCTCTCTCTAAAGCTCTCTTTTAAGAAGTTCATACTTTACACTACAATATAAAACATCATGCAGTCCACAGAGTCCCAAATTAGTATCAAGAAATCTGATTTAATTCCTAACTGCCATTGACTATGGGCAATACTGAAAAAACATTAAGTATATTCTCTGAGTTTCATATACCTATCAACAGGTAGCATGATGCATTCTTTCTACCTTGATGGTGTGTAACAAATGCATGAGAAATTAAATATGAAACTGCTTTGTGTAACCTTATAGGCTTTGGTTTTCTCACTCAAAAAAAAAATCAAGGATTTATCTGTCTCAAAATGCTTCTCTTGATATTATTGGTTGATTTTATTGGAGAATCAAATTCAAGGATTACTCACTATTCCATAGGCATTGTGAAGAGCACAAAATGGAACCATTTTATATAACACATAGTCTCACAGCAAAATGCCTACTGGGGACTCTTAAAACTCATACAATGTGCAGACCTGATTTTGTAATCTATAGTGGAATGGTGGTAGTCTAAGTGTAGGGTGGAGTTTGGGTACAAATTTTGAGAGCAATCCCTTTTTCCATACTATTTTAAGGAAGGAAGCTCTTATACCTAAGTATTTCTCCATCTACTTTTTAAGTTTGTAGAGCACCCCTTTGAATAAGGCAGAAATTCCCAAAGTATTGGTCAAAGGCAAAATTAAAATAACCTGAAAGAGCTTATAAAAATATGTAAAAAGGCATATCCACAGCCCTTTTTCCCAATTTAATGAATCCAAACTTTCATTGGTAAAGTCTAAAATGCACAAGCTCAGCTGAAACCGGTTTAGCTCAGTGGATAGAGCATCAGCCTGCGGACTGAAAGGTCCCAGGTTCGATTCCTGTCAAGGGCATGTACCTTGGCTGTGGGCACATCCTCAGTAGGGGGTGTGCAGGAAGCAGCTGATTGATGTTTCTCTCCCAACAATGTTTTTAACTCTCTATCCCTCTCCATTCCTCTCTGTAAAAAATCAATAAAATATATATTTTAAAAATATAAATATATAAATAAATAAATAAAATTCACAAGCTCTATAGTTGATTTAGAAGCAAGCAAAATTTTGAAAATTGTTAAGCTTTGTGGTTTTTTTGGTAATAGTTTACTGATTGTTAGAAAGAGAAGAAAGAGCGAGAGAAAGAGCGAGGGGGGGAGGGAAAGAGAGAGAGAGAAACATCTATGTGAGAGAGTAATATTGATGGGTTGCCTCTTACATGTCCCCTTCCAAGAACTGAGTCTGCAATCCAGGTATGTAACCTGACCTGAGATTGAATTGGCACCTTTCAGTGCACGAGATGATGCACAACCCACTGAACCACACTGGCCACTGGTAAGCTTGTTTTATATTCTCCCCATAATTAAGAACAGACACATTACTAAACTATTTCTCATCATTTTCATATATGCTACTTGAAGTAAACTAACATACACTTGCTTTTATACTTAAAGAGGATTTTGAAAAAAAAATGTCATTTTGATGGGAGATATGAAGTAGAGATGAATTTGGACCCTGTTACAAAGAGTGAGAGATGTTTGATTAGACATTCTAGGCAGCAAGAGAACACTTGAGTGTTGGAAAGGACAGAAACAGAAAGGGAGAGACAAAAAAAATAGTTGTAGAGAAACAAATATCTCATGTTTTCTTAGGGCTAACCCATGCTTAAATCTCTGGGAATCACGCTGCTTGGATTAGTATGATTTAAAGATAATTGCTCCCAATTTGAGGTCCCACTGTTCTAGAAAGACTAGCAAATATAAAATACAAAGCAAACAGGAGAACATATAACTTCTCAGCATTGTAGCTGTCCAAAGCCACAAGTATCATTTGCTTTTTTGTCTGCCAGATTTGCTAGTAAGATTATTCTTGGGTCAGTGGCTGAGAATATTTTTCTTTGTTTCTTTCAGTTTCTAGTTGACAGCATTCTTCATGAAGAGTTGGCCTTACTTCTTGGCAAGTGAAATCAACACATACTATGAGCATTATACCTTCCATTCTAACCACACCAGGCTTAGTTCTTGAGGTTTACAACATCACTTTCTAAATGAAGAAAAAAGGAAAGAAGAAGGGAAAGGGAAGGAAAGAAAGGAGAGGGGGGGTAAGGGAGGGGAGAGAAGGGTAAGTGAGGGGAGAGGAGGATAAGGGAGGGGAGGGTAAGGGAAAGGAAGGAGAGGGAAGGGGAGGGGAGGGAAGAGGAGTAAAATGCTACTCGGAGTAAACATATTTGCTTTTATACTTAAAGAGGATTTTGAAAAAATTATCATTTTGATGGGTGATGTGAAGGAGAGAAGAGGGGAGGGGTGGGGAGGAAAGGGGAAAGGAGAGGAGGGGAGGAGAAGGGAGGGGAGGGGAGGGGAGGAGGGAAGGGAAGGGAAGGGAAGGGAAGGGAAGGGAAGGGAAGGGAAGGGAAGGGAAGGGAAGGGAAGGGAAGGAGTTAGAAAGAAATAAAGAAACCAGTATTTAATGAATATCTATAGCATGTCATGCATATTCACATAGTTATCACATTAATTCTCTCAAAAGCCAATGGCATAAGCATGGTTTTTTCTTGTTTGCAAATGAAGAAGCTGAAACTCAAAAACATTATGAGTAATTTTTCAAAAAGTTAGGTTTCAAACCTGGTTATATCTGGCCCTAAAGAGCATAATTTTTCAACTCTTTCAGAATATAAGTTTGAGCCGAAACCGGTTTGGCTCAGCGGTAGAGTGTCGGTCTGCAGACTGAAAGGTCCCAGGTTCTATTCCAGTCAAGGCCATGTACACTAGTTGCAAGCACATCCCCGGGGGGGGGGGGGGGGGGGGGGTGCGCAAGACGTGGCTGGTCGATGTTTCTCTCTCATCGACATTTCTAGCTCTCTATCCCTCTCCCTTCCTTTCTGTAAAACAATCAATAAAATATATTTTTAAAAAAAGAATATAAGTTTGAAAGCAAATATTCCTGGAAACACAGCAAGAATCAATCAATATGCTCATAGAAATACATCAACCTCTCATCCTTCAGGAAACTTGTGAGGTATTTTTAGTAGAAAATTCTTGTCTAGGTCAATGTTCTTTAAACTGTGGCTGTCTTCTCCTTAACGAGTCCTGTCATCAATGGGGTAGCAACCAAAATATTGACTAAAATATTACACAACGATACAGAATTTAAAAAAAAAATTTTCATAGGATATCACATAGTAATGAGAATTTTTCTAGAAATCTTTTTTTTCTATTGCATAGATGTATACATATGTACTTATATACTGTTAAAATGCAAAATACATTTTAACATAATTTGTTGCAAAAAAAAAAATCAAACTTTAAAGTTACTGAGCTAGATAATGGGAATGTTGCCCATGGCAACTGTTACTGAGAAGTTTTCTGAGAGAGAGAGATAGAGAGGCCTGGAAAGGAGAAAAGCAACAATACAGAAAAATATGTTATAAGTTTCAGAGCTTGTGTTGATTAGTTGTTTTCCTCTCTTTTCAACTAATAAAGTCATGGGAATGCAGAAGGGAATGGTTCCTATAGCAAACTGGTGCTGCAATCTGCAGAAGCCCATCACCTGTGAGGAACTGGATCTTCAATTCAACTCTCGTGAGATTTTTGTCTAGCGCTAGACTCCTATACATGCAGAATCACCATTTATGTTCTTGTTATCACACACTGTCCAACACAGATGAGGAATTTCTCACAATTTCTCCCTTGAAGAACATACCTTAGCATTTATTCAGGACTCATTGAGATGTTACTTAAGGGGGAAATCCTGCTACATTTTCTTTTCCCATTTGGATACCATAAAGGGTGGCTGATAATAGATACCAAGCCTTCTTTGTCCTATTTCCTTGGCTGTCAGACTCTTGCCTGTTGAAGAGGTCAAGGAGAAATGTAATGAAGCTTAATATAAGGGGAAAAATGCCAGTATGCTGGGTTGGCCATTCAGAATATTCTCATAGCCTAAGACTGTCACGGAGAAAGGAAAACACTTAGTGGAATCTGGTCTGACTATTCCTAAGTTATGACTTTATTTGGCTCCTGACAACCATTCATTGACTCTAAGGACATGGGAATTATCAGTAACAATAATGCCTATTAGCTGTGTAATGATTAAAAGACCACTTCAAAGTAAGTTTACATTTTATCTCCTTTTCATTCTTATAACAGCCCTGGGTGATTAGGGAAGTATTATCTTCATTATTACAAATGAGAAAAGTAAGGCCCAGATGAGTTAAGTGATTTATCCAAAAACACACGAGTTAGTTGCAAAATTGGAACCAAATCTGTAACTACTCACTCCCAGCCCTGCGTTCCTCCCAACAGACAGCAGTGCCCTCATTAATTTTGCCTCATAACATACTCTTCTGGTTCTCTCGCTGACCTGTTTCACAGAAGTATTTTTTTTTAAGTTTATGTGAAAAGGAGAAAAAGGGAAATGGAAGGCAGGGTAATTATTCTGTCACATCTTCTTAAAGCAGTTAATTCATTGGTTTCTTGAATATGAAGTGGTCTAGAGGAATCTGTATCTATTTATGTAACAATCACATATGCTGGGAAAGTGTATGTATTGAAATAGTTGAAATACAGATACATTGGTTTCTATTCTAATATTGGTTTAAATAAATTATATGTTAGGCACCAGCCAACAAACATATCCGTTCTAGTTAACTTCTCTAATTTGGTTGAAGGACCCAAGGTTTATTCAGCAGTGCATGTATATCAGGTTATGTAAAATTAATAGCTGAAGTTCAATCATATGGCTTTAATTAGGATGCATGGGTTGGAATGGGGGGAGGGGGGGAATCAAGTGAGAGCTCTGGCTTTGATTATAACTGTATCTGCTCCAGTGTCAGTTTCTGCAAAGGCAAATACGTGTTGGCTTCGGTTAATACACGCTCGTTCAAAGAAACTGTGCATCGGCTTAATTTTACTTTAAAGGCTTTTATTAAAATATATTGTTCATCTAAGACCAGTTTAGTTAACTCTATTTATTTATGCAAGGGTATTTCCGGGGCCTGGAAGAGAATTGTACACACTGAAGAAATAGTTGATTGTGTTATGTTTAAAAGAAAATATTTATTTTTGTGAACACTTCATGGAACTTTTGAATACTGTCCTGTTTCCAAGTCTACGTACTTGTCTCCAAATTTGGGTTTTGGAGTTTGACTGATTCATTGTCTTTCCCTCTTAAAAAAAAAAAATCTCTTAGGACAATAGCATTCCTTGCTGGGCAGCAATGCTTTTCTCACGTGGTGGCAAAACCTTCCCACCAAACCCAGTGTGAGAAATGAGTTTTATAGTCAATGACTTCATCTCTACTTGCATAAGACTTAGTCTTTAAAATCAAAATAATTTTTCACCTACTCTGAGATATTTTCTGTGATCATTTGCGTTCCCATTGAGACTTTTTTTCATGCCTACTTGACTAGATTATCTTGATTTAGTGGCAAGAGACCCTGCTCTGATGAGTACTTGCACATCTTCAATTCCCAACTCTGTGCTGTACACGAAGCATGACTCTGTGTTTGTCGATAAAGGTAGTGCAGGAGCCGCTGGCTGAATGCAAGCTACTCTGTGCTTAGGATGAGGCATAATCATTAGCAGGATCATCTAAACAGATGATGATTAGTTAGGAGGGACAGAACTCCCAAACAATTAGTGGCAAGGTGAAGCCAGAATAGACAGGTGGAATATCACACATGTGCACTGTCTGGCATAGGTAGCAGACAGAGGTCTGAAAGGGCAGATGATCAGAAGCAGAGGGTTCCACCATGGATAGCACATGAATGTTGCCTAAGGCCAGACAGCTCCATCTGGCAAACCTGGTTAAGAGAATAGGCTAGGGCTTGAGAAGTGAAGAGTACTTGCTATTGGCCAAGTCTGTAACATGTGCCAGAACCTGGTCTAAGAGCATAGGTTCTGGAGGTACAGACATGGGTATGCCATAGGAAAGGCCCCTCCAAGCTGTATGACCTGAGGGAAAGCTTTTCAATATGTTTTCAACCATACTTCCTCCTCTCCAAAATTGCTGCTATTTATACAATGGTTGGCACTACATCTAGTACACAGAGTTAAGGATCTTCTATTGTTATTGCTGTTAATCAGCACCAGAGGATATGTTTTCCATTGATTTTTAGAGAGTGGATGGAAGGGGGAGAGACAGAGAGAGAAATACCCATGGGAGAGACTCACTAATTGGTTGTCTTTCACGTACACACTGACCAGAGCTGGGGATCCAGCTTGCAACTGAGGTTTGTGCCCTTGACAGGAATCAAACCCAGGACCCTTCAGTCTGCAGCCCAAAAATCTATCCACTGAGCCAAACCAGCCAGGGCAGAGTTAATCCCTATCATGGTCGTTCTTCATTTTCTCAATACGTATATTATAGTCCACATTACAATGATCAGAAATGTGAGGCTAAGAAGAACAAATGGCTTATTCAAGTCCACTTAACTAGTAAGTGGTCCGACTAGGATCCAAATTTGCTTTTAGGGTATAGGGCACAGAACCAGCAGCATGTCATCTGTGATTCTGAAACGCATCCCTCCAGGCCAGTTCAGAACTCCAGATTATTTAAGAGTATGATTGGTTTGAGGTATTTGTGCGTGGCCCATCTTGCCAACAAAGATAAAGTGACTTAGCTATGGATATTAAAGAACTTCCAGGAAAGGAAGCCAGACCACTCCATCTAAATCTTGTCAGACTTTCCTTTTCCTTTTCAGTCTCTTCTCTTTCTTTCCTTCAAATAGGATCCCTTCCCTTTAGGTCTGAGCTCTAAACCATATGCCCCAGAACATACTAAGAAAAAGGTCTGTGAATCCTGGCCATCAGTCCAGAGATATCCTCCTCACTAATTATCTTGGTGCCAGAACCCCACCATAAAATATTCATTGCTTTTGATCCTAAAGTATTTTAGTCTACAAAATGTCTTCTATTAAAAGGAAAATGTCCCTTGGGGGAGAGAGAAACTTTTAAGCTATTATTAGTTAAACTCATTGTGGGAAGTTGGTTTATGGAAATTGAAATTGAGAATCTTTAAGAATTAAAGGACACAGAATATGTTTCAGGGGAAAAAAGAAAACTCAAAAAAGAGAGAATGGCAGAGAAGGATCATTTGAGAATAATTTATAATATATTGAAATTTGGTGCTGCCTTCGTGCTACATGCCCTCTTTTACTCCTTCCTCTTTCTTTTTGCTCCCACTTCTCTCTTTAATGCAATCCATTCTTATCTCTAGAACTTAAGACGATGAAATATTGCACAATACTGAGGGGGCAAAGTGAGGGAAATAAATATTGGTGATGTGAATAGCATCACTGAATTTTGACTTTTAAAAGTTTTCAATAGCCCTAACTGGTTTGGCTCCATGGATAGAGCATTGGCCTGTGGACTGAAAGGTCCCAGGTTCGATTCTGGTCAAGGACATGTACCTTGGTTGCAGGTACATCCCCAGTAGGAGGTGTGCAGAAGGCAGCTGATTGATGTTTCTGTCTCATAGATGTTTCTGGCTTTCTATCCATCTCCCTTCCACTCTGTAAAGAATCAATAAAATATGTATTTTTTTAAAGTACTCAATTTCTGATCTTATAGTAGAGTTGGTTAAGAGCATGGATACTGAGGCCATGGTTCAGATCCAAGCTTTCCCATGTATTGTCTGTCTGTCCTTGGACATATGATGTCCTCTCTGTGATTCAGATTTCTTATCTTAGAGCAAAATGTAATTTAGGGTAGATATGAGGATAACTAAAATGTGGAGCACAGAGACTAGGCCTTAGCAAGTGCTCCAAAGGGGGCAGCTGATAAATAATAAAGTGCTTATATAACAACAAAAGCAAAAATGATACTATATAAAATCCCATGTTTGGCTCGACTTGGATGTTGGATAGTCACTCACCTGACCCCCTCTTGGTCTCACACTATGTTCTTTAGATTAGGTCAGAGAGCCAAAGCCAGAGTTAAATAGAGTGAAACAAAGCACTCTTAGTATGTGAGAACTGAATGAAAAACACATATAAGTAGATTGCAATCCTTCCAAAAGGAAATTACCTAAGTCAGCTACTCAGAGAGTGAGACCAGAGGAAAATCTATAACTAGATTTCATTAAGCTATGAAGGCAAGGGCTATCTAAAATGGATAAAATGAATTTATATATGAAAGGACTTATAAACTCATTTAATTGGAAACCTGACTTTAAACTATTTGGATCATACCAAAACAAAAAGAAATAATTTTTAAAAATAACATTTAAAAACAGCTATAAGTAGTTCAATAAATGTTTGGATCCCATGAAATGAAATCCATGTACTAACAATATCACAGGCTGTTAATCAACTTATATTCTCTTACTGTACATATTTAAAGGATGCAGGCTGCTAGAGGCAAATAATATTTAGCAGTAAAGTTAGTCCCTGAACACCTTACTGTGAGGAGGAGAAAGAAGAATTTAAAATCCCAGAAGTTTTACAAATGGCTTCTAGGAAATGTTCTGGTTTGCCTAAAGCAGTGGTCAGCAAACTCATTAGTCAACAGAGCCAAATATCAATAGCACAATGATTGAAATTTATTTTGAGAGCCAAATTTTTTAAACTTAAACTTCTTCTAATGCCACTTATTCAAAATAGACTCACCTACGCCACGGTATTTTGTGGAAGAGCCACACTCAAGAGGCCAAAGAGCCACATGTGGCTCGTGAGCTGCAGTTTGCTGACCATGGGCCTAAAGAGTTTGGACAAGCCAGAAAAATAAATAACAATGATAATGACCATTATTGCTAATGACCACTATCATTTTGTAAATGTCTGATATGTCATTAATAGTAATACCTACTTCCATCCAGCAGGAAGCTATTGTCTTCAGGTTCAAAATGAGAAGACTGAAATTTAAAAAATGACACCTTTTCCATAGGTAGAATGTGTCAGAACTGGAATTCAAATATAGGAGCTCAAACTTTAAGGATGTTCCTCTTTAGGTTGTTCCCTGCTTATGAAAACAATATGATAGAAATCTGCAAGTTGTCCAGAAAGTATGAAGGTACTCTTCCCAGAGACCAGGTATCAAAGAAAGACAAGGTGCCATCCTTGGACCTAATCAACCCAATAGCATTGAAACCTGACTCCCACAAGTACACTATTCTATAAATTCTTTCCACAAGCAAACATTCTTTTTACCTTATAGACCCAGGTCAGCCTGACCAGCCTGTTTGACTATGTTCTTTCCAAATTCGCATTTGGCACAGGCTCTGAAATTAGCAGCCTTTGATATGAGCATAAAGCCAAATGATCTTTCCCACATTGCTGGGCTAAGATGAAAGGTCCAATTTTGCCTACTTCAAAATTGTGCTTCAGGCTTGTCCTCATGCATTCAGTCATATTCTTCCTATGGCTAAAGCACAGCCATCAGTGGACAGGATTTTGTTTTGCTTTAGAATCTTGTTCTGTGAATTGAGAGACTTGCATTCTGTTTTCACATCATATTTTCTAAGGATACTTTGGACACTGGACACTGTGTTTTTAAGTTGTCCATCCTACTAGGAATTTTGAATGTATCTTGTACTCCAACATGGCCATAGCCACAAAGTACATTGTGAGACAAGTTTCCCTGGAACTGCAAGAAGAAACGACATGTCTCTGCTATGGATGCCACAGAAATGGGTACTGAGATTATGAGACCAGGAATACTGAAAATCAGAAAAATATTGTTAAATATCCATTCCTTCAATAGATCAGATATATGAATTCTCATGTGGGTATATTTAGCATTAGGCAGGGAATAAGAGAATATTCAAAGGGTGTGTATATTGAGAACGTGACTTTGAAGGTGTAAATACTCTGGGAGTCTCTGAAAGTAAGTAGTCCTAAGCCCATTCCTTAAAAAAAAAAAAATATATATATATATATATATATATATATATATATATATATATATATATATTGATTCAGAGAAAAAAAGGAGAGAGAGAGAGAGATAGAAACATCAATAATGAGAGAATTATTGATCAGCTGCCTCCTGCATGCCCCACACTGGGAATGTACTCCAACATGGAATTGAACCGCAACCTCCTAGTTCATAGGTCAATGCTCAACTACTGAGCCAAGCCAGTTGGGTCCAATCCAATCTTTATTTCCCCTGAAAATCCTTTAAAGGCTGAAAGAAATGGGCAATGACAGCAGGTAGCCAGGAGGTGGGGGGAAAAGGCACAACCAATTGTCTATAACAGAGGATAATTTTTCCTAAACTTCCAAGTAAAAAAATAAAAAGTTAAATACCTAGGGGAAAAGTAAACTTAATTGTGCCAATGTCATTTTTTTGTGTGTCAACAAAGTTTCTCAAATCTCTATCCTTTGGCAAAATGAGCAACAACAACAATAGCAACAACAAAAACCACTATAATTGGTTTCTGCACCAAGAGCAGTCATAAATGGAGTTAAGGCTATTGGTGGAGCTGATGGTGTAGGAGAGGGTTCCCAACAACTGGGCTGAGATGAGGCAGATCAGGAGCTGTCCCTTCTCGAGCCCCACATGTCAGTATTTACCTTTTGGCCAGTCTCCAGTCTCACCCCATCCTTTCTTCGCTGGGACTTACACTTCCTGTTGTTCTGCACCTCCCTCTTCTTGCTCATCTGGTTTCTGTGTCTCCTCTGCCTGTTTCTCATCCCTTTCAGCATTACTTTTGAAGTTAAGACTTGTATGTACGGTAAAGTTTCTCCTAAGAGCATCTAGGCTGAACCTCTGTGCTGCTAAAAAATATCCCAAGCCTTCAAGTTGATACACTAGTCATTTCCTCACTTGCAATGTGCTATTGTAAAGTTGATACCCAGCTCTGTGCACATTTTCACCTGTGCTTTATTCCTCACCCATATGTACATAAAGTAATCCTTTCTTTGCAAACCTAAATTTGTCTCTTGGGAGTTTCAGAGAATCCATACTTATATATGAATGAATGCATATGTTGTTTTCATTCCATCATTCAACAAATATTTATGATGTGCTTACCACGGGAAACTGATTGGAAAGTGGAAAAAAATACTCTGTAAATATTATGCTTTTTTCAATTTAGTGTCAGGCTATGGGAAGAAAATCCATCACACCAGCTTTTTTCGTTTTGCTTTGTCTTAATCTGAAACACACTACTGATACATGGGCTGAATTTTTCACTTTCTGCACACTGTGGATACCATGTTCAGAATGAATGAATAATTGTTCTTTGTGTTTTCAAAACCAATGGAAAAAGGCAGAGAGTGAAGGGGAAATAGGTAGAAAGCCACTGGGTTTTCAGTGGAGGACATCATCCCTTTGCTCACCCTGGAAAATAAAGCCCTATAATCACTACATCATGCTAAGTCTTCTAATCCAGACTGTTGATAACTGCAAGGCCAGAAATCCTCCAATGAATAAAAGCTTCTGAGAGTCCCAGAGAGCTACACCATCTTGAAATGAAAGGTTTGGCACAGTACATGCAACTGAACCCTAAGAATGATGAACATTCTTGAGTCCTCACTGTGAAGAGAGTACTCCTTGCTGTCTGCGGCCCTCAGCACCGGAGAAGATTGCATGCACAGAGGAAACCCCAGAGCTTCCTCACTCCATATGCATTAGTCACATTGGGTACAGCTCTGTCATTACTGACTCATTCTCATTCAGAGCCCATGTTCTCCTGTCAGCTATGTGCCCGTGCTGCCAATCAATTTCCATACCCCTCTTTCAAAATCAATGGGCAAAAAAGAGCATAAATATTCAAGGGAAGAGAATGAGCAAGCACAGACGTAGACAAAACTACCTGTGACTCCAAGAGGGCAATAGAAACTCCTCACACTTGGACGATTCTAACAAACTTTGCATAAAGGGCAAGACCCTGCTACAAGGTTTTCTGAGACATTGAATAGTGGGTTTGAATGAACTACTCTCAAAAAATTCCAGGTAGAAATCTTGTTAGGCCAGAATTAAGGAGATGTCACCAAATGCATAGAATTTCTTCCTTGTATCCATTAAAATCAAGGCAATTAGGAGTGACAAAGTGTGTGGGGTAATTTAATGCAGACACTTGCTGAACTAATTTATGCTCTGGGGCCTGTGCAGTCAAAAGGGAGTTGTCTGGAAGGAAGGTTTGAAGCATTCTATAGTTCAGTCAGAAATTTCAAATGCCAAATCTTGACCCTGAAGCCCTGCTTTCTGGGACTTCCTCATTTTCTGAGATTCACAACCCATGGACACTGAAGTGTATATATAAATATACAAGTGAAACCTTCACTAAAATCATAGTGCTGAAATCAAGGCATTATTCTGACTTTGAATGAAACTACACCCATTTGTCCTCCCACCACAACTGTCAAAGCATGAACATCAAATCATTCTTTTCTATTTTTAATATATTTTATTTATTTTTTTACAGTGAGGAAAGGAGAGAGAAACATCAACCAGCTGCCTCCTGCACACCCCCCACCAGGGATATGCCCGCAACCAATGTACATGCCCTTGGCAGGAATCGAACCTAGGACCTTTCAGTCCACAGACGGATGCTCTATCCACTGAGCCAAACCAGTTTCGGCTCAAATCATTCTTTGATCTGCCAGAGTTGGGTTCAAATCCCTGCTCAACCATTGAAGAGTTTCTGATCCAGGCCATATCACCTCACTTCTAGGTCAAATAAGATAATAGCAGTTTTTATCTCCTTGGATTAGTGAGAGGATTTAATTACTAGTAGATAAGGCATGTGAAGCACTTGGTAAAGCACTTGGCATATAAGTGCTTAATAATACTTTTTGTCATTATCTCTAGTATTATTTTTCACGATATTAGAGTTTCTATATAACTTAGGGTTATATAGAAACTCTAACCTAGGGCTACATAAAACTCTAACCTCCTATTTTTAAGATTCTTTTTATGCCTTGCTACCTAAGGACAGATAACATTGAAGCGTTTGTTTTTTTGTGTGTTTTTTTTAATTTTTAATTTTATTGTTTAAAGTATTACAAATAGTAGTACATATGTCTCCTTTTTTCCCTATTGACCTTCTCCTGGCCTCCCCTAGCCCCTGGCACATGCCCTCTCCCCTCACCCCCAGGGTCTTCAATAAAATATGTAACAACTAGAGGCCTGATGCATGAATTTCATGCAAGAATAGGCTTCCCCCCTCAGGCTGCTGACACTGGCTTCCCTCTGGCACCCAGGACCCGGACTTCCCTCATAGCCTTGGATTTGTCCAGAAGGAAATCTTGTCTACTTAGCATATTACACTTTTATTATGATAGATGCAGCACGTTTTTTCTGAAGAAGGAAGAACAGTAGATACATTTCCAAACAAATATATTCAAACCAATTCTACCAGTTAAAATGTATATAAGTAATAGAGAATGCATTCTGGAATTAGTTTTCACATGGAAAATCACTCTAAAGTATAAATTTGCTTATGTAGAAGAGGTAAAATCTTGTCTAATTCTCTCCTGGAAGATTCTTCCTGGGACCTCTTTATTTCAGAGATGTAAAGGTGTCCAATGTAACTCAGCTTCCTCAGAAGTAAAACAAGTTTATCCTTCAGTTCTCAAAAAAGAAAAAAAAAGAAAGAAAAAGTCGAGAATAAAAGGTTTTCTATGTAAAAAAGGTCAGACCTGACTTCTAGTACCATGAGAATAGGGGGATAATAACAAAAAGAGACACATACTTTCCTAAAAACCCATTCTATTACACAAGATCAGGAATTCCTCAGGCCCTCTCACATGCCCATCAGTGTGTTGCCATTAATTCATCTCAGCCTGCAATGCCTTCCACACTACTGTCTTTTGTTAAATAAACAAATAAATAAATAAATAAAATTTTCCTGAGATTTGTTCTATAATTTTATACACAATTAAAGTAAATATAGTTGGAATAACCTGGGAATGAGAGTCTTATTCATTGAATTTTAGCAGAGGGTTGACTAGAAAACATTGTGGTTTTTACTAATCCGTTTAAAATGTATGAACATGACTTCCTTAGGAATCACAATAGTACCCAACAAATCACTTTGATATTTTTTAAAGTGAGAGAATAGAACAAGATTATCTTTAGAGTCCCTTCTATTTTTATATTCTGTGAATCTGACATCAATAGGTAACTTAAGAGGACAGAGAACCTCAACATGTGATCTACCATATTTTTAGAAATCATGCTTCCACCTATGGTTTATTTAAATTATTACCTTGACAAATTCCCTTCAGATAGGATGATGGCTTAGCAGTAAGCTAAAGTTCAGACATGGATCAGCTGAGGCACAGAAGATCAGAAGAATCTAAGATGTTTGATTTGCCAGGACACCAGAAAATGCCATCTCAGAACAGCCAAAATGAGAGGAGATTTGCGCTCAGACTCCTGCTCTAAGAATCAACAAACACTTCAATGCTTTTTTGGTGACTTCTAATGGATAGACTGAGTCCTTTAACCTACAATTATCTGATTAGAAGGGAATTGAAACCAAAGAGGAAGATTATCAACCATTTGGATTTTATTTTCAGCAAAACTCCTCTTATTTGACTCTTACCTGCATCTCAACAATGTCAGCCAACAGGTGTCTAAGAGGTAGATACATTTCATGGGTGTTTTGATTTTGGAGAGAGATAGGGGAAGTAGTGGAAAAGGTTTAGAAATGAAGTGGGCTGACTCTATAGTGAATTGCTGGATATTCACTTTGAAATCACCATTCCTTGGATACTTGTCGTGGTTCATAAAAGAGATTGACAGCACCGCTATCTCTGCAATGACTGTGTGTAATTTCTATTAGTGCAAACAGGACAGCAATGAAAGACTCTCATCTTTTGTCTTTCTCTAAAAGGTGTTGTTGGAAATCAGTTTTTAGGTAAACGCTAAGAAGGTCAACACATTCATCTAAAGATTTGACAAATGATTCTCTAGCATAGATCCAGAATGTGAATTCTAGGAAAAGAGAGTCAGAAGTAATTAACTACAACTCTCTCAATTCATAGATGAGGGGACTGAGTTGTAGACATAATATTATATTTTATCAAAACCATGATGCTAGGCATATGTAGGAAGCTGTGACTACATCCCAGGACTTCTCACTTCTCTTTTAGTGTTCTTTATCCTCAGTGTAATATTTGATCATACTAGAAATTTAAGTATACAATTACCGAAGTCCAAACAAAAAAGTACAGTATGGTCTTCTATTTCAAGAAATGTTGGCACAACAAAAACTGGCCTTGACCTCCAACCATAAACAAATTGAAAACCAGACAAAATGTATAAAACAATAGCTTTTACAGATTGAACAGCAGGCAGTGCACAATTGTAAACCCCAAGAGAAGAGAAACAAATAATATAAGTCCTACTCCCCTGAGAGGGAGGGCAAGCACTTTTGGTTCAGGGAGTTAAGGAGATGGAGAGCAAAGATTAGGAAGGCTGTGTCAGTTGGAAGTTGCAGGAAAGATTTTTGAGAGACATATAGAAAAATAGAGCTCAAAAAATCTACATAGTGCCTTGCTTGGTATTATGCTAAACTTATATAGAGTGAAACTTCAAATATCAAACTAAAGAAGAAACAATTTCCTTAGAATAAACTGAGTTTCTTCTTTAGCTGAAAAATTTCCATAACTTACACATATTAGAGATATTTTGAGCACTGATAAGCTAGCCCCCTTATTGTGGACACTGTTTCTTTAAAATGTGACTTTCAATTTGTATAATTTGTATTGAAGAATGCTCATTTTCTAAAATTTTTTCTCAACTTGGCTTTGTCTATGGATGAGTTCATTAAAGGATTTCTTCATCTCCAATATTATATTTCTTAGTTCTAAAATTTCTATTTGCTTCTTTATTTTAATTTCCATTCTTGGCCAAACTTTCTCTGCTGTTTATGACATACCATTCTTATCCTTTAATCATAGCCTTTTGAAAGCCCCTAACTTAAAATTCCAACATGAGTCATCTCTGATTCTGATTCTATTGGTTACTTTGTCTCTTGATAATGACTTGGTTTCACTTGATTTTTTTTTGTATGCATTTTATTTTTAAATTGAATGTAAGACATTGTATGTATAAGAGAAATGGTAAATATTATTTATACCCAGACATTGATATACTTCAAATTTCATCAAATATTCTTTGCTCTTGGGATATTGACTGAATTCAATGGCTTAATATGACCCTTATCATTCCCCAGCAACAATGGGTCTTTACCTGTATCTAGAAGTAACAAGCTTTCTTGGCCTGACTGTAGTAGCTTAAGTCTTTAAAAAGGAAGCATCAGGTGGCATACCTTCATCTTTTGCTCAAAGTAGTATCAGTTTCCTCCTTCACACCTGTACCATCTGGAGGGGAGCTATATATGATGGGCAGGGATGATGCTGCCTCCTCCTGAGTTATAAGAACAGAGGCAGGGGTGGGAATCAGTGTTGGGTATGTTAAGACTTAGGTGTCTATTATATATCCAGAAAGATATTTCCACTTCAGGGCAATTAATTCTTGCTTAAAAGGCACTTTGTCCTTTGCATGGCTGCCTTTTCTAGTGATTTGGGTCTCAGCTTAGATGTGACCTTCCCAGAGTCTTTCCCTGATCACTCTAAGGCAACCACTCACTGTCCATTTACCCTATTGTAATTTCTACATAGCATTATTGTTAGCATATAGTGTTATTTTATTTGTTTATTATTTATGATAAAATAAAATGAACAAGAGCAGAGCCTCAAACAGTGTTTGGCCACCTGGTAGGGGCTCAATGTAAATATTTATGCAGTGAATGAGTGCCATTGGAAATAATCAAGCAGGGGACATTTACACCAGTAGACCAATAGGAATTATTATCAGAGATAACAATGCTTAGATCACACGGTCATGAGGATTTGCAGTAATACTAATATATGCAAATTTACTAGTAGCACTTGACACACAGTAGGCACACTGGGAATGATAGCCAAAATTATCATTTCCACTAATGTGCTACATGAATAGTTCTGCCTTCTCAGTTAGCCACACTTTTAATTAGCACCATATAGCACCACATCAGCCACTTAAAGGGAATATTTGATCAGAATGGATAGTGTTATTAGTAATAATAAAATTATAGTAATATATTTTTAACTTTTTTATTTAACTAACCCCAAATATGTTCATTTTTCTTATCCTGGATTCAATCATAGGGTCATCATTATAGATATAAAAATAGTAAACAAAAAATTTACAATATAGTTAATGATGGAAAGTTGACATAGAAACATATAATAGTCACCCATGAGATGGCAGAGCAGCATCCTTCATACAGAGTTCTCCAGGCCTCACCCATTAAGCCTGGGTCATCCATAGGTGGCCTTTGTCCCTTCCTTGTCTCATTGATTTCTCTGGAGATTAGTCGTTGGTAACCACATACTTTTCAGTTGCTTCACAGGTGCCATGAAGCGCTCCTATGTAGGATGGGTCTGTTATTTATAGGGTACTCAAAGGAAATACCTTGGGCGATTTTAAATGTTGAAATCAAAGCAGGATTGTGTATTGCTGAAGCTTTGCTATGACTCTGGTCTTCTGCTTCATAATAATCATGGTTTGTTTCCAAGCTATCTGAATGAATCCATGCAACTTGTGAGGCCGGCACTTCGTTTTATGTCATCTGGACAGGAGTTATAATTCAGAGTGCATATTTTTTCCTACCTTTACGGCCCTCCTATATTCAACCCCCTCAGCTTGTTAAAGGTTTGCTATTGAAATGGAGGTCAGGGGCATGGTTAAAGCATTTGAAGAAAATCACATTCTCTCTGCCCTAGAAAAGTACAGCTCTCTAGGAGGAGGGAGAATCCCTCTGGAGACTTCGTCTTTGAATTCTGGAGGGTCGCATGTTTGAAATGTTAATATAATTTTATGGATGAAAATTTTACCTGCAAAACATTTCTCAAATATGTGCCTATCAAATATTCTTCCCCCTAGGGATAGTCTTCCCTATACATCAAAGGCAGCTCCGCTCCCAGAGACAGCCCTCTGCTGTGGGAGAGGGGAGACCTTCCATTACAAGGCTGCAAGGCACAAGTGTTCGACTACTGGAAACTCTCATCTGTCCTATCGACACTGTTTGGAGATAGAAGACATAGAGAAAACAGACCAACAAGCTTCACTTCCTATAAAGCATTTTCATAAAATATTTGTAACTTGATGATTTTGGAAATGTCAATCTCTCTGGTTTGAATAAACCAAAATAGATTCTCCACCCCCCCGTCCCCCTCCTCTGAGCTTCTAAAAACCAATTATCACAAAAATGCAACCTCTCTCAAAATGGAGAGAAGCGATGTAGAAAATAACTGTATCACACAAAACAATGGTGGCAAACTATGGCAGTGATTGTCAAACCTTTGCAGGCAGAGTATCAAGAGCAGCTGGAGGGCAAGTTCGCAGGCGAGGATAATCCTGTTGATCCAGGCACCACATATCAAAAACCATTTTGCTCAAGTGAAGACCTACAGCCTATATGTGCTATAATGCTTGCTCTTCTTGTAGCTCTACTTCACTGTGGTTCCTGCTCTGCATTAGTCCAGCTATGCAGCTTCTTCTGGGATTCTTTCACATGGGTTCTCACTGGAATAACCTTCAGTAAGTCTCTGTTGCTTGCCACCAAAACTTATTAAAAGTCAAAACACAACGTTCATTTTTATTCATCACTTAGGAAATATCTACTCTATGTGCATGTGTGTTATGTGTGGAAGCTATGAAAGCCTTAAAAGCGTTGTCACAACCCTGTGATATTTTTTAAATTGTTTTCAGAGAGGAAAGGAGAGGAAGAGATAGAAACATCAATGATGAGACTCATTGATTAGATACCTCCTGCATGCCCTACACTGGGAATTGAGCCTACAACCCAGGCATGTGCGCTTACTGGGAATCAAACCATGGCCTTCTGGTTCATAGGTTGTCACTCAACCACTAAGCCACACTGGATGGGCTCAACCCTGTTTAAGTTTACAATCTTCTTAAGTTTATAATCTTGCTAGCTCTTTGAACATCTCTTTTTCTAATCTCGGTGGGAGTAAAATTCAAATTGGGAGTAATTTAATAGTAAGAAACACATTTATGGCTAGATTGTAAGAAGAGAGAAGGGTCAAGTAAATTTTTTCTGGAGAGTGTGAGAAAATCATTCTTAAGTTCTGTCTACATTCAGCCATAAACGTATAAAATAGGAATTTCTCCCCATAATTCTTATCCTCTGGGATAAGTAAGAGGGAAAAACTGTTGCCACTCATTCTATTACATGGGAAGAATTCAATTTCAAAGTCCTGAGATGATGAGTGTGAGGCTAATACTCAAGGTTCTGCATTTTTCAGTTGGGTTGTATCAACTGCCAAAGTTATAGACTCTTGTGTTGTCTCATGGCCTGATTTTTGTTTGTGTTTAAGGCTGGGGTACAACATGATGCTGCCTGATTCTGCATATTTAGATCTCTCTCCTGTCATTCCTAATCCCTAAGCTAGGAGTGTGGGGTGGCAGAAAGGAGGACAATGTGCCCCAATCTGGTTTTATAAGCAAAGACTCTAAATCACTATGACCTTTTCTCCTTGTGCAAATGCCTCAATTTCTTCTAGTTCCAGATGAAAATAATAATCTTACTATAAATCCCATCTGCGAGACAAGGGCAAGTTATTAGACTGGAGGCTGGCAAATATTGAGAGTGAAGTTAGAGGAAAGCACGCTGAGAGGTAACTTGAGTCCAAGCCCATGGACTGAAGTATGGAAGAATGAGCAAGTACCAGGCATGATAAGTCCAGTCTCCAGACTGGAGAGTCAAAATCCAGGCTGGGCATGAGGGGATTGGGAGCTGTCATGGCAATAAGAACATGAGCTATCTGAGAAACATGAATAAGGGTGAAAGGATGATGGCATAGGCTAAAGCATAAGACAGCAGATATTAAAGATGAGGAGGGAAAGGGGGCAAAACTGGAAGTGAAGGAAGTAAAGCCCATATGAGAATGTCACCCCCATTCCATAGCAGAATCTAGTAGCTCAAAGATAGTTTCATATTTTCAATGATTTCTAAGCACCAACCTTTTTGTTGGTTTTTGTTTCATTTCATGTATTTTATTGGGTGTTTGTTTTAAGTTGGAACAAGAATTGACCTCCAGGCTCTAATACATCGGTAGAAGTTGTTGTTTGCTTTCTGACATCTCATAAAGTCAGACCAAAACTGTTTTGTTTTGTTTGTAATTTGTGTGTTTGCTTGTTTTGTGCTTATGAGCAAGAGTGGAAGTGGGAAAGCAATATTTTCCTAAAACAACCTAAGGGAAGAAATCACTGGATACAAATTATTGATTGCATGACCCCCTAGTGGGCTTGTTATCCAATTGGCAGTTTGTTCAAGATCACAAATTAATGCTGTATCTTCTTGGAGAAATATGATATTCATTCAATGTTGAGTAAATCCATATATTAAAGCCAAACATTGATAAATAATGTAGGCCTATAACCCTCCAAAAGGCATATTTCCATATTTCCTGGAAGGGTGACAGCATGCTACTATTTTTAATGGCTCTCGCTATTACTATCTCATATGTGTGAATGATGTTTCAGTGGTTAAGACTCTGATTTATTAATTAGAATGCAGTTTTCACTGTGCTAATGTTACCCTGAGTTGAATGATAAGCATATATTTTAAATATGAGGTTTGGCAATTGCACAATATTTTATGTTGAATTGGAATCTGTAAGGAATGAAAATCTCTCAGAGGTATAGGGATTCGGATCACTTCCCTGTGTAGTGGCAGTTTAAAAACAAAATTAGCATTTGTTTTATCAAGGATGAAATGGAACAGGGTGTTACTGTAGAGTCAGTTTGGCTTTTTATGGGTGTGTTTGGAGACCTTTTCCCCTTTTCCATCCCCCTCCACCCAACCAATACCCAGATATTTTGAAACAAGTTACTTTGCTATAATATTCTGTATTTGCAAGGGCTTTTCCAAGGGAAATCTGCTAACTATTTGTTTATACTTTTTTTTTTTTTTTTCATTTTGGAGAACTCTTCTCTACACTCTGAAAAGGCAACAGCTTTAATTATGTGGGATTTTGTTTTTTTGTGAAGATCATAGTTATTTCAAGTCCAATTTTTCTTATCCCTATGGTTCCCAGATCCTAACACTAGATTCTCAATTTGGTGACAAGGCGCTCACATTCAAAAATGGGAAAAGCCTGTAACAGGGAGGTGTCCCTGCTCCCAGGGGCCAACTTCATAATGGAGTTCTTCAGCACGTGAATGGGTTGACTGCTCATCTGTTGTCCTTGGACTGTTTGAACCATGCCATCTGATGTTAATTTGGCATAAAAATAATGAGCCGAAACCAGTTTGGCTCAGTGGATAGACTGAAAGGTCCTAGGTTTGATTCTGGTCGGGGGCATGTACCTTGGTTGCAGGAACATCCCCACTGGGGGGTTTACAGGAGGCAGTTGATCGATGATTCTCTCTCATCGATATTTCTAACTATCTCTTCCTCTCTGTAAAAAATAAATAAAAAATATATTTTTTAAATGAGGAGAGCTTACTTTGTAATATTTAGGTTTTGTTTGTTTCTTTTCCTTTAAGTTCTGACTAAAATACATTAAAAAAACATGAGGAGGGTCAAAAGGGGAAACTTCCTCAATCTGCATGTTCCCCAGGAGCAACATTGGGAAGGTAAAAGTGGCCAATTCCTCATGTGTTCTCTGTAAGAGTGAGGAGCTCACCAGCCCCAAACATGGGGTAGCCTCAATTCTTCCTCAGAGTCCCCTTGACCTTTTTCTATCAGCATAATTAAACCATCCCTAAAGTTCTCATTCACACTGATGGAAGGTTAGAATCCAGAACACTAACTACCTGACATTCAACATGATCTAAGAGAAGAGTTCAAAAGGCCTCTGACTAAGCCAGTCTTATAGGAAGCTCCTCATCACTTCCATCAAATAACCATCATTTTTTAGCTAGGGGACTGAAGGGATGAACCAACTGAGATGCAAGGAGGGAAACCCTGCCAAGCATATCCCTGCCAAGGCAACCAGATAAAGTTCTTAGTCATTTTTAAGGATTGATTCCAATCTTAAGGAACAGGTGAGGAGGGGATAGTGAATAAAGAGATGAGGTCAGCGTGGTTGGCAGGGAGATGTTCTTGTAGCATCTTTAATTTTTCTTATTTTTATTTTTTTATGTTTGTATTGGTTTTACTCATTTATTTATTTATTTTTAACTTTTTCATTGATTACGGTGTTACATTTGTGTCCTTATTCTCCCATTACTGCCCTGATGCCCTCACCCCCTGTTATCTGTGTCCATTGGTAGCACCTTTTAGACCTCTGTTAGAACATTGGCTCTATGATGAGATAAAGGGGAAGGTTTAGTCAGAGGAAGGACATGCTGTAACACATTTAAATTGATCTTTCTTATTGTCATTCAGAGTTGAGACTGTGGCAGAGCTAAATGTAGAAATGGAGAATTTGTTGGGAAACAGAAATAGGAAGGGGAATGGTGTGACTAGAAAAACACAGTAGAGCAGGAATTTTAGAACTTGGGAATTCTTGAATGCTAGTCAACGAGGAGAGAAGGTCCATTGGAAGGCTTGATTTTTATGGGTCTTGTGTGCTTTGACACAGACTTTGGATTTCTTGTTCAGGCATTAAAGAGTACAAAGAGATTTTTAAGTCAGGGTCTGGTAAGGTTATATGGGCATTTTAAGACATAACAGTGGCATCTTTATGTTGGATTGAGTCAATAATGGAGATAAGGAGGTCATTTAGAAAGTGACTGCACTTGTGTAGAGAAGTGACAAGAATGGACTGAATGAGTTAGAGGAATAACAATATGGAAAAAGAATCAGGGACTAAGCTTTTTAGAAATTTGAATTTTTAGGATTTAGACATTTAGAGTTTAAGAGAAAAGACAATGGAATTCCATTCAGGACCCTTAGAAGTTTCTCTTCTGCCAACTCTGTTCCTGGTCCTGGAGCTTCAAGATTTATACAAAAAACTAAAGGCCTTTGCTTGCTTTTAGAGCAAACTCATGTCCCTGGGTTTCATCAGCAGCTAATATAGAGTAGTGCCCATTAGACCTGTTAAAATCAGTAATACAGAAAGAAAAAAGTGGAATGTATGATCACATATATAGGAAATTTCTACCTTTATGTTAACTTTTCAAACTCAGTACAGCTCCTTTCTCATTTCCTAACACATTTTAAAGCCAGTCTAGTGTTACCCCTCCAGTTAGTTTCCTGTTCTATGTAGATGTTTCTCTTATAATCCTTTGGTTTGATGTATGAAGACATAGTTATTACTCCAGTAGGCTCTACTCACACCCCTTCCATCACAGTTATGGCTGCAACCTAACAGAAACTTCACTGGAAATGAATGTTAGAAATCATAATGGCATTTTGTTTCATGCAGTTTTATTTAGGGAAATGCTATTTGGGACATAAAACAAGGGGCTGCCCTAGAAAGAAATAAACAACTGAGCCCCATAATGTCAAGATTTGGTGTCAAGAATATTGTTTCCTGTGAAGATTCTGATGATGTTTTTACTTTATATTTCACTCTACCTTCTTTAATTTTATTTAAATATTAATTTATGGCCTTCATTGCCAAGTTAAAGATTTCTAGGGTGATTAAACTCTTCTGTTTTATGCATAAACAGAAGGAGTCCCTGTTATAGCATAAGAAATGATGCCAAAGGATGGCATCCCTATTTTCTTTCACAGTCACTTAAAGCCATTTCAATTCAATGCATATTTATGGAGCATCTCCTATTTATAAGACACCAAGTGGTCACTTTATAGATGCACTATGAGTGATGGGCCACAGTTTCTCTTCTCAAGGTTTTACAACTGAGATGAAACTTGTACAAAATATAAATATAATGAGAATGCTAATGCATCAAGTACCAGGAGAATATGAGATGTGACTAGAAAGGAGGAAGGAAAAAACCACCTCTAGTTGCACAAATGGTAAAGTTAATGTGAACATCTTGCTTAGGAGTCAGTGGTTGGCTCACAGTGGCTTTTGGGAGAGAGTGGTTAAAGGTGGAAATAAAGAGACTGATTAGAGTGAGTCCTGAAACAGTTAGCTAATGGGATAAGGGGATTCCAAGTCCAAGAACCAGAGGCATAAAATATACACACAAAATTATTGTCAATGCATATTTGAGGGTTGAGAGATAATGAGAAATACAATGGATTCAGAGCTTAGAGTAAGGCAGTGAAATGATGTTGTGATGGAGGGGTCAGGAAGGACCTGCTAGACAAGATAGCTTATATCCTTAGAGAGGTGTATAATTTATCAGAGATGGGATTCATTGAATGTTCTAGAGTTCATATACTGGTAGCATAATGGGAGACATTGGCAGGAGGACAGAAGGTGGTGGAGAGATCTGTCCGGTGATAGATGACTGGTACAAAATGATGGGGCTTTGATCTGAAGTAATGGCCCTAACAGAAGGTTGAATGTGATGCATTTTAGAGCTATTTCAGTAGTAAATTAATAAGGTTCAGTAATTGCATGGATATGGGAATTGAGAGTGAAAATGGACTTGAAGAGGATGGAGTCTATGATTAGAAATTAGCACTTGCTATTACCAAGGAAAGAAAGAAACACTCTCAGTGAACTGAAGCCCATTCATGTGATTGGTTGAATCATGAAATAGCTGCTCTTATGCATTTTAATATATTTCCAAGTTGGTATTGAAGAAAATAATTTGAAGCTATCTTAAGGCATATTTTCTCTTAATTCTGCTTCCAAATGTGGTATCAATGATGATGGGCTTTTCACCTTTCTCCTTCCTTTTGTGGCTTAATAAGGTGCAGTGATAGTATGAAATTTATTTGCCTATCTTTTATCTCCAAAGAATTTACTCTGGAAAGATAGGCCAGAAGCTCTTCTAAAACATTATTGGCTCCATAGATATTCAGATTCCAGGTCTTTGCATGCTAAATTGTAAAATCATCACTACAATCAGCTATTAGTGGCACTCTACAATGAGTGTAATCATTAGTTTATTCTTGAGTAGCTCTGGTACAAAAAAAAAAAAAAAGACATTGATTCCAATCCATCTAAACCCATATGATTTAGATGTAGTTTTATGTTTTAGTTACTTAATACTAATGCAGGATTTTTATTTTATTTTATTTTTATACTAGAGATCTGATGCATGAAATTCGTGCAAGAGTAGGCATTCCTTCCCCCCACTGCCTGCACCAGCTTCCCTCTGGCACCTGGGACCCAGGCTTTGCTCCTGTCACCCGCAGACACCTGGGACCCAGGCTTCCCTCACAGCCCCGGCTTCATCCCGAAGGTCATCCAGAAGGACATCTGGAAGGACATCTGGGCTAATTAGCATATTACCCTCTTATTATATTTTTATTGATTTTAGAGAATAAGGGAGAGATAGAAAAATCAATGATGAGAAGGAATCATTGATCAAATGCCTCCTGCACACCCCCTACTGGGGACTGAGCTGAAAGCCTGAGAATGTGCCCTTGACCAGAACTGAACCTGGGACCCTTCAGTCCACAGAACGATACTCTATCCACTGAGCCAAACTGGTTATGGCAATACAGGGTTTATGAAGGCTCGCTAATTCATGAAGGAATCCTAATTTCTAAAAACACATGCAGTAGAAATAAAAATTAAACTCTGTATTTTCGGCATCCTTTTCCTTGTTTTTTGGTTTTTTGTTGTTGTTGTTGTTGTTTTTTGTAAGAGAAGTAAAATAATTTTCCTTAGTAGAACAGATTTTTTAGATGAATAACTTCCTCTCAGTATGTGACAGGAACAGCTCCAATGCTATGGATTCCCATTCCATTCTTTCATTAACTAAGTGTGATTCTGTTAGTCTGAAAGTCTCTGCCCTTCACTAAAATTTGGGAGAACTCACAATGAACCCCTCCTTCTAGATGTCCTTGTTATATCAAAATTACATCTTAGCAGTCCTTAGCACTTTGCAAGTTACAAAATACTTTGATATTTCGTATTGCACATTATTCTTTTAACAGTCTCTCAACCCTAAAATACAAAGCAAGTGTCTATTACTAGAGTGAATCTCCCTCAATAGCCTACTAAGGCAAAGAGCAATTTGAAAATTGAGGCCTTCATTTGAACAATATTGATTCAGTATAGAAAATGTCTTTGGTGTATGACTTTGAAGGAGAAATAAAGAACTATTCAGAAGATAGGATATGGGGAATTAGAAGAAGGGTCTTGGAAATCATTACTTGGGTTCAAATTCTGGCTGTCATTCAGCTGTATATCTGCTCAAGGGCTCCATTTCCCCAACCATGGGATAACTGGATAAATATATAAAAGTCTTAGAACAATGTCTTGCATCAGTTTTATAATCCTTCCAGCTCCAGAAGGACTTTTGTAATTTGCCTATCAATCTTTTTGTCACTCAACAAGTTAATGCATAGTTGTTCACAAAGATAGCTGTTAGAACATTCCCACAGTTCCTTCAAAAGCAGTTCCTTTTCCTTGAAAACTATCTCTCCAGATGTGTTCAGTTTTAGCATTGGGTTTTCATGCTGATAAATCAGCATTAACTTTCCAAACTGATCTTCAGTCCTGATCTGTTCATGCTACTTCAGGTTGTGGCATCTCCTAAAATTCTTTGATGTTTGTATAGTAATGACTTTATTCTGACATACCTTTGCTTGTGTCTCTTTGGAAGTGAAACACCATTTAACAAGTTAACACATATATGTTTTGCTCTAAATCTTATCTTCTTAAACATTGTAATGCTCTTATTGACTATAAGATACTACAGTGTTGATTCTTTTAAATTTAAAATATTCAAATTGGTTACATGCTTATAATAATGTAAGTCATGAACTAATTAAATGCCCCTACCCCTGTATGTTCTTGTAAAGTAGCTTTAATCAAATCCAAAGAGACACAACATTCTGGGTAGTTCTGGAACTTATGACATCTTGGATATAGTATATACATTTAGAAAGAAAGAAAGAAAGGAAGAGAGACAAAAATCTGTTGCCTCCTACCTGCCCTCTACTTGGGATCAAGCCCACAATCCAGGCATGTGTTCTGACCAGGAATCTAACAAGTGACTACTTGGTGCAAGGGATGACACTCAATCAACTGAGCCACATTGGCCAGGGTTTTGGTGCATATTTGCATGCGTTGAAGTGAATAGAGATTCGTTTCCTTCCAGTCTGGAAATGCAAGGGACTGAGTGCATGGACTTTTTTAGAGGAGAGATAAGGGAATGATAAATAGAATGGCAGAAAGCACATGCCATCTGTTCCTTTTCTCAGTCTCAGCAACTGGCTTTGAGCTCTTATGGCAAGAAAGATTATAGCTGCAGCTATGTTCATAAAAGATCATAAGGCTCTAACACAAGCAGTGCCACTGTATGAATCCAAACAGTTTGAACACAGACCTTAACAGGGGAGCATTCTAATTCATTTCTCTGCCACTCAAACATAAAGCATCATGTCATAGTCCACAGTATAGAGCAGGTACCCTGAAGACTCAAGGACACACCAAAAGAGACACTGACCCTTATTGCCAAAATATATATATATCCTAGGACATAAATATTGGAGCATGTGAACTTTTTTCTTTTTATTAGCAATTATTTTCTTTCTTTTAAAACTATGAATTCTATTTATTTGTTAGATATCAGATTATTGAGGCTATAAATATTATCTTGTGTGAACATTGGTTGTTTTGAAATATGTTTATAGCAGTGGAATTTTTAATATGTCAAAACTAGAAACAACTCAAATATTCATCAATAGTACAATGGATATATAAATTGTAGCTTATATTTAAATCTAATTATATGACGGTATACTATATAATAGTAAGAACAAATATACTATTGCCATAACACAAACATGTCTAAATATTCCAAATATAATATTGAACAAAAGTGAAAGGACACAGAAGAGTATATCTGTATTATTCTATTTACACTCAGTTCAAAACAGATAATACTGGATTATTCAGTTAAACGTCAAAATGTTTATTTTCTGAAGAAGGGTAGTAACTATTAAAAGGTATGAAGAATGCTTCTGGGGTCTTATAATATACTATATCTTGATCTGTTTTCTGGTTATAGATCTGTACTCAATTTTGGAAAATTTGTTGAGTAATATTTTCTTACTAGAGACCCAGTGCATGAATTCCTGCATGGTTGGGGTCCCTTGGCCTGGCCAGTGATCAGGACTCATCGGGGCCATCTAACCCAGTCCCCAAAGGGGCTGATGGGGACCAGCTGACCAAAGGGAGAGACTGTGGGAGGTTGGCCAACCATGGGAGCTTGGCTGTGGGAGTGCACTGACCACCAGGGGGCAGCTCCTGCATTGAATATATGCCCCCTGGTGGTCAGTGTGCATCATAGCAACTGGTCGACCAGCAGTTTGGTTGTTCAGTCATTTGGTCACTTAGACTTTTGTATATATACTAGTGGCCCAATGCATGAAATCCCTTCGGGAGGAGGGGGGGATTATCCCTCAGCCAGCCTGCACCCACTCCAATCTGGGACCCCTCAGGCGATGTGTGACTGTACCCTCTCCAATCTGGGACCCCTCAGAGGATGTATGATTGGGCCTGAACTGGCAGTCAGACATCCCTCTTGCAGTCCTGAACCGCTAGCTCCTAAACACTCACCTGCCTGCCTGTCTGATTGTCACTAACCATTCTGCCTGCTGGCCCGCTCACCCCCAAATGGCCCCCCACTGGCCTTTTCACCCCCAACCGCCCCCCCCCCCCCCCCCCCGCCGCCAGCCTGATCACCCCAACTGCCTCCCACTGGCAGACTGCTTGCTTGCTCCAAACTGCCCCCCCCCCCCCCCCGCTGCTGGCCTGTTTGCCCCCAACTGGCTCTGCCTACAGACCTGCTCATTCCCAATACCACTCCTCCCCCCACTGGCCTGATTACCCTCAACTGCCCTCCCCTCCTAACCTGATCACCCCTAACTGCCTCTGCCTTAGCCCTGCCACCATGGCTTTGTCTAGAAGGACATCTGGAAGGTCTCCCAGTCTAATTTGTGAATTACACTTTTATTAGTATAGATATTTTGGGAACTTTCCTCAATATAATTTATATTTTCATAAATATAATTTTCTTAAAAAGTTGTTTATATGAGATACTTCTCAGGTATCCCAAAAAGTTGCTGAATGGAAGTTGAGAGTATGATTGGGAAAAACTCCCAAGTGTAACTCATTGTACACAATGAATGGGATGGCCTTGGAAAATCATTTCCATAGGATTCTAGAGAATTTAATTTTTAATATTTAAACCATTTGCTTCATTTATTTGTCATCTCTCTCTCACCATATCAAATGTCCATAAATTTGAAGTGATACATAACAGCATTTCCTGATCTACCAATCCAAAAATTCTATGAAACTATTTTAACTAGTAATGGGAACGGGTTTGGGATAATCACATTTTTTGAGAACCTAGGAAGAATCATAATAAACCCAACTAGATGAATCTATTTAGAAATAGTGGTCCAAGTATATAGGACTTCCTCCTTGTCCTCACAATTTACATTTTATAAATTCCAGTGACTTGTTAATTCACATTTTTGGTAGATGGATATTTTGGTCCCAGATCCAATTTCCTAATACCAATTTTAATCTTCATTATTACTTAAGGATCTTGCATTATGTTTTTATAATTGCAACTTAAAATTATTTTAGTACTAGAGGCCTAAAGCACAAAATTCATGCATGGGGGGAGGAGGGGTCGGTGTCCCCTCAGCCTGACCTGCACCCTCTCACAATCAAGGACCCCTCAGGCGATGTCTCACTGCCAGTTTAGGCCCAATCCCTTGGCATCCCTCTTGCAATCCAGGACTGCTGGCTCCTACCTAACTGCTCACCTGTGTGATCGCCCCTAACCGCCTCTGTCTCTGCTCCCACACCCAGAACCCAGGCTTCCTTCCCTCTGGCCTGCTGCAGGTAACCAGGACCTGAGCTGCTTTGCCCCGGCTGGCTGCAGGCACCTGGGACCCAGGATGGCTTTGCCTGGACCCAGCTTTGTCAGGAAGGATGTCCGGAATGATGTCTGGTCTATCCAGTCTAATTAGCATATTACCCTTTTATTAGTATAGATTTTAAAATGCACCTCTTTTGGTCTAGAAACTTAAATTAATCTAAAGCTAGTAAGTAGCGCCATCCCCTCTCCTTGATTTTTAAGCCATTAACCATATTTATTCTTCCTTATCCAATGACAAGAGCCTCCTCCCGGATTGAGAGTAAAGAAGTAGGTAAAGTTGAATGACATCATTTACTCTGGTATTTATTAACATGGCACCATCTGTTCTTAAGCAGTACAATTTTCTCTTTATGTGTTTTTTATCTTATTCTTTTTAGAAATTTAGAAGTGGTGTTGTTTTTTAATTACCCTTGGCATTTTTATAAGCCCAAACTCATTCTAGTTTTTGTCTTGATGACAATTCACTGCTCTTTTACGCTATCCTTTTGTGGATTTTGTAAATGTTGTTTTTATTTCTAAGATATCTCTAGGTGATCATAAAATTATATGAGGGTGATATTGCTTTACAGAAAGAGAAGAGCTTTTTCAAGAGCAAGAAGTATAGATATGAGACTTGATTTTGTCATTCAGTGACCTTGATTCAATGCATTATTTCTGAGTAAAAATTACTTCGTTTATAAATAGGAAAAAGATAATACATACCTCAGGATTGTTTAATGAACATGTATGCATGAAATGAATATATTATATACTATTTATGCTAATATAGTATATAATATAATGAAGCTTCAAAATCCTTATATGTAGCCAATTACATGTCTACTTAGAGTTCCTTCACTCTTTAAACAGTGGCCTCCAAATAAAAGAAACACAAGATATTAACCTGCACTCCCATTTCTTACAACTCCAAAATTGGTAGAATAGCATTTCAGAATACCATCAGTGGATTACAAATCTCATGAGATGCATCACTCAGAAAGAGTTTTGTGGTTACAGAAGCCTGAGGAAGGAAGAATGGTATAGCCCCATTTTGTAGATTTCTATGCCCAAAATAAAAATGCAGAAATATATTTCAGTAAGAAAATATAACCCGTATAACTTTGTTTAACCCAGCATTTCCAAATATCATTGATTATTTAGTTATTTCCCAAGGAACATATTTATCCTATATAATAAAAGCCTAGTATGCAAATGTCTCCTTGGGTGGTCTTTCAACCAGGAGTTCTACTGCTCATTATGACATCTGCTGACCACTAAGGGGCAGCGAGAAACATGGCAGGTGTCAATGATGTGCTGTGACCTCTCACCAGCTACCTGGGAATGGGAGCGATGGGACAAAAGTGCAGTGAGAATATGGGTTGTCCACTGAGCTCACTCCCACAACCCCTGCCATCTTCCCCCAGGACATCAGAGGTCATTCACTAGGGAAACCCCATGCTCAGTAGCTGGGCACCTGCAAGAAGGCTGCCTGCCTCACACCCATGCAGCCTCTTCTGGATGAGCCGGTAGCAGCTGCTGGGACACCAGAGGCCAGTCATGCTCCCCGTGGGTTCACACAGGAGCTGGTCTGCAAAGCCAACCAGGGGAGAACATGCTGCCCTCCTGGCTTCTGTGCAGTGCTGCTGGGTGGCCCAGAGGCCCACGCTGCATCCTGGCCCACAATGTCTGGCCATGCTCACTGCATCTCTGCTTGGGGACTAAGGTGCCATGATTCAAGCACCATGACTCAGGCAAAGGGGTAAGTGGAGTTCCGGGGATGCAAGTGCTTCCCAGGGCTCAGAGGTAAGCTAGGACCTGCCCTTCCATGCCATATGCTCACACTTTGATCACCGGCCAAGCTTAGGAACTGCACCCATGCAGGAATTTCATGCATCGGGCCTCTAGTTCATTATAATACTACATAAAATTTATTGAATGCTTATTATGTCAAAAAACTATGCTAAGCAAATTATATATATTAGATGTCCAGTGTATGAATTTGTGCATGGTCTTGTTGGCTTGCCCCTATGGGGGCCAATTGGGGCTGGACTGATCAGGGGGGAAGGACTACAGGAGGTTGGCCACTGGACCCACCCCCGATTGGGATGGGTGATTGGGGGTAGGGCCAGCTGGGAGGAGAGAAGGAGCCTCTGGAGGTTGGGGTAGGATGATTGGGGCCAGGATTGGACCAGTTGGCTGCTGCAGCGTGCATCATAGTGATTAGTCATCCCAGTCATTCTGGTCATTTCGTCATTCTGGTCACTTGGTTTTTATATATATACTAGAGGCCCAGTACATGAAATTCGATGGTTGCTTAGGCTTTTATATATATAGATATATTCAGAACATATTACAGTTTAGCTATAATAAGTGATAAGTAGCAAAAGTTAAGCAAGAGCAGGATATATATAATTAATGAGAGTGGGGCAGGCTTTAATATTTTAGATAGAGAAAAACTCACCTAGAAGGTAGCTACTGAGTAAATATCTAAAGGCAGGGGGAACTTATGTATTAAAAGCCCAGAGGGATGAACGTGCCCAGGATTTTCAATGAACAGCAAAGGCTAGCGAGGCTGGAGAATAATAGACAGGAGAGAATATCAGGAAACAAAGTTGGAGAAGTAATAGAATCTTGCCCTTTATCAATGTAAAAATGGCAAGCCACAGGAGGCTATTGAACAGAGTGACATACTTTGACAGCATTTAACAGCATTATTTTGGCAATTGTATTGAGGCCAGATAACATGCAGGCAAGAACCGAAGCTGAGAAATAGTAAAAAAAAAAAAAAAAAAAAAAAAAAAGCGCACGGATAGGTTCCTAGCAGGTGCCAGCTGCTAGCTAGGGCCTTCCTTTGTTTCGCACTTCCCCCTGGTGATCAGGGCACATCATAGTGAAAGATCAAACACCTGGTCAGTCAAACTCCCAAGGGGACACTTTGCATATTAGGCTTTTATATATATGTAGATTTGGGAGAGATGGCAATGGGTTGGACCAGAAGTACAGCAGTTATCAGATTCTAGCTATGTTTTGAAGGTAGAATGTCAATGCTATTTTTGTTTTGTTGTATTGGTTGTTATTGCTGTTACTGTTGTGTGCTCCAGCCTGAACAACTGGAAGAGATGACTTCTTATTACCTGAGATGGACAAGACTATAAGAGAAGAAGCTGGTTTCCCAATGGCATGGATAGAGGTATCAGGAGCTCATTTTTTAACATGTTAATTGGTGGTTGGACATATGAACCTATAGTATCTCAATTACTCCCTTCAACAACTCAACAGCTGGTTACTAATATTATAACCACTTTACACTTGAAAAACTAATATCTAAAGAGGTAAAAAATTGCTATGTGGTCACCCAATTGACTCAACAAGTGCTAAGCTGGGATTTGAACTCAGGGACACTTTACTTCTCAATTATAGGTTAACAGCTGACAAAATTACCTGCTCATAAAAGTGACTATTTATTAATGCTGAATTAGGAGATACTTAAAGCTTCCTGTAATTAAAACCGCTGAATTATATTACATCAGTGGGCTTGATTGTAAACTCTCCTCTCAGTTACACATGTCAAAATAATTCATAAATCACAGGATAAAATGAACATGCCCACTGTGCATCTCTTCCATTTGAGTCTAACAATAGCACTGGCATTCTCTAGTCTCTTCCAATCCTCTATCTTTCTTTATAGTGTGGGACATTGCATTCTCTTCAGTCCCCTGTGTTATACCCTTGTAACTATGAATTTGTGCATATTAATAGATTCATTCTCCTTCCTATGATGAGTTTTTATTCTTCTTGATCTTGGCTTTGATTCCCCCTTTACCATCTCAAAATCATCCTCTTTTTAGAATTCTTATTTGGCATCTTCTTTCATATACTGGAACACCTCCTCCTCCTTAATAAGCCAAAACACTAAAGAAAAAATAGCTTTTATCAAATTCCTTCACTTAAGGGGAGATATTAGTTGGAAGTTATAAAACATGTTTTATTCCTAAACCATTTAGATTCCAGTGTAACCACAGAAATTTTCTCCTTAAGGATTTTCTCTTTTTCGTGCCCAATAAATAGCCTGCGACAGAGGTGGGACACAGGAAAGAAATGAATGTTAAATGTGGACAGGGTCATGCCCATCACTAAAGACTTGGGTTCTTCACTGATGAGTTTGGTCTTGATTTAATGAACCAGATTTCATGAACAAGCCCATGAATCACTAGGAACTAATGGTTATTCCCCAATCTCAGCCCCCATGTCATTCTGTCTCAGAGCTCAGACAAAGTAGAGGAGAAAGCGCACTTCCAATGCGGCAAAGCAGTCCATTTAGCTCCAGATCCTAAGAATGCCTTGAGTCAGCTTGCTACAGATTCCACCAGTGAGCTTTGACTTCTCAGCAATCTCTCTCTGGAGAGTCTTCCCAGAAAGCCATCCGTTCAGCTCACCCCTGAATGCACTTTAAGCAACTGGCTGCCTCTCTCATAAGCACGTTATTAAAGGTCTCTTTTCAAAAGCAGAGATAGTGCCCTGGAAAATGCGATATTGATTTTTTCCCCTTCTTTCTTACTGTTTCAATCACTGCTCGTTTGAATGGCTTTCGTTTTTAGCAACAAGAGAATCTTCGGAGAAAAGTGGTTTATAGGATCAGTCTGATATAAAATCACCGCTCAATTTAAGCTCTGAAAAATACTATTGATATTTTAATAGAAGTTTGGAGAACCTATTGCAAGCTCAATAATAGCTACAAGGAGTTTATACACAGAAATCATACTTAGGGATCATTTTATTTCTTAGGTAGTATGTGTTAACAGCAAATAATGGTTTAAACCTTCACTCACTTCCATTACTGTATACATCAGGAGTCTCAAGAGTGTGGACATGCTCAGAGTACTTCAGGAGGGGTAATAGCCTTTCTGCAACTCAAAGGATTTGTCTCTAATTGGCCCCCAAAGAAAAAAAGCTGGGATGGTTTTCTCTTAAGCTTCATATTTGCCTGTATTGGCTCCAGGAAATCACAACTATTTTTGAGCTGAAAGACCTAGAGATAATGTAGTTAAATGGATTTGTTGCATAAGTGGACAAGAAAAGCCAAGGTGATGGTGTGATTTGCACAATCTCAAATTGCTGTCTAGGACTCCCCCTCTGTGGGTACCTAGAATCCTTCTTTCTACCTGGATCATGTTATAGTACTGACTTCTCTCCTTCATTCTCTTCAAACTCTCCAAAATACCTATGGATCTTCTCAGTTCTATGCTGTAAAAACTTACTTATGAAGTACACTAGAGGCTCGGTGCACAAAAATTCATGCATTCTGGGGCAAGGGTCACTCAGCCAAGCCTGTGTCCTCTTGCAGTCTGGGAGCTCTTAGGGGATATTCAGCTGAAGCTGTAGTCTGACCTCCCTCTGTGGGAGGTAACCGGGTGGGCCGATTAGAGGATGGCACTGGCCAGCAAGTGGATGGTCCCACCCCCTTGATCATCCCTCCACCATCGCTTTCCCCTTCCTTTGCCCACTGGCACATACCTTGGCTGGCCTGGCATAGCCTGCTCATTGGCCCACTCCCCACCCACTGGTTGCTCTGGCGTTGAGTCAATTTGCATATTACACTTTTATTATATATTATAGAGGCCTGGTGCATTAAAATTCATGCACGGGAGGGGGGGGTCCCTCAGCCAGGCCTGCCCCCTCTCACAGTTTGGGAGCCCTCAAGGGCAGGAGGCAACCTGGTGATCAGAGGAAAGTAACACCTCTGCTGCTGCCACTGCAGGAAGCACTAGCCTTGGGCAGCTGGCCCTGGTTACCTGAGACTTGAGCAGCCCTAGGCAGCTGGGCAGCCACCATCAGAGGTTTGCCTGTACCTCGGGCCAGCTCTGAGCAGCTGGGAGGCTGAAAGGACTGGGAGACTCCTAAGGCCTTGCCACATGCCTGGCACCCTGGAAGGACTGAGGGGACTGGGCACTGCCACCTTGTGGTTATGGGCACCACCATCTTTTCAATGGTGTGAACGTCAATTAGCATATTCCTTCTTTATTAGAAAGAAATAATGATATGACTATCCTAATTCACTTATTATTTAGCAAAAGGAGTGTGTTATGTTAAGGGTCCATCATGTCAAGAACCACCTTACCCAGAAAAATCACTGTGTAACTTCAGTGCATATTAATATTACTTCTTTTTAATAAACCCTATAAACCACTGAAAATATGCTTTCATTAGTCCTTAAATGTTCTTTGCATGTGCCAAGATTTTTAGAGAGGCCTTTGAATTCAATGGTAATTAAATGAACATATATTTACCATATATATATATATGCCTAAGTGACCCAATAACCAGTCGACTGATCACTATGATGTGCACTGATCACCAAGGGGCAGACACTCAACTCAGGAGCGGTCCCCTGGTGGTCAATGCATTCTCATAGCAGGAGAGCCGCTCAGCTGACCAACTTATCCCTCTGGCCACCAGTCTGGCAGCAGCTGCTCATTCCTTTAGTACTCCTGTAGGTCCAATCTCTGGAGAAAGGGCCAGGTATCAAAGGACCAGTGCTGCTGGCATGATCCTGACAGTGCCACAGGCCTCCTGCAAGTTGACCCTGGCACTGCCACTGTTCCCCTCCCTCCCTAGATGCTCTTTAAGGAAAAAAATATATATATAAAAAGAGCCACCAGGTGGATCCCAACAACCTGCGCAAATGTCACAGGACAGATCTGGATTCTGGGATGGCAAGAGAGTTCACCATCCACCCAGAGGGCCAATTGTACTCTGCTTCCCACCCCCATTCCCCTCAGGATGCGTGCCAGATGAAGGGCTCATGGCTGGTGAGCACCATTGCTGTGGCATGAGCCTCTCCCAATTGAGACTGACAGGGTGCAAGCCTGCTGCAGGCGAAGTGGGGCCCGGATGAGCAGGAGCAGCAGGCAGGAGCTGCAGGTGGCACTGGACTTCTAGTTTTGACCGGATCCTCGAAGGCCATCCCAAGGGACCCCACCCATGCAAGAATTCATGCACTGGGCCTCTAGTATGGTTAATAAATGGGGAGAAAATATGGCATTTTCCTTGAATAAGTTATGTTTAATACAGATGCATGTTTTAAATGTATGAAGATAAACTTCACTGAAAGATCTTGGTGTTAAACAAGACAGTAAAGAGGAACTTTAGAAGACCAGAATTTAGGGCTTGTCAACATAATGGAATTAGACAGAATGCTTGGGAAAATGTAGTGAGATCTCATTCCAAAAATGTGACCAAAGAAGAAGAAAAAGGAATAGAAAGAAGATGTTACTGAATTTGGAGAAACAAAGCTATTTTTAATATACTACACCATCAAATTAAAAAAAAAAACAAAACATCTTGATGAGGATAGGGAGAGAGCTATTTATTCAATCATGTAATAATTACTCATTGGGAAGGTGTTATATGTTCTAGGCTCTAGAGATAATTTTGAAATGGTGAGGTTAGGAATCAGAGTAGCATGATTGCTATGAAAATAGAAAACAAGAGATAGATTGAAAAATGTTGGAGGAATTGTGATTGAACATGAAAAGAGAGCCTATCCTATATAATAAAAGGCTAATATGCTAATCGACCAAATGACAAAACAACCAATCACTATGACTTGCATGGACCACCAGGGGGCAGATACTTATTACGGGAGCGGCTCCTGGTGGTCAGTGCACTCCCACAGGGGGAGCGCCGCTCAACTAGAAGCCAAGCTCAAGCCTGGCGAGTGCAGCGACAGTGGCAAGAGTCTCTCCCTCCTCCAAGCACTAAGGATGTCCATCAGTCGGGCTCCTGGACTGTGAGAGGCTGCAGGCTGGGCTGAGAGACTCCCCTCCCAGCCCCTGAGTACACAAATTTCATGCACCGGGAGTCTAGTATAACATAAAGCACTGACTGGGATGTCATAAACAGATTGAAGGAAAGTGAGAGGAACTGATTGGAAGTATGTGCAGATAGAGGAGGAACACCAAATGGATTGGGTTTTGTAAACAGTGCTAGGGATGGGATATCTGGTGGACAATTTCTCTCTTGGCTCTGATTTGCTTTGTCCTGACATTTCTGAAAGATGCAGAGAGCCAACTCCTGTGGGAAAGGAAGTACCCGAGTTTCATTAAAAGGATCCTTGCTGGTTCCATATGTCTAAGCACCTCACATCAGAAGCCTACATGGTTGTGGGGAGAAAAACTTTATAGTAACAAGAGATATAGGATTTGCCTTGCCTTTTATTCTTTGTGTACATCTTTCTTGAGAACCATGAAAGAAAATATTTCTGGCAGCTAGCCATTCTCATTCTTTCCCCAGCAGAGGGGAGCCTAATATAATGTAGCTCTTAGATGCAGGTTTCTTGTTTCCTGTTTCCATATGTTTAGCCTGACATGATATGGGAACTAATTAACTCCCTATCAATAATTACTCAAAAGTTTTTTCCACATTCTAATTAGTTTAGTACCTAAAATGTGGGCAGGTAATGAGTGAATAAGGTTTTTATTTCTGTGAAAAGTATACCCTCAATTGGAACTTCATACCTTGGTTGGGAGGAATTTTGATGAATGACCTATAACTGTATCATGTAGAATGCTACCTTTTCTGCTTTAGAAAAACCAACACAAATTTCAAATGGCTACTTTGTTAATGAGCTGAAGACAAACTGGAAAAAATATTATCTATTAGTGCACATTGAAAGGAAATTAATTAGAAGGTGGCTGGCTGTGGGTTAGGACTGGGTGAGCTGGGCTGGACATGCCCTGGAGCCAACCTCCGGTGGTCCCATTTTTCAGTAGATTCAGAAAAATTATTTGATATAATTTACTAAACTCAGTAAAATCTTGGGAAAATAAAGCAATAATAATAGGCTTAAAGATTGACAAGTAAAAGTAAAACTGTCTTCCTACATGATTATCAATGTAGAAAATCCTAAATCATATTCCAAAGATCTACTAGAATAAGCAGATTTAGCTATCTTATAACACACGAGAGGTCCAGTGCACAAAATTTGTGCACTGGGAGAGTCTCTTGGCCCGGCCTGCACCCTCTCACAGTCCAGGACCCCTCGGGAAATGTAAACCAGCAGTCAGACATCTTTCTCATAGTCCGGGGCTCTGGTAGTCTGGGACCCCTCGCTCCTTACTGGCCACCTACAGCAGTGGTGGGAGAGGCTCCTGCCACCACTGCTGTGCTTGCCAGCCCTGAGCCCAGCTTCTGGCTGAGTGGCACTCGTCCTGCATTGAATGCCTTCCCCTGGGTGGTCAGTGCGTGTCATAGCAACTGGTTGTTTAGCTGTTTGGTCGATTTGCATATTAGGGTTTTATTATTTAGGATAAGGTCAATATACAAATACCAATTGTAACTTTTTACTATAATAGTATACAATTGGAAAATAAAATATTTCCTTTTCCAATAGTACCAGAAAATACTTCAAGAATTAAGAAAACCAAGCAATTTGTCTATGCAAAACCACAACTGCATAACATTAAAAGAGAAAAACTATAATTTGAAAACAATCAAAGAGAAAAAGAGTCAACCTAAATTTTAATATTAACGCAGAAACTACTTTGGAAACTAGTAGTAATAAAATAGATTAAAAAATAAAATAGTTGTCTAGCTAACTGAAAACAGCAGACACACAGCCCTTACATTGAGAATATTGAACTTAAATTAATATTGTCTATGAAAACTGTAATAATAATGTTTGGTTTAAAATATATGGAAACATAATGAAAAGTTGAGATTCAGACAAAAAATATTGAAAGATGTTGTATTGTTGAACAAAAGGGTGAAAGCACAGATGTGGCACTTGCTGAAGAAACAGAGAATGAAAAGATGAAGGATGATGAGGAATGAGAGATACTGGAGCGGCTAAGTCCCCAGCTCCTGAATTGATGCTCAGCTACATCCTTCCCCAGGGTGTGGGTCCCAAGATTAAACAGCTGTACCACATGGTGTTTCTGTCACTCAAAAAAAATAGAAAGATCTTCATTATTACAAGTGTAGACCTGATATTATATGGTTAACGAAAGCTTAGAGTCATTTAAAGTAATAAGATGAGATTTCCCATACCTACTTTAAAAGATGCCTGTGGGAATTAGACACAATATACGAACAGTGTTATTATTTAGCTATTATTATACATCGTTTTTTATGCTTAGCTAAAAGCCAAATATAGCTGTAACTCCCCCTTCCCTCAAATAGGGAAAATGAAGCAGAGAAAAAGTCTCTGGTAATGATCTAAAGTTTGTTTGTTGACTTGTATGTCTGAGTAGTTTATAACCTTGGCCTTTTTTGAAGTTTAGGATAAGACCTAATGACGATTTAGATGACTCTACAGTTGCTTAAACACCAGCATGGGGTCTCCGGTGGAAAGCTTTAAAATTTCACTCTTAACACATGGAATACAATTTACTTCAGGGTGTAATATTCTCCCTAGGGGGGGAGGGAGATATGCTGTAAGAAATGCAGAAGGTGAGGAGGGGAATTCTGTGCTTCTCAGTGATACAAAAGGAAAGAAGTGAGAAATGAAAGTGTGGGCACACAGAGATCTGGAATTTCATGCTCAATCTGTCAAATTTTATTTTACCCCAGATGAAAGCACTTGCCCAGCCCACCACCTCTGTATCAGCTATCTTGGTGTGTTCCATGCCAACTATTACACCTTTAATAGAAATGAAAAAGCATAACTTGAAGTGCAATTTCAGGAGAGGAACTCTTCACAACTAATGATTCCAGAAGTGGCAATATTTTTTTTTTTGTAGCATAAACCATAGAAAATAAATTTTAACTATTTTAGAAGGCAGAGTTCCAGTTCATATTCAGCCACTCTGGATATGTCAATTGAACTGAATATTTGTTCAAAAAGAGCTTCTGCAAGAAATACCAGGCTTGAACTATAATCATGTGGTTCTACAGAACATCAAGGTCGCCTCCATGTGACCCAGAAGGCTATATGATGTCCAAGGTTATGGATCATCCCTCTCAATGTCACCCTGCCCCACCCACACAATCTTTAAGATGGATAAACCTAATGCCATTCATGCCACCCAGGCAGCAATCTTTCCTCTAACATTCCTCCGAAGTGATCTTTAGCTTTCAGCTTAAATGCCTTTAGCGATAGGCTGCTCATTTATTTGACAAGGCAGATTGTTTCTTGGTTAGAGAGCTCTAATGTTGGAAAGTTCTTCCTCAAATTGCAGCAAAAATCAGCCTCCCTGTAATTTCCACCCACTGATCCTTGTCCTGCCTTCCAGAGAAATACAGGATGAATTGACTTCCCCTCTTCAAATGACAGCCCTCTGCCCAGGCATGCTGACTCCTTCAGTTGACTGCTCAGTGTAGAAGGATTGTGGCACTGTGGCTTAGTAAAAAACAAAACAAAAAAAACCTGGATTTAGTTCTCTGGTCTCAGGTGTCACTTCCTAATGCCAAATTCTTATCCCTAGGAGCCTCTCCAAATATGTATAATAGAGATAAGGGTATACATGCCTACCTTAGAAATACTGTGGGTTCAGATCCAAACCAAATCAATAAAGCAAATATTGCAATAATGTGAGTCGTGCAAATTTCTGAGGTGCATGTAAACGTTATATTTACACTATACGATAGTATATTAAGTGTACAATAGCATTATGTCTAAAAAAAACTTGCATACCATAATTTAAAAATACTTTATTGCTGAAAACATTAACCATCATCTGAGCCTCTAGTGTCTTGAAATCTGTTTGCCAATGGAGGGTTTTGTGATCAGGATGGTAGTTGCTGAAGGTTGGGCTGGTTGTAGCAATTTCTTAAAATAAGACAACAACGAAGGGAGTGAGAAAAAACTAGGAGATAGTCAAAGAATTTAACAGGATGAATGAGTATGGAACAGGGGGAAGGAAATAAGATGAATAAAGTATATATACACCCCTTTGCCTATGAAGGATTGCTGCCTTCAGCTCACTCTCTATAACTATCCAAGTGCTAGGAATATCATTCCTCTATAGGCAATGAATGAGTTTACATAGACATAAAAGAGCTTAAGAATGGAAATGACAATAGAAATTGTGTGATACATTTGGAAGAGAAAATTCCAAGCATTTCATTTCTTATAAAAAGAAACACTCCAGCTCCCCTATCTTATGACCAATGTCTTTTGTGTTGGGTCTGACCTGGCAGCAAATAGGAGGGCATAAAATATGCAGGGGAGGATCGGGAGAGAAAGTATGAAAGAAATGGAGCAATTACATTTTTATCTCATGCAAAATCTGTAATAATCACTGTAATCTAAAAGCTTTTAGGCCCAACTTTTGTTTGATGGTTGGATTTGCACTGACACTGTAAAGAAATCAGAAGTAATACACTGCCCTTCATGATAATAGCGGAATGCAGAATAAACCTCTTGGACAATTTTTGCACTTCTGGTGCTCAGGCCTTAGGTAAATTAGGTGCAACATCTTAGACCATTAGAATGATTACAGCTGAGTATCATACATAGTAATAGCAGCCCAAGGGCTATGAAAGTCCTTGATAATGTTTAGGTATGTGGAACTCTGTAGTACCTAGAAATAGTTAAGGGAGTTAGTAAAAAGAACAACTAGTACTTAGCTATCTCTACTTCAGTAAGTCAGAGACAGGGTGTATTTCAACAAAGGTCAGTGGTCTTGAGACTAAGTATTTTGGAGCTGTCAAGAGAAACTAACAGACCACTTTCTTTATAAAGAGTTGATGTTCCCTAGAAGATCTGAATAAGCAGTTTAAATACAACTCATACTCAGATCATAAGTAAACTAAGCTTTCTGAATATGGAGGAAATAAACATAACAACCCATCAATCCTTTATTGGCAATCCTATATTTAATACACATGTCTTAGTCCATTTATCATGCTGTAAGAAAACATCACAGACTGGATGGCTTATAAACAACAGAAATTTACAACCCTGGAAATCTAAGATTAGGATGCCACCAGCATGATCAGGTGAGAACCCTCTTCCTAACGTTACAGGTTTTTCCTGTTTCTTTACACATAGCAGAAAGGCATAGTGGGATGTCTTTTATAAGAGCACCAATTCCATTCATGAGTTTTGTGCTGATGAGCTAATCATGCCCAAAGGCCTTGCCTTTTAATACAATCACATTTGGCATTAAGACTCCAACAGTTGAATTTTAGGGAGACACAAACTTTCAGCCATAGTAAAAGGGTCTAAGGCCCCCCCCAAAAATCTCTGAGAATACAGTCATCAAAGAGACATATTTGGAACCAATGGCAGGGGCTTACAGTGTTGCAAGACTTGTATTTGAAGTCCCATACCTTGTTCATACACAATTCTTATAATATGCATAGAAAATTGAGAATATCTGGTTCTGTGGACCTGGATAGTATTATGCCAAATAAAATAAGCAAGTATCACATGATCTCTCAAATATGTGGAATCTAATAAACAAAATAAACTGTGAACAAAACATACCCAGACACAGAAACATGGAACAGACTGACAAACTTCAGAGGGATTGTGAAAGTTAGGAGATTGGAGGGGAGTGATTAAGCCAGGAACTTATATAGATAATCATGGATATAGACAACAGTGTGGTAAAGGATTGGGAGGGGTAGGTATAGGGTGGAGGGGATCAATGGGAAAAATAAAACAACAAAGAGGTATTTGTAATACTTTTGATAATAAAGATTTTTTAAAAAAGAGTAGTGGATAGATGGTAGAATTACAAGAGAAATGTATATCCTAATATCATAGTTTTTAATTAATCAGTAATCAGAGGAAAGTTAAAAACTATGGGACATGTCCTATAGGCTGCCACTGCCATGTTCTGTTTTCATGAATCATCTATTTTGTGCTCACAGAAATGCACATTTCATTCCTAATTTTAGAAGAAACAACTGATTCCTTACTCCAAGTGTGGGAAACAAAACAGTTTGAGAAAATGATCAGAGAATTCATATTTCTGATGTCATGGGGACAAAAATTAATAGAAATAATAAAATACGTGCTCATGTATATTGAACCTGCTTTCACAAGTTTTTATATTAATTCATGCACGGGTAGGGTCCCTAGGCCTGGCCAGTGATCAAGGCCAATCCGTCCCTTCCAGCTGCAGGCTGGGGCCTTCCTTCCCTGGCTCCCAGTTGCTGGCCTTCCTTCCTTCCGCATCACCCCCTAGTGGCCAGCATATGCCATAGCAAGCAATCAAACTCCTGGTCTCCCAGTTGAACTCCCGTAGGGACAATTTGCATATTAGCCTTTTATTTATATAGATGCTTTTTTAAGGCAATATTGAAGATTATATAAAATGTTGATGTATAGTATTTACTACAGCAACTGGCACATTATAAGCAACCAAAATTGCTACCCATATATACATTTTAACTGTTTTTCATTTCCTACTTGTTTAATTTTGACTATTCAAATTAAGCCAAATACATCCTAGGCTCCCATCCCTTGCTGCACGAATTTCAGCACCAGCATGTCTGGATCTTGGGTAGCATCAATGCCTGGAATATAGTCACAAACCTCCTAATTGGCACTTCCTGGCTCTGTGGATGAACAGTATATCAGGCAAATTGGTGAGGAGGGAAGCCAAGACTGAGTGAAATGATGAAAGACCTAGGGAAGAAAAGCTAATTTGCAGCTAATTTCTAAAATATTGGCTAGAGATTTGTTCAGCTTCATGGGGACAATAGAGGGATTCAGCCATCACCGAGTCATTCTTCAGGGAAGATTAGCGATTCCTGGAAGCTTCTTTTTACTGCTGCTTTTTTTTTTCTTCCTGGATTGCTGGAAGAATAGAAATCAACTGGATGAGCCATAGGTATTTGTCTTGCTGGAGTTTATTTCACTTATGGAAAAGGCATAGAACCATGGCAGAAAAAATTAAGAGGCAAAACAAAGCTAAGGTGTGGGTAGAACTACCTCTATCAGATAGCAATGCTAAGCTGGACAAGAGAACAGGCAAGCCCCCACCCCAACCCCACCCTGGGTGACACGTTAGTCAACAGTATTATCCAGGAAGTCGGAACAGTTAATGTAAAGAACAGTTATAGACGAAAAAGGAATTAAAAAGGAGAAGGAGCCACTGAGGCATGAGCTGGAGAGAGGGAGAAGGTCATACTTTTCCTGGTGCCTTGCTGCCTTGGAATTTTCAATGCACCAAGCGCCTCTTTTACTTCATCCTTCCATCTCCTACCATTTGTCCCCCTGCCTGTATGCACGCCTCACCTATTTTCCTCAAGGACCTAAACATACTGGGTGAGTGTTCAAGGCCAGCATTGAACATTGAGTCAGAAATGTATCTTTCCTAGGTCAAGCCTGTCTGATATTCTAGAGCAAACTATTTCATGCCCACATATTTTCCACCTGAATCTTGTACTTCATTTTAGGCATGTCCCTAGGAAAGCACTGCTATCAAAGCTAACACAATCTGAGCATTTCCTCCAAGAAACTCTGTAGAGCACGGGGAGTAACTCAAACGCATTTCTAGGCTGTGGGTAAAGATCCAGCAGAGCATTGGAGAGGCAGTTTCAATGACATTGTTTTCATTTCACAGAGGACGACTCATGTTTTTCTCCTTAAATATACACTGCAAGCCACCAGAGATGGCAGCTGTCTAATTAAACCTGATAAAGCCTCCTTAAAAATGAGACTTGGGGAAACGCATCATGTCGATTGTAGAGCTGCCCAATTTTCCCTGGAATGCACAGGGAGCTGTGTGCTGTGCAGAAGGGACGGAGTGTGGCACCACAGGGAAACGAGGCAAAAATTATTGCCACCATCAAGTTGTTGGCATGAAATCACAGAACACACTCGATTCATATTTAACGCAAACTAGATAACTTTACTTTATCAAACACGAAACGGATAACCTCATCTACCATGTAAAGAAGCCACTGATGATACACCAAATCCCTTCTTTCTTATAAAATAAGGATTTAATGGGAACAGTTTATTTTCTCCAACAGGCTTCTGTTGGCACAAGAAGCTGGAAAATGGAAACAGAGAAGTAATTGTTATGTCTAAGGCTTTGGGATGGCTCAAACTGCCTCTTCCTTTCTCCCTTCCATTCCACAGAAAGGTAATGTTCACTTGAGTTGTATTAATAGTAAAGGGCCAAACACTCACACATACATTTGGTTCTCAATTGAAGTCCCTAAAGAAACAGGAGGACTTGCCAAAACTTGTTTGGCTCAGTGGATAGAGCATCGGCCTGTGGACCTAAGGGTACCAGGTTCGATTCCAGTCAAGGGCATGTATCTTGGTTGGGGGCACATCCCCAGGAGGGGGTGTGCACGAGGCACCTGATAGATGATTCTCTCTCATTGATGTTTCTAACTCTCTATCCCTCTCTCTTCCTCTCTGTAAAAAGTCAATAAAAATATATTTAAAAAAGAAATAGGAGGACTTGACTCACAAATACTCCTCATTGTTTCTCAATTTTATCAATACTCTATTTTAGAGAGGAAGGGAGACAGAGAGACAGAAACATAAACGATGAGAGAAAGTCGCAGATGGGCTGCCTTCTGCATGCCCCACACAGGAGATCAAGCCCATAACCCAAGCATGTGCCCTGACCTGGAATTGAACCATTACCTCTTGGTTCATAGGTCAATGTTCAACCACTGAGCCATGCTGAACTGGCTGGGTTTATGGACTGACATTACTGATTACGGCACTTTGTGGTTTTGTGTGTGTTTTTTCCTGAGCTAGGCTTTAGCCCTAGAATCCTTTTCAACACAGCACTCTTAGTCACCACTACTGACTAACTGGAATTGGTATAGAAAAGAAAAACCTTTGTCAAACCCAAATGGAAGTGTACTATATTTTCTTTGTTTCTAATGCTCTCAACCAACTCTGTGATGGCCCCTGGCACCAATTGCTGTTATTATAAAGATGTAGTAAGAAAGGAAACATGAAATCTCTTACCATGGATTAAAATCCCTGCATGGTAACATACTTTTGCCCACTGATGAACCTTCACCAGAGTCTAATAAAATAAAAGACAGCAAACCTGGTGCTCCAAGCTTTTCCAACCTGGAAGAATTTCACTCTTGTGGGATGATGAAAATGCTAACTTCAGTTCAAGTGCAGCTCTTTGAAGAACAAGTATAAAAGAGCCACAAACACTGATTTATCATCATGCTAATGTATTTTTTCTGTAATTATTTGCTGGCTGAATAGTAACCTATAAGAAAGAAAGCCTAAACCTAGTCTGAGTCATCATTTATGATAATTTAGGAACCTATATTAATTTCTTTGGTCTCATCTAGGTTGTGCCTCTAAATGTCTCCATTTCCTGCTCAATCTTCATCTCTTATCCTAATGGGTTTCTCTCTCTTCTAAATTCCAACAGTATCTGTTGTCCATATCAGCTGATGTTGCCACTTAATTTTAATTTATTCTTATTGCCTACACAATAGTTATTTCTTAAGGCAAGTGTTGTCTGTTACACGTCTTTTTATCATTCATGGAGTCTGACCTGGAGAGTGTTAATTGGTATATGACAAAAATGGAAGTCAGGAAATTTTCCTCAAAGCCAAAATACAAAATTGATGATGGACACTGTGTCAATCTCATTCTGGACAGAAGTTTCAGGAAGCATTTGGCTGGAGTGAGGAGAAACACTAACCTCTAGACATGGGTGTAGCACCAGAACAAAGAGCCCAGATCAGCCTTTTCCAAACTGTATTCCATGGAATTCCAGTTCCAGGGAATTATAATTGGTAAGACATTAAAAAAGAGATTCTAAAGTCAAATTAGTTTGGGAAAAGTGAGGTTAAAGAAAGTTTAACAGGTTATTTTATTACAGAGCTTGGCAGCATGTTTAATAGCTAACACGCAAGATGAAATTCCAAGAGGGGGGAATTATAGGCAAAGTTCCCAAAAGCATTTCACTATGGGATATTTTTAAATGAGCTTTATATGAAGCTAGAGGTACAATTCAGAATATGGAACTCTAGATTCAAATGTACCCTTAGAAAGAGGTTTAATGTTCAGAATCCCTTACATTTATGGAGTTAATTTGCTATTCAAGTTCCTTAAAACCATTGATACTTTGGCATTTTAAAGTTTTTATAATTTTTAGAATGAGATTTCATTGGAACTAGTTGTGGATACATAGTTATCAAGTTACCTAGAAGCAATATAGGCAAGAAAATCTGCTGGAGGGCTCATTGTAGTAGAGAAGGATCTTAGATGTCAAATCTGTAAGTCCCCTGTCCTGATCATGAGAGAAGAAAGAGTTCACAGTTTTCAACTAGGACCATAGTTCAACATCAATGTTTTAAATATAACTAATTATTTTTTAAAGAACCCCTCACATCTCCACATCTAATTTAATTTTCCAAGTGTTACTTCATGCTGAGAATGTGCTAAAGCCAACCTCAAATGTCCTTTTCATCACTGCTCCTTATCTAGCTGTACATGCCACTAACTTTGGCAGTCCCAGAACTCCCCCTGCCTCTTTAAGAGAGGGTGACACAGATCATAATATATCCATTTAAAGAAAAATCAATAGCCTACTATCTTTTCATAATTCTGTAAACATAATAATTTAATAAATCATTCAAGCACAGAAAGGAATGATCCTAGAATTCACAGATTAACAGGGAAGAGTAGGATATATGTAAGCATCCTTAAAAGTTGCACGTGTGATTCTAGAACTATGGCAAAAAGAGCAAAAGCATTTATGCAGAGGTGTGAAAAGGAGTATCAAAGGGGCTATTGAAGTCAGGGAGAGCTTCCTGGAATAGATGGCACCTTAACTAAAAGTAAACAGAAGTAATAGATAAATAATTGAGGAGAGGAGAGAATCCAATACCAGGCCGAATGACAGTAGGTGGCACTGTGCTAACTTTCTACCAAGCTACCGCTCAGTGTATTATTAGGCAAGTAGTATTACTTTTGTAATGCTGTCCATAGGATAACTGTATCTTAAAAAATATTATTTTGGTTATAGATTTTGTTTTCAGTATATCATATCCCTCCTTGAACAAAACTATAAGCTCTTATTTGGTACAGCCTATACTTGTTCTTTATTTTGAATACCTGAGTGTGTGACACAGGACTATTTGAAGATTTCAAAAAAAAATCTGAAATTGCTCAAAACTGAGGTGACATAATATATCATGAAATTTATTTTAAATTGGAATTTGGAAGAAAAAGAGCTGACTTCCATTAAACAGCCATAGGACTTGTCTCACTGTTTCTGGGAATCAGGGAATTAGTTAAACATGAGTGACCAGAAACCAAAGATAAGGACCTGAGCGCCTTCTAGTCAGCACCCTCATCTCTCATCTCCTTATAGCACTGGAAACTTCACCTTCTTTTGCAATGTAAACTGAACTAGGTCTTGGCCTGCTCTAGATCACAGGATCATATGGGAGCTGACTTCCCAGTGTATACATTTCCCAGAATCCCTTTCCCTGGCACCTGGAGAAAAAAAACAAAGTGACTATTTCAGTAGCATCCAAGTAAATTAAACCTTTGACCTTCAAAGCACTGTTTCATATTCTACTTCCAATCCAAGGGCATGTCAACCTTTCCATAATCAGGATCTAATGTGCTGAGTGATAATTGTTTATTTATTTGTCTGCCTTGACTCCAAACTCAGCAAAGGCAGGGACTGATTTCATCATAGACATTATCTTCTCAGCATCATCAAGTGTACTTAAAAGGCAAAAAAAAAGTATTTTAAAAATCATGTGACAAGCCTTTAATCAAACAAACCCATCTAAATATATTTTCTTTCATTCATAGGGAAGATATTATTAAAAGTCTAAGTAGTTACCAAAGAGACACAGGATTAGACCTCCTTAGACCAAATTCAAGTGCAAACCATGATGCTCAGCAACAAAGAACTTTTAATCATCATGTTCATGTAGGCAGAAATTCTGGGAAGAGGATAATTAGTTGAAGAAATGGGAAGTGGGTCAATAATTTTCATCATCTTAAAAAATAATATTTTTCCTATATTCTTGAACATACCCAAATGAGGGTCAGCAGGCATTTAGACTATATTTTTGTCTTGGCTCATTTTGTAATTCTGAATGGCTCTCACTGGCATAACCTTAAAATGTTAATTGCATCCTAATGCCTTAACACAAACAGTAAAACTGCAGGGGGCGGAAAACACATAATCTTTTGTGCTATGCCAGGTGAAGTATTCACATTTTATCATGGAATTTAATCTTTTCTAAAATTGGGAAACTGAGATTGGGGCAGGGAGGGAGAATCAATATGTGTGGCCAAGAATCAGCTGGAGACAGAATGAGGACCTGGCTATGCTTCCTTTTATTGCATGGGCAGAGATGCTTGGTTTTCATATTTCCCAAGCTCGCACCTCTTTACATGTATGATGTGTTACACAGATGTTTCCGATTGGGTATTCTGAGAAGGTCATGCTGAGACAAAATTTTGCATATCTTGTTATTATCACTTGTGGAAGAAAGTGGAATTGGGCAGAAGGAAAAAAAATCAATTTGCTCAACCTCATGGAAAATTCTGGAGCTATAATGGCACTTCAGAGTGGTCCCCTGTTTGGCTGAGGTGACCAAGACTTTTATACTCTTACAGTAATCAGTCACTGGATGTTGGACATCTTTAGAAGGAACACAAACCTTAGAAAAATTGGCTCTCTACAGATGAGGCATTCCTTAAAAGGTCTAAAAATTGATACGGATTTCCCCAGGGTACACATCTTTTCCAAAGCTGACCTAGAACCCAGAACCCCAAGAACTGAGAGCCCAGTGGGCATCCCCTGAGGCAGCAGCCTGTGCAGATGAAGAAAGGAAGCAGGTCTCCTGAGTGTACTTTACAGACACTGGACCACGATGAGACAATCCAGTTCAAGTTAGATAGGATTTGATGAAGAGTAATGGTATTAAATAACTGATCTTATTTATCTATGTTTTCAAGCATATTTGATACACTCTCACATCCAAATGTATTTTTTTATCTTGGTGTCACCCTAGGTGATAGGAAAGGAAGGGAACATAATCTCTAACTCACAAATGGGGAAACTGAGAGTTAGGGGAAATGGTGGCTTTCCAGTACTCACTTAGTGTATTTCAGAGCTGGGACATTATCCAAGAATTCCAGATTTATAAGCTCATGAAGACTCTTTACTCTTTTCTTAGTTTTTATCTAATAGAATGAATCACTCAGAAAGCTCAACCCAGCTAAGGGCTTTAGCCAAACCTGGGGCATAGAGATCTCTAAATCTTGAGGGAAATACATTTCCATGCCTCTGCTGCTGGCCCCAAAATTCACTAGCTCACACTTTCTAACTTTCCTCCCATTTCTTGCCTCTAGACCAGGGCAATCCTATTTTGTCCCCAACAGGTAATTTTATCATACAGCAAAAAGGTTATTTAAATACGCAGGCTCTGAATACACAGGCTCACTCCAACATAGAAAGTAGAGACATCTGGGTTCTGGGTCATGTCCGTAGGCAAAGCACCTTCTATATCCATAGCTTGGTTTCTTATTTTTGTAGAATAATTTGTTGGGCTAAATAATCTCTATGGTTCTTCCCAAATTGGAAATATAATCTGTGAATGCAGCAGCTGCTTATTATGGCTTGTGAAGCAACTCTGTGAGATTGTTGAATTATGCTGCTCAGGTACTATTGATAATAGCATCTAATGTTTTGTTGTTTTTTCATGCTGTGATCTGTTGGGTCCCTGCTGCATGTTGCTACTGAAGTAATAGCATCCCTTCTGCTAATTCCAACAATTAGAAACTTGTATGCATGCTATAACTTTCCTTTTTATTGGTGCTTTTTATTTTTCCTGAGAATTGAAAAAAAAAAAAAGCAGGTTGAAAGATAACATTAAAGGAAGTGTCAAGATATAAAGATATATTGGCTCCCTTAAGTACCTATAAATATTGGTTCTTCAAGGTTACCTGGAACCAGAGTTATCTTTTAGAATATAAATTATTGATGCTCCTTGAAAAGAAATTGCAAAAATCATTTACACAACAAGTTATTTTACAAATAAGGAAACTTATCTCCAAATATAGGAAGTATATACCACAGGCAAGTCAATCAATTGGGAAAAAATAATGTAAGGGAAATTTTGATATAATGCTTTCATACAATTCATTTCTAATTATCATCTGGGCAGTAATTATGAAATAGAGGAATGGTAATACTTATTATAAAGAATTACTGTCCTGATGAATATTTCTGGGGTCTCCAAACAGTAAATTAGGTCCTTATCATCATAGAGAGGAGCTACTGCCTCTGGTACCAAAATCTCTGGGCCTTTAAGCCACCAAGACTGCATTTCCTCATCAAAGAGGTAGGAACCAGAAAAACTTGAACCCGCATAGCGGTCCTGAATGGCAGGTTAGTCAACCCGAACTGTCATTCCTTGGCATCAGTGAGGATAACAATACAAAGTTCTATTTTCTAAAAGTGGAGACTAGAAGATATATACATTTCCAAGCACTCCTATGACTTCAACCTTACCCTGTCCCCAGAAGTTCTTGCCCTTTTAATAATGTCCATGAAGTGCTCAAGCCACCTGTGACTTCTCCCTTCCCCCAGTATCAACACAAATAACAACTCCTTTCCATCTCCAGCATTCAATTAGTTGTCAGAAGTGCTGGGAAACTAATTTCTGCTAAAATAATAATGAATCCATAAAATCTCATCTGTTACTCTTCCCCCAGGACCTGTTTTACAGCATTAAAGAACCCTGGAGGCTAATTCCTTAAACCAAGGGCTTTGGTGTCTAAAAATGAACTTTCAATACTATGATGGAGCTGGACAGTCTGCCTTGTGATTCTCTAATTGCACATTCTAGGTGTAATTGCACCTACATCTTATGAGCACCTACATCTTATGAGCACCTACATGCTTCATGGCAAGTTTTTAGAAAATGCCAATATACATTGCTAATGTGAGCTTTATTATTGTGACTCTAGGCAACATTGATATTAATCTACAAAGAGGGTTCTAATTCAGTCATTATATGTGACCTGGCCAGGCTCTTTACCCTGAGATAATTAGTCTCTGCCTTGAAACCATGGAGTTCAATGTTTTGCTTTTTTATTTTGGTTTCCTATCAATATTTATATGTGACACAAACAAGAACAAAAATATACCTGAGTTCTTATTTGCACAAAATACCTACAAAATTAGGGCGAAACCCAACACCAAGGCATTTTCTGCCTCCCCCGCTTAACTGCCTGTCAAGACAAAAAACCTGAAGCAGAGCAATTGAGTCTTACATTTATATCTACATGACATTTAGGAAAATTGAAGACTGGAAGCTACACACACAAGTAAAACCAGTGATTAGAAACAATGAGATTCAGACTGAAGAAAACAAATGATATTATTAAAGAGACACTGACAAGTTCTTCAGACCCAAGACATAGACTATACCAAAAAACTAACCGTTTTAGAATTCATCACAAATATGAGTGTGGGCTTCTTTTAACATCAGTAAAAACATGTTTTCTCTGCAATCATGCACTATGTCACAAACATTTGGATCTCACACATTTTAAAATATATTTTAAAAATTTTCCCAAGTGCCATTGATTTAGAGGCAAGAGAGCATAGCCATCAAGAGCACAGATTTGGGAAGCACACAGTAAAAAGTTTACTCTATTACCAGCCTATAATCTTGGCAATGCGTTTTAGTTCTCTGAGTCATAGAATTCACTTCCTTAAATGAGAGTTCTTTATATTTACAACACATGGTATCACACCATGCCTGATAGAATATGTGTCTTCAATAAATTCTAGCCATTATACTTGTTATTGTTTCAACTCAACAGCCATTTCACATCTGTAATATGTTAAGTATTGAGTTTAAAAATAAAAGGTTTGCACTGCTAGGAACTAGGGTACAGTGGGAGTTGAGATGGGGCTAAAGTGACTTGAGAAAGGTATGATGTCATACTTTGTTATAAAATAAAATAAACTCTATGTGCAGGCATGATAAGCAAGTGTGAGAAAGTATGAAAGAGTGGGGTAAACAAGGAATGTTATTCCACAAAACTGACAACCCAAAAAGGAATGGTTCCACTGAGCTAGAGACATTCTTCCAACTGCTGAGAAGATGACATAACTGGAGACAGTAAGGAAAACAGGTGGACACCTTGTAGTAGGTATTCAGACCACAGAGTATGGCTTTTCGACTTCCTCGGTGCATATTTATTGCCAGTGTGAATTCTGACAAACAGATGTGAATCAGACTTGAATCAAAGAAGTCAAGATATGATTAAATGTAGGAAATTAAACAAGATCTAATTTCATTGTGAGCTACAATATGTATAGAAGATATCCATTGTGTAGGGGTGGGAAGGGGGTAGGATATATGTACCAATGATTCAGGTAAGGGATAATGTCATTTAAATGTGATATTTTGATGGTGATGAAAACAATGATGATGAAGACACTAAAGAAAAACTTAGTGGAGGCCACGCAACTTCTCTTTTTAATTTCATATATACCAACACCCCTGTGATTTTGCTAATATGATTATCCCTGTTTACATGTGTGTAAAAGTTCATATGAAAATGATGAGAGATGTATCTATGGTCTGAGAAAAGAACATGAGCAAAGACAACAAAATTAGTGTCCTGGTTTGACAGGTACCCGTATTAAATAAAGTAGAGTACTGAGAGATGAGACTGTAATAGAAAGGTTATAGAGAGTCTTGAACTCCAGATTTAATGTCATCAGCAATGAGAATCATTGAAAGTATCAGTGAAATAAGTGATAAAATAAAGGTCCACTTTAAGAAGTTTGATATGGCAGAATAATATAGAATGATGCCAGAGTGCAAGAAAAGAGGTATAAAGAGCTTATAGGTTATCAGGGGGGGAAAATGTATTAAGGTAATATTTCCAACTTCAGATAAAAGCTAATAATGTGTGTCCCTGTGTAAGACTTTTCATCTTCCTGGCCTCAACTTCTTTATCTGTAAAATAAGAGAGATTAGACAAAAGACTCCGAGCCCTTTCAAGATAGAACATTCCAGGAGTCAAAACCGCTTAAAGAAATAGCAAGTCAATTGAAGCTCCCCAGGCAGATGGCCAGGCTGGCAGTGTCCAGGAAGTGACAGCTCCTTGGTTACCCAATTACACCTTTCAAAGAAAAATAGGAAATCCTCAACTGCTTCCAATTATAACATGTGCTGTGCTGAAGAAAGATACAGTCAAATGTGTTAAAGGCCTAATGAGGTGTGTGGGTATCCACCTCCCTCTGCAGTGTTCAAACTTTTCACATCACTGCCCAGTTAGCAGACACAGAGGGAAAGTTGGGGGATAAAGTAGGTGTTTTCTGGCCCAAGAGGATGACACAAAAGGAATTATCCCAATGCTTTGATTTTATTGTTTTAACAAAATCTTGCAGAGGATTCTAAAATACTGTACTGCTTTCCACATCAATATCCTAATAGGAGACTTCAGATATGATAGAAATAGAGTATGATCCATTTTGTAGAGGAATTAATGACTTAGGAAGTTCCAGGAAATTTGAATGGAGCCCACATGGAACTGTCATGGTGGTTTCTATTGGCTGGGATTACACACATCAACATGTGTCTGGGCCAATGTGCAACTTTGGTAATTTCTCTGGCATCTCTGCCAGGCAGGGCATATCTGCCATAAATGGTCTACTTCATTCTGCCACTCACATGGTTAAGATAATCTAACTCTGAAAGTTTATTTGTAAAAATGTGCAAATTAATCTGTATATGAAACCCAATGAGATTATAAAACAATTTAATGAAATATTGTATATTATAAATTGAGTTTCTATGTATGATCATAATATTATTTTGAAATGTACTTTTTTCAAAATAATCTCTCAAAATCCTGAGATTATTAAATACTTAGGATGGAAAAACTATTGAAAAATATGTATTTCTAATTTTTCTTAAGGATACAGATGCCATAATCTTCCATAGTCCAACCCTTTGTTTTATGATATTTCACTCTATATTTTTCAGAACTTACTCTCCTTGCAACTCCACTCTCCTTTAATCCTCTTTCAATGGAATATTTTAATTTCCCTAATTAGAAGACTTAATAATTGAGTAGCTCTTAAAGATTAAATTAATTGTATATTTTAATTGCCAGTGTTCTTATGCATTTCATTGAGTTTTGTACTGAATTCTGATTGGACATTGTAATTATCATTTTGCATATCTAGGTTTCCAAGTCCCACATGACCTCTAAATGAGCACTGATACCTTGGCAAATGGTTTGAAAAGTCAACCTACAAAAGAGAGTTTATCACATCCTGCAACTGAATAATATTTTTTAAAAACAGTTTATTAAAATACATAGTATGGTCAGAAAATATATTTTTGCAAGGAAAGCCACATAGTTTCAACTTTAAAGATATGACAATGCAATGAAGATTATTTCTGTTAGCCCAGCCGATGTGTCTCATGGTGACCCATGAACCAGGAGGTCACAGTGCACATGCCTGGGTTGCTGACTCAAACCCGGTAAGGTACAAGCAGGAGGGAGCTGATTAATGATGTTTCATCATCGATGTTTCTATCCCTCTTTCCCTCTTCTTTTTCTTGAGACTAATAAAAACTTTTTAAATTACTTTAAAATATTCTTTCTCATTTAATTTTCAAGCATGTATGATCACTGTATAATCTAACTTTGGTTTTTGTGCCCAGACACAAAATAACCAAGACATTTTCAATATGATATAGATGATATATAAAGTCTTTTTTATTTATATAATGTTAATACACCCACATGTTAATAAACCTACAGTGATAACATTTTCATCATTTGCCAATTATTTGTGACTGTGAGCTTTTTAAAGACAATAGTATCCAATGCTAAAGGATGGGAAAAAATAGTATTTCAAATTATTTTAACTTACAACACTGAAGAGTAATACCAAACCATCAATTTAAAACATATTACTTTGTACTATTTATTCAAGCAATATTATTGTTATTATGATGTTATTTGCCTTGAACTAGATGCTGAAGATGATGTGAATCAACCATAAAACTTAAACTATGTTCCCTAAAAATTCTTTATTTTCCACTGTCATATTCAAACCTCTTTATTTTATGAACTGATGGTACACTATCAAGATTCTTCTGATCTTATAAGAAACTGAACTTAAAGTTGTCCACATTTCCACTCTTTCAGACCAAAAACATCCTATGTCCGAGATACAAAAGATCCATAATTTGCCCTCTGTCTCCATACACTCCTTTTGCTGCCCTATATGTCATGACACTGTATTCCAACACATAACTGAAGACAGTCAATGCCAGTGGACTTAATTGCTATGTTTGGTAAAACCTATTCACATTCCTAGAAACAAGCACTCTTCAAGGTGTAACATTTGGGTTTATGAGATGCGGCAAGACAAGAACTGGTATGAATATTTTCCCAAGACTTCAGGGAAATAATTCATGAGGGAATGATATTCAATTTGTGAAAAACAAAACCCAGAAATAGAGGATCTTTTTTCCTTTTATTTTTTTAACTCAAGAACAAGAGTTCTATAATTCTAAACTCTTACCAATCCTATTTATCAGCAGGTGATTTTTTTCTGTGGTATTATTGCTAAGGCTTCTGAAGGCCCCATGTAAAAAATAACTCCAATTTGCATGAACTTAAAATGCCATTGTGATACTTATCATTTAGGGATTCAAATACAAATGATTCTGGGAGGAAAAGTGAATCTCTATATGTTGTTATTAATTACTAGAGGCCTGGCGCACAGATTCATGCACTGGTGGGGTCCTTCAGCCTGGCCTGTATTCTCTCGCAATCCAGGACCCCTCAAGGGATGTCAGAGAGCTGGTTTGGGCTCGATCCCCACAGGTCAGGCCAAGGAACCCCACTGGTGCACAAATCCATACACTGGGCCTCTAGTATACATGTAAGATCTTTGGTTAATCTCTTCCCATCATTCCCCCTCTCCCCTTCCCTCTGAGATACATCAGTCTGTTCCATGTTTCCATGCCTGTGGTTTCTGCTCCTGTGTTGAATGCATCACAGTTACTGGCTAGTCGGCCAGTCAGCCAGTTGCTCAAGCTTTTATATATATAGATGATCCTGATGAAATGATGGGCCTTATGCTATCTTATAGTTTCAAATTCTGAAATTGTATTATTAGACCTTATGTGGTAGAAACAAACATCTGTGAGAACAATTTTTGACTGTAAAATCAACTTTACATTTTACCTAAACCAGCCCTCCCCAAATGCATTGACAGTTTGAGTACCATACATTCCAGAAATCACACCATAGCATATTTGAAATAAGAAGAAGTTTAGCCTCCCAACTTTCACATTGCTTTCAAAAACAATCTTGCATAAGGACAACTGTCATGAATATAAAAAAAAAAATGTCAGGAATGAAAGGTTTAAATAATTACTATCATGAATATTGGAGATGGCAGATTTGATACCAAGTGATTAAGGAAAACACAAAGACCAACTAGACATTTTTAAATGCCTCAAGCTTGTTTCCTCAGAATAAGGTGTTGTTCTTTACCCCTCATCACCAGGGTTGCTCCTGACCGCAATTTAATTTAGCAGTGAGGATGATTCTCCTGATCCCTTAAGGATTACCCTGAACTCTACCAGACCTCATTGTCTTCCCTTAAATCAGCTTTATTTCCACTAGCACATTAAACATCCATCATCTGTGAACTTGAGCCAGTCACTGCTTCTTCATCACCTCTCCCCTCCCACCACCTCTCCTGGATCAAACAATTGAAAATAGGGCAATTAAATGGCATTTAGATATCTTATTTAATAATAATAAATAATAATAATAATACTACTAGTAATAATAATTTTAAGTGTTTTCAGTTTCTTCCCAGAATCCATTATGTTATATTTATTTTCTGAAACATAGCAGTAGGCTCATTTATTAAGCATGGCACAGTGACTAAAGCTGAAATCTGCTTTAGTGACTATTACAGAATTCTTCTGCAGTAATTTTTAAAAGTCCAGACAAATAAGATGAAGAGAAATGCCCAGGGCAGGCAAGCGTTTAACAGTGACTTATTACGCTAGTGATGCAGACGACGGGCACCTCGGTGGGCAGGGTGATTTCATCTCCGAGTGAGATTATTATGAAACTGCTATCATCCTGTCATGAATAATTGATCATCATACTGTTTACACACACACACACACACACACAAAAACAACAGATGTAATAAACAATGCAACAAATGTGGCAAAGAGGGCGCTTACAGCTTATTATTTGGCTGCCTATTATTTTGCCATTTGTGAAGATGTCACAGGCACAGTCACCCAATCACTGTGTGGATGTGCAAACTGCATGACAAGTAAAAAATTATGATTAAGTGATTTAAGCCTGACTTCCCAATGGCCCTTTGGGTTTTGTGAAAAAGCCTGTTTGTAAGTGAACAAATAGATCAGTAATGGTTCTTATTCAAACAGTGCAGTTAGTAGACGTTCTTTTGGGTTCTTCTCCCCTTCCATTTCAACTTTTTTCTCACTGTTGATGGGTGCCCCAGGGCCATTTACTTGAACAACCATCAGGCCAGCTCAGAGCCCTGACTGCTTGGATTGCACCAGAAATTTTATACAACTGAGGCTGCCTATTCAAAATATACCCATTTTCTTCTTTCCATAAGTTGGAAATCTTACTCTCTCTCCCTGTTCTATTGTGTTAGCCTTTAAGGAGAAATTACCCTGATTCAAATAAGTCAAACTAAAACCAGTATCATGATGGCCAGTAACTTTCTACTGACCTAGATAATTGAAAGAAAAATTTTTTTTCTAAGAAGTCAAACTGAAATGTGACAAAGAGTCTGCCACATTTCATTAATCTACATAACCTACCCATTTCTGATGTCTCTTGAAAATCATACTATCCATTAGAAGAAAGAAGAATTTCTTGGGTCTTGGAGATCTAGATACAGATCTTTAAAAATATGTCATCCCAGAAAGAGTTTTCATTTATTTTTCCAAATAAAATATTATAGATATATAATATTAAAATATTATAGATATATAATATTACAGATATATATATATATATATATATATATATAATATTAAAAGTTATATTTTCTTTTCTAGAGTTCTTGACAAAGAATGGAAATATCTTTAAAATTTCTGGAGAAATCATGAAAAGAAATCTTTCTAAATTTCTTAACAAAACTCAACAAAAATAGTAGGGAATTTTTCTAGGTAAAATTCTAAAAAAAATGTACTAAAAATAGCATGTAAAGCAGAGAAAAATAAAGGAATAAAAATAAAATGACAAGGAAAGAGAAGCAAAGTCAAAAAGGAAAAGAAGAGAATTCTCAGTAGATATATAGTTATGTATAACATACTTAAATTACCCAAATCCCCTCAAAAAGAGAAATCTATGATGGTTTGAATCTCAGTTATGATAACTGCATCTATTTTCTATGAGTCACATGTTATAACTTCCATAGTATTTGGTAGTCATCCAGCCAAACTCAATGTGGTAACTACAATATGCCAAGCATTTCTCTAGGTACTGGGTCAACAGCAATCAAGAATCCTTGCCCCCAGAGAACATGTATGCTAGTGAGAGAAAAAAACAATAACTAAGATGAAAAAATAAAATATTTCCCAGACAGCCATTAAACAAACAAACAAGCAAGCAATAAGCTGAGGAGGGCAGTCCAGTATGCAGAGTTGCTATAATATATTACCTAAAATTTTCATTTCCCAACAAAAATATACAAAAAAAGAGGAAATTATGGCCCATACACTAAAAACAAACAAACAAACAAACAAAAACAGGGAACAAACTGCCTGTAAAAATTCTAGATTTGAAAAGTATAAAACAAGAGAGTATTAATTATGTATTTGCATTGGCATAAGAGAATTAAAAAATTATGATTAAGTGATTTAAGCCTGACTTTCCAATGGCCCTTGGGTTTTATGGAAAAGCCTGCTTATAAGTGAACAAACAGATCAGTAATGGTTCTTACTGGAACAGTGCAGTTAGCAGATGCTCTTTTTTGTTCTTCTCTCCTTCCATTTCAACAATTTGAAGATAGAATGAGACTAGTCAATCCACAGAACAGAGAGAGAGAAAATGAAGCAAAACAAAATTTCAGAGAAATGTGGAATACCAATTAACACAATATACCTAATTTGGACTACCAGAAGAAGAAAAGAGAAAGTAGCACAAAGAAATATTCAATAAGGCAATACTAAAAAGTGTTCTTAAATTTTAAGAAAATCACTTACCGTATCTGGTAAACTCAATAACTCCAAGTATCTAGCACAAACACAAAGAGATACATAAACAGACACATCATCATAAAAATATTTAAAGCCAAAGACAAGGATAAAGCAGCAAGAGAAACATGACTCATCACTCACAAGGGAACTCTAGTAAGATTAGCAGCTGACATCCCATCAAAAACAAAACCAACACTAGAAGGCAGTGGGATAACATACTCAGTGTGCTATAACAACAACTATAGCAAATACATAAATCCTATACCCAGCAAAACTATCTTTTAAATATGGTGAAATAAATATATTTCATATACATATATGGAAAGAAATTTACAATAAGAAATTGGCTCACATGATTATGGAGTTGGCAAGTTGTAGAATCAGGAAAGCTGATGGTTTCATTTCAATCTATGTGAGCAGTTAATACAGTTCCAGTTCAAAAGCTGGCAGACTAGTGCCCTAGGAAGAATCAATGTTTCAGTATAAGTTGAAGAAAAGAAATAAAAAAGTCCCAGTTCAATAGCTCTCAGGTAGAATTCTCTCTTACTCAGCGGAGGGGAGGGGTGGTCAGCTTTTTTGTTCTGTTCAGCCTTTCATATGATTGGATGAGGCCCACTCACATTAGGAAGGGCAATCTATTTTATTCAGTTGACCTGTTTAAATGTTAACATTCTCCCTCACAGAAAAACCCAGAATAACATTTGACCAAATATCTGAGCATCCCATGGCACAGTCAAGTTGACACATAAAATTAACCTTCAAAATACTACCAACTAACCCAAGCTAGTTTAGCTCAGTGGATAGAGCCTGTGGAGTAAAGGGTCCCAGGTTCAATTCCTATCAAGGGCACATGTCCAGATTGCTGGCTCAATTCTCAGTAGGGGGCATGCAGAAGGCAGCTGATCAATGATTCTCTCTCATCATTGATGTTTCTTTCTCTTCACTTTCCTGTCTGAAATCAATAAAAGTATATTTAAAACAAAACACTACCAACCAGGAAAAGTTCAGGCCCAGATGACTTCGATGATAAATTATAATGTCCAGAGAGCAATTAGTAACAATTTTTCAAAATTTTTTCCAAAATAGTAGAAAAGGAAGGAACACTTCCTGAATCATTCTGAGCCAGTAATGTCCTGATATCGAAATAAGAAGACATATCATATGAAACTGCCAGAAGAGGCAAAGAGAGTCAGAAAGTACATTAGTGATTGCTTTGGGTTAGGAGGCTGAAAAGATAGGGAGATAATAGCCACGGGGTATGGAGCTTCTTTTTTATGTGATGTTCTAGATTTGGTGTTCTAAAACTGGCTGTGATGATATTTGCATGTACCTGTAAGAAGAGCCACTGAATTATATACTTTAAATAGACAAACTTATATGGTATACATTTTTATTCAATAAAGTTGCTAAAAAAGAGAGAGAGAGAGAGAGAGAAGAGAGTGAAGTATAGGAGAAGGGAAGGAAGCTGAATTGATGCTCTTAGAAGCCCAAAAGGATATCCATAGAAATAGGAAGGAAGGCCGAGACCAGGGAGTGTGCAGATGTGGTGGCAGGAGCATATGAATCAGATACCCAGAAGCTCCCTGCATATGCTGCTGCTAATGTGTGATGCTGCATAAAGCTCCTTTTATAGCAGATCTGTTTTGGACATGCCTGTCCCAAGGTCTCCCATATCTCATACCAGAACTTTGGCACCATATGCCCTATATATAGAAAAGAAATCCTGGGTGCAACCTCCAGGTACTGCCTATTAGTATCATTGCTCCCTTCTATAAGAAGTCAATCAGAGGATGGAGTCTCATGTGCTCTCTACCAGTATTATATGTCTCCCTATAAAATATTAAGAGCTATCTGGAGCATCCTTACATGATAATCTATTGTAGTCCACTGCTTCCACACCTACTGACTTCATCCCTCCGTTTCTCAGATGAAAATAATGACTGAGTCTACTTCATATGTTTATAGAAAATTTCAATCAAATAATGTATATAAAACACTTGAAAAGTGCATTATCCATTGGAATTATACAAAGAAAACCTTTGCTATCATTACTCTAATAACAGTGGTTAACAAGTGATAATCAGTTGATATATGGTTTGGGGGGGGTGACAGAAATCTCTTAATGTGAATTACAGCTTAACTGTGTTATCATCTGATCATATGTTTCAATAATCATTTGGCTCTGTACTGTTTAATAATTTTAAAGCATCAGAATGATCCTAGATTAAAGCGTAAAGATGCTACATAACTGGAACATATTCAAGTTTCAACTGGTTCTCAACAATCTGGCTTACATAAAACAAATGGTTTAAATTTAAGGGGATTAGATGATATTTTCAAAGTACAACCATGGGATGGAAATTTGGCAACAGCATGCAGTGGTAGAAAAGCAACAAGTCTGCTGACAGGTGTATGGGTGTGGATCATGTGCTTTTTGGTTATGTCTTAAAATCTGGGCAATTTAATCTATTCCATTTCTTCACCTGTAATATAGGTGTAGCCAGAGAAGCAAATCAAATCACCTTCTCCCTCAATTTCTGGAGATTGTTTAAACTGGATATTGCTTCCCTTGTCATCATAGAGAATAATAGTAATAATATTTATCAGTATAGCTGAACTGCCATGAATACATTCAGCAGCAAATAACAGAAAACCTCACTAACATAGATGAAACATGAGGCATCAGTATATCTGTTTTATAGGATAAGAATTCCAAGATCAGGCCTCCCAGAAATGGTTCTGTGTCTCAGTCATGACACTAATACACAGATTTCTTCTATTTTCTCATCTGGAAACCTCAGCATGTGTTTTTTATCCACTAAACTGCAAGATACATGCTGCAGCTCCAGGCATCACACCTCTATCCTGGGCAGTGAGAAGGGGAAGGATAAAGGGAGGGGCAAGTTAGTTGTGCCTATCCATTTTATTTGATTTTTAAAATATTTTTGTTGATTTCAGAGAGGAAGGAAGAGGGAGAAAGAGATAGAAACATCAATGATGAGAGAGTATCATTGATCAGCTGACTCCTGCATGACCTCTCTGCCCCCAACTGGGGATTGAGCCAGCATTGCCCTGATTAGAATCAAACTGTGACGTGTTGGTTCATAGGTTGACACTTAACCTCTGAGCAACATCAGCCAGGCAAGCCTGTCCATTTTAAAGGGCATGTTCAAGAATCCTTATGGTCCACTGGGGAAACTGTGCCAACACCAGTGCTAGCGAAAGGTGGCTAAGGCATAGTGGGAGCTGAGAGAGTGAGCTGTGTAATCAGCCATCTGACACAGGCAGTTTTAACCATCTATAAACCTCAATTCATTTAGTCCTAACAACAACCTGACTTTATAAATGAGGAAACTAAGGCACAGAGAGGTTGAATCACTTGTTAAAGGTTGTCCTCAGGACAACTAATAGTATGCATATTGCCTTGTTCAAATTTTTTAAAGTTCCCTCTTATTTCATTACTAAAAGGGACACTTCCCTCACTGCTACACAGTTTTTAATGAAAGTTTCTATCTCAGTGAAACTAAATTATTTCAAAAATGAAAAAGTGACTTGTCTATTCTTTTTAGTTTCCCTTCCCCCAAATTCTGGCCCCTGGAAGAGAAACAAAAACTGGCAGTATAGGTAATTCCCAAGAGATGGAACTTGCTAAAGGGACAAGCAGGAGACAGCACAAAAGGAGGTCTTTGAGCTGCTTGAAGGGGCCTCCTCGGCCTCTGTACAAGAAGAGCATGCATCCTGATTGTAATAACTGAGCTTGGAGGGCTAGACAGGCTCTTTAATCTCAGAAATGACACTGTGAACTCCAGTTCACCTGCTCGATTTATTTACATTGCTTTTGCCCGCTAACAAATCCAACTCTATATCAAATTAATCAACATTTATCAGCCAGCGGCGGGAGCATCATTTCATAACGTAAGTAAAATAGAGAGGGAGTGAAATGGAATAGAGAATAAAACTCCCATTACTCTGTGGCTATTTTATTCTCTCTGTATTTTATTCACATAATGAATGATGTGCTTCTGGCTTTAACAGCATAGCAACCCTGGTTTCTGTTTGTTTAATGTTTCCCCACCAGGGACTGTGCAATTCAATAGCATATGCACAGCACGATGGAGGAGGAGGATGGTCAAGTCTAGGTTTGGAGTTTTAAGATTGCCCAAATAAACGAAAGGAAGGTGAACACCAAGTTGTTCAGAGTCTAGTGTTGTTAGTTCAAATAAATTAACAGCAATGAACAACATAATTTATTTGTGTGGCATGTCATTGGCCCTTACTGCAAATGAACCATTTGTCCATCCATTCATTTAGATAACTGAGTACCTGCTATGTACTGACAACCATTCTGGATGCTAAACATGTAGCAATGAACAAAAGCAAGTTCCCTCTCACTGGAGTTTACATATGAAGGGGATTTTCAGATGTACCGGTTAATAATGCAGATTTTGTAATAAAAGAAAACATGATAATTTCCAGAGAAACATCAAAAGTGCTTTATTCAAAGTAATACAGTCCAACACTAGCTACACACTTCCCCCATCTTTCAGGTAATTTGTGGATACTGTCCCAATAGAACTTTTCTTGTTTTGAGGCAAACCATTCAGGGACCCAATTTTCCACTTCTTCGTACGTTTTGAAGTGCTGCTCAGAAAGTGTGTGTGCCATCGATCAGAACAAGTGGTCATCTGAAGGAGCAAGGTCTGGTGAATACACTGGGTGGCTTAATACTCCCCAGGCAAGATCTTTTAACGTATCTTTACTGGTTTTGAAGTGTGTGATGGTGCATTATCATGAAGCAAAATTACTTTGCCTTGTCTTCTGGCACATTCTGGTCATTTCACAGTGTTGTTCAAGTTGATTATTTGTTGTAGGTAGCAATCAGTATTAACGGTTTCACTTGGTTTTAGAAGCTGATAATGCACCACATCTTCCTGATCCCACCAAATGCAGAGCATTGTGTTCTTTTAAAGCGATTTGGCCTTGCAGTCAATGTTGGTTAACATGGATCAAACATGATTTTGTGCATTTGGGATTCTCAAAATAAATCCACTTTTTGTCACCAGTCACAATTCAATGCAAAAAAAAAAAAAGAATTTTTTTTCATGCCTTTGAAGCAACAATTTACTAATGACTTTTTAGTTTTCTATTTGTCTTTCATTCAATTGATGTGTGACCCATTTGCCTTCCTTTAAAATCTTTCCCATTGCTTGTAAATGATCAGAAATTGTTTGCTGAGCAACATTTAATCTTTCTGCAAGTTGTTTTTGAGTTTGACATGCATCTTCATCCAATAATGCTTGTAATTGTTGGTCTTCAAACTTTTTCGGTTGGCCTGGGTGTTCTTTGTCTTTCACATCAAAATAATCACTTTAAAGCGTTTAAACCAGCATTTACAAGTATATTGAGATGGAGCATGTTTACCATCAGCTTCCAGAAGTATACAATAACCTTTTCTTCAAAATAAAGTAATGAATTAAAACTTTCCACAAATGCTCTTTTTTGGGCACAAAATTCATTTTTAAGTGTAAAAATATCTATGATGTTTACACCTTCACAAAATTTGACATGTGAAGTTTTGAAGCTTGCTATAAATAGAACAAAACAGCATACATATCAAATCATATATATTGTATATCAATATATGTGTAACTCCATCTAGTAAAAAAAAATCCGCATTATTAGCCAGTACGCCTGGTATAAACAATAACAAAGAAATATATAATAATTTTTTAATTTCTTCATTGATTAAGGTATTATATATGTGTCCTTATTCCCCTATTACCCCCTCACCTTCCCCACTCATGCCCTCACTCCCCTGTTGTCTGTGTGCATTAGTTAGGCTTATATGCATGCATACAAGTCCTTTGGTTGAATATCCCCTTACCTTCACCCTCCCCTGCCTTCCCTCTGAGGTTTGACTGTCTGATTGATGTTTCTCTGTCTTTGGATCTACAATTTTATGTAGCAGCAAGTGTTGTAATGCAAAGGAAAATGGGGCTTTGAATTCAGAAACCAAGAGCATTTCTTTGGATGGACAGGCAAAAAAGCTGAGATGATTTGGAAAAGAAATCTGAATAAAGTAGAAGAACCAGGCATTGGGATATCTGAGTCAAGTGCATTCTGGATGAAAGGAAAAATAAGGAACATTGAAGGAACAGTTGGAAGGCCAGTGTTACTACAGAGGAGTGAACAAGGGAAAGAAGGAGGAGAACATTTGTCAGAGATGTAGCACTGGGCTATAAACTGTAGGCTTTTCAACAAAGAGGAATTTGGAAGTGATAAGATTTAGGTGGGGATTTCTTTTATTTTTTCTATCAACATTTATCCCCTCTATGACCTCTCCCACATCCATCCATCCCCTCTCTCCTACAATCACCACACTGTTCTCCATGTCCATGAGTTCTCTTTTTTTCTTTTTGCTCAATCCCCCCTCTATCCCTCCCAACTCTATCCCATACCCAAGCTGTCTTTCTACTCTCTATTAATGAGTTTGTCTTAAGTTTATTTTATTAACTTTATTTTTTCTTCTTCAACATTATCTTAACTCGTATACCTTTCTGTTTGTCCATATACATTTTACTTAATTTTTACAGCAGTTTTAGATTCCAGCAAAATTAAGAGGGGCACAAAGACTTCCTGCACATCCTGCACCCTCATAAATTTATAGCCTCCCTATTGAGATCTTGTACTAGAGTGGTTCATTCATTACAATCAATGAACCTACACTGTCACATCATTGCCATCCAAAGTTTATAGTTCATATTAGATTCACTCTTGATACTGTGACAAATGACATGTATCTATCCACTATTACAATATCATACAGAGTAGTTTTACTGCCCTAAAAATATTCAAATATTCTCTGCTTTCCTGTACCCCAACAACCAATGATGATTTCACTATCTCTACAGCTTTGCCTTTTCCTAAAGGTTATATATTTGGAATCATACAGAAGTAGCAATTTCAGATTGGCTTCTTTCACTTAGTAATTTGCATTTAAAATTCCTCTGTGCCTTTTCATGGCGTATATTTAAGCATATACTTCTCTTCGAGTTATTTTTTGTGAAAGATGTAAGGCCTATTTTTATGTGTAGAGATTAACTTTTATCCAATTACCTATATCCAATTGTTTCAGTGCCATTTGCTAAAAAAACTATATTTGCATTTATTCCATATATTATATATATATATATATATATATATATATATATATATATATATATATATATATATATATAAACTGTTACACACACACACTAGAGGCCCAGTACATGAAATTTGTGCACAGGGTGGGGGGTGTCCCTCAGCCTAGCCTGCACCCTCTCCAATCTGAGACCCCTTGAGGGATGTTAAACTGCCAGATGAGATTGGGCCTAAATGGGCAGTCAGACATCACTCTCACAATTCAGGACTGCTGGCTCCCAACTGCTCACCTGCCTGCCTTCCTCATTGCCCCTAACTGCTTCTGCTGTCAGCCTGATCAACCCCTAACCACTCCCATGCCAGCCTGATTGATGTTTAACTGCTTCCCTGCCAGTCTGTTTGCCCTCAACTTCCCTCCTCTGCCGGCCTGACCACCCCTAACTGTCCTCCCCTACAGATCGCCCCAACTGCCCTCCCTTGCAGGCCTGGTGCCTCCCAACTGCCCTCCCCTGCTGGCTGTCTTGTGATGGCCATCTCATGTCCACATAGAGGCAGGATCTTTGACCACATGGGATCAGCCAGCTTGTGTGTTGGAGTGATGGTCAATCTGCATATTACTCTTTTATTAGATAGGATGGAGGCCTGGTGCACGGGTGAGGGCCAGATGGTTTGCCCTGAAGAGTGTCCCGGATCAGGGTGGGGATTCCCTTGGAGTGTGGGGTGGCCTGGGCGAGAGGCCTGTGGTGGTTTGCAGGCTGGCCATGCCCCCTGGCAACCCTGGCAACCCGAGCGGAGGCCCTGGTATCTGGAATTTATTTGCCTTCTACAATTGAAATTTTGTAGCCTGGAGGAGCAGAGCCAAGGCCCCTGCTTGCTCACTCTGGCTGCCTCCATTTCTCTTTGATTTTATGTATCTTCTATAATTGAAACTTTGTATTCTTGAGTGGAGGCCTAGGCTGGCCAAGTGTATGGAAGACTTGGCTTCTGTTGCCTGGGAAACCCAAGCCTCTCTCAACTGCTCTCTGTGGCTGCAGCCATCTTGGTTGGGTTAATTTACATATTCACTCTGATTGGCTGGTGGGTGCGGCTGATGGGAGTGGCTTGAATGGAGTGATGATTAATTTGCATATTACTCTTTTATAAGGTGGGATATATATTTCAAAGAGGAAGGGAGCTAGAGAGAGAGATAGAAACATCAATGATGTAAGAGAATCATTGATTGTCTCCAGCATGCCCCCTACTGGGGATTGAGCCCACAATCGAGGCATGTGTCTTGACTGTGAATCAAACCGTAACCTCCTGGTTCATAGGTCAATGCTCAACCACTGAGCCATGCCAGCTGGGCTGTTCCATTTTTAATAATCAGTTAACTATAATTATTTAGGGCTATTTTGGGGTTTTCTATTATGTTCCATTCATATATTTGCCTAATATTTTAGCAATACCACATTATATTGATTACTGTATGATTGTTAGGGTTAAACTATTCTCAATTAAAAGAAGAGTTTTTTCATTTTATTTTGTCTGAAAATTTATATTTAACTTTGAAATTATTAATTTTTTAAATTTTGGAATAATTCACTAAAGAGGCCATGTGATATTGCAAATTTCTTTATGGATGAACTTCCTTTAAAATTTCTAAGTTTGTTTTGATTTAGGTTTTCCTCTTGATAATGTATATTCTTTTCTCACCTCTATGAATATTCTTAGTTCATCTAAATTTTTAGATTATGTAAAGATGTTTATAATATCTTATCATACAAAGCTATGCAGAATTTAAACAATATTACCATTTCTATTAATAATGATATTTATACTTTCTTTTTTATTGTCAATCTCCACAAAAATTCATGAATTTATCCTTTAAAATAAACCAATTCTTGCATTTCTTAAATGTTTCTATTTTCTATAGTAATTCCTTTGTTAATTTTTTATGTTTCCTTGTTTTTTATTGACAGTGATTTATTTTTTATACCAATATTCTGAAGTCACTTTGTTTGATGTTCAGAGAGACTTTTTTTTAATTCTTTGTTATTGAAAGTATTACATATGTCTCTTTTCCCCCATTGACCTCTCCCCAGTTGCTTAATTAATTAGTAGAGAAGTTCTCCATTTAATATATTTGGTAAAATGGAGAACAAGAGAACTCTCAGACATAACTATTGTGGGTTTAAGGGGGTATGACTGAGTAAAATTATCTGGCATTAGCCACCATATCTGAACATGCTTATATACTATTAATATAATGTGAATAGCAACACATACTGTTGTGTCAGTTTATTCCTGTTTTCTTAGTCAATAAAAGAACTCCTTGAATTTTTCAAAGTATTCTAATTTGAACAACATACAAAGTGATCATCTTACTATGAACCAACAATTCTACTCCTAGATATATTTACCTGAGCAAAACAGTTGTTCCTGTGCACCAGAAAAACTATGAGAATGCTTATGACACCTGAAACCAAACTACACTGTCTTCCCAGAGTGTAATCTATTTATATAAGAGCCTAATATGCAACTTTTCCCCACAGGAGTTCAACCAGGAGACTGATTCCCTCACTATGACATGTGCTGACCACCACGGAGCTGCGCAGAATGAAGCCGGGCAAAGTAGGCCTAACTGGCTGCTGGCGAAGGGAGGCCCTAGCCAGCAGCCAGAAGAAAGGCCCTGCTGGCAGCCAGAAGGCCCAATCCACCCTGATCGCTGGCCAGGCCTAGGGACCATACCCATGCATGAATTTTGTGCACCAGGCCTCTAGTAAAGAAATAAAGGGGGGGGGGTAATGTTTTTAATGCTATATTATGACATAGAAATAAAAACAAAGAGTACATCTTTGCCCACAATGTAAGGTAAACATGGTTTAGAAATGGTTTAGAAAACAATGGTGAATAAAGAAGTGACTCAAGAACACATACAGTATGTTTTCATTAATATAAAATTTAAACATAGGAAAACCTATATAACACATAGTTAAGCCATATATATAATTTATTTCAAAATCATTAACAAAAGCAAGAAAATTATTCACATGAAATCACTGGTTATTTATGGCAAAGAAATAAGGAACTTAAGAGAAAGGTTATGCCGAGGATTTAAAATACACCGGTTTCTCTCTTGAGATGAGTGGGGATACTGAATACTAATAATAATTATTATTATATATACTCTATAAGGTATAATGTATTTCACATTTAAGATTATTATTAAGCTCTGAAATTTTTATAAGATAATAAAATTTGCTTTTCTTTTACACCTAATGACTATATTCATGAGTCCTTTTCAATTAAGGTGATGATATTTTCCACAATGATTTTAATACTCTGATACCTTGGGAAATATTTCATTTAGAAAATGTATAGGAAATAATTTATTCCTGTTTACTGTTAGCAGCAAAAGTTCATGAATATAATTTGTTTCATTTTAAATAGTCTGATATCTTTCATTGCCACGTCCAATTTAGAAGTTTGAATTTTTTGCTAGTTCATCAGTTTAAAAAGTACTGGTTTAGCTTCCATATATACTCCATTACCTGGAAGTGAATGAAACTCATGGATACTATCTTCACCTATTGGACTCAAGGACCATTGGTTGCTCCTAAAAGAGACTTTTGGGATTAACCATGGAAACATCCCTTCTAATAGGCAGCAAGCTAAATCGGGGGAGTAGATGGGTATTACTGTTTCTACATGTTATAGCCAGTGAGATATGTAGCTGAAAATGAATGAAAATATCCTTAACTCCAAGTCAATCCAGGGGATGACTCAAATAAAGGACTTGCAATGAGTCTGATTACGTGCTTGCTCAAGATAAAAAATAAATGCATTTGTAACTTTCAACTGCTAAATAACATAACCCTATGCAAGATGTTCTTGAGATGTGAATGAATGGATGACATATCAATGTTAGGAAACAGAGGAGCCATGCATAATTGCTAATTCCACACTAATGATAAACAACGCTAGGTAAATGTATCAGGACTGAGTCACAGCTGAAAGTTAAGACGTGGCCACCAAGGAGAAGAAAATAGCAGGGGTTAATATGTTGTAATGAAACAAACCACACGGCCCCCACCATCACACACCAGCTGCATTAATTGTTCCTATAGCTTTTATTTTGCATAGCTACCTTGGCTAACAGTGTAATAGGTAGTGGAAGAAATTACATATTGCGTTTAATTGTCACATTGAGCAGCACTGGGTTTTCTTAGAATTTTAATAGAGTGATCTGGCTGGTTTAGCAACTAATATAAAATCAGCCTCCTAACTTCTTTTTTTGCTGCTGTCCTGACAACCTCAATGGGTAAACTCTTATGACCTTTCTCGATTGTATTTAATTTGTTATATATTTCCAATTGAATTCTTTTACACAAATTAATGATAAATGAGAAAATTTCCCCCTAACTCCTCCCTCTTTCCTCCAGGAAAGATTATAATGGATTAATTGATTATAATAGGCTAAAATCATAAATGTCCAGCATTAACTCACACAATGCAGCATGCCATTTCATAGTGCAAAATAGTTCCCAAATTGTTGGTTTCTGGTGAATAACTAAAATAAACGTTGAAGTTATGTTTTGTTTGATAAAAAATTAAACTTTCTCGTCGGTAATATGGCCTTTTGGATTGGACAGGCCTGGGTTTGAGTCCTGCTATGACTGTTTAACAATTGTGTTCTTGTCCAACATCTCAGAACACCAGTTTCCTTGAAACTGAAACTGGGAGTCATAATGCCTCTCTTGTACAATAACTGTAAGAATTAAATGATAAAACGTATGTAAAGCACCAAGCATGGTATCTGTCACATAAATGCAACTGGCTCAGCATTTATTCTTTTCACTGCTAAGTCCCATCACAATCTGTCTAACAGAATCTGCTGTCTCAAGGTTCTCCATTGCATCCAGATGTTCTAAGGTAGCACCGTGTTTAGTTTGCATAAGTTCCTGTGCAAATACACCCTATAACAGACCCAAGACACACAGATGGAAGGAATTAGTGTCGTTTTGTAGTTTTCTGACTTGGTTCTGTGGGTACCTGGAAGCAGCATTAAGGCTTAGCCACCCAAACCGAGAACCACCAAATGTCTTTTCTTTTTCAAATCAAATTGGGGACCATAGCTATTTTTAGCTATGGCTCCCAGAGTAACCATCTTACAACAACTCTCTACACTTACAGGGTGCCTCCCAATTGTCCCTAGCTTGGGAATCATATCAGGGTTTACCCAATCCCAGACTTGGAACAATTCAAAATCTAAAATCCCATGCCAGGCTAAAGAAAGCTGGTCACTCCCTGCAGTTGAAAAAGAGTAATTAGAATAGTAAGCATATGCCTACATAGCCTGTTCCTGCTAGCCTGAATTAGTCTACCCTGGCCAGACATTTAAATAATGGGCATTCCTCCTTAATACAAAATATATAGCTCATAAACTCACCCCAGTTTTGTTTTTTTTTTAATTCCTCATCATAAAAACAAACTTGTGGGGAAAGAAGGCATCATTCTAAAATTAAGGTCTACTTTCATTCTCCATATTCACCTATGTGTCTTTACAGTCCAATGGGGACATGTATAATATGTGAGGTACTACCACCATTATCATCTTTATAAACATATTTATTGGTGCTTTTCTCCGCAGAACCCAAACACCCTCACACTGCATGCATACCCATACTCTACCCTCTTTTTCCAATTCCATTCTTCACTTAAACACTTCTCTCTCCTGAGCCTGGTGAATGCTTCAGATATGTAGCAAGCCAGTGCCATTACAATCCCTCAGTTTGCTCCACTCAGAATAGCAGATCATAAACTCCTAATTCCCCATCCCCACTAATGGAATTCCAACCATGGAGATTTTAACAGTTATCTCCTCTGCTATCCATGTTACTGAAATGCCTCCTGCCTGGCTAGCTCAGGTATCATTACTCGGGAAATATTACTTCTCAACATTTTCTTTTTTGAGTTGTTTGCTTTTTCAATTATTTGCAGTTCAATTGGACTTTCTTTGGGGCTTTTACTTTAAGATCCAGTGCTGCAGAAAACAACAGTAACAACAGAGAGCCCCTTAATAACTAAACTTAAAAACCAAACTAGTCAGCAGTGAACAGCGCCTTGTCAACATTTCTAAATGGAGCAGAAAGAAGGCAAACCAAAAGGACAGAACAAGGACAAAGGAGAGAAAGGAAAGTGATGCTTCCTGATGGATGTGGATGCCTAAGTGCTGCAGGTAATGGCCATGACGCACAGCCTGCAGACAGTAAGGAGATGGGGCAGGGAAAGAAGTGGACACCTCTGAAGGGGTCCCCAATACAGGGTCATCCAGATCTTGGGGAAATGATCAACCAATTGTATCCCATTGCAAACATCCTTCACTTCAAGTTTCTTTCCCCATCTGAGCATCAGCACCAACCCCCTGTGTCCTGTTCCCACAGGAATTTGCCCTTAGAGAGATGAAATCAATCCCCCAGCTCATTAGAGCCTAATATGCTCTCCCTCCCATAGGTATTCCCAGAGGCAGGAGAGACTCTTAGAATCCCTAAAGCCTTCACGCTCCAGTATAAAACAAACAAACAAAAAAGGTTTCAAAGAGGAGGAGGTATTTGGGGCCTGAAGAGATTTCTAGTCCCTATCAAATCAGCCCCTATAGGCATCTGTCTAATAAGTAATATATTCCTCAATGGACTTTCTTTGGGGGTTTATATTTTAAGAGAATGGGGATAGGGTGGTGACCGACTGGGATATCTTTTATAATGAAGATGGGCAGGTTCAATCCAATCTCTCACACTTTGTGGTAAGTTGCTTTGGGCAAATTACATAACATCTGTTTCTCAGACCACTGTCTTTAAAAATAGGTTAAGAGTAAGGGTGATCTTGTAAGGTAGTTGTGGAGATTACATCCAATGTACTGTAGCAGTATAATATATACATAACAATGTGTGACACATTGTGGGCCCTTGATAATTTTGTTAATATCATTAATTCTGTGCCATGCAGAGAAAATATGGAATGAAATGGCCACTATATATCATATTCTTAAGTCTTACTGAGTTTATTGTTCACTAAAACATTCTTCACTTTTTCAAATAACTTGCAGCAGCATCTTTGTTTATTGAGCCAATAAGTCTGATAATTGGGTGATTCTACTTTATTGCCCATCTTTATTATAAAAGAATAATCCAGACAATAGCCATGCATATATCTTATAATGGATGTTTAAAGCTAAAATCCACAAACGTTCCCTGTGTGTCATTGTTCATTATGTGTTTCATGTGATCTTCACAACAACCTCACAAATACAAGAATGGGTAATCAAATTTTTGTGGGGTTTTTTATTGGTAATTTTTCTTCATTCTTTTTAATTTTTTTTGTTGAAAATATTACATATGTCCTGCTTTTTCCCTCATTGATCCCTTCTACTCCATCTCAACTCCCCATCCTAAGTCTTCACAACCCTATTGTCTGTGGCTTTGGGGTATTTCCCACCCACCCACCCACCCTCCCCCATCTTCCCTCTGAGATTCCAGTCTGTTCTATGCTTCTATGTCTCTGGATCTATTTTGTTCGTCAGTTTATCTTGTTCATTAGGTTCCACATTTGAGTGAGATCCTGTGATACTTGTCTTTCTCTGACTGACTTATTTTGCTTAGCATAATACTTGGTTATCAAGTTTGATCTATAAGTCAAAGGCTATGCAAGAGAGATCTGTTATTGAAAACACCACCAGCAAAGAGAGCAGTGATATCTGAGCTCACAGAATTATTCTTTAGCATTGGGTTCTTCAATTGGAGAGTCAGAATTGGTAGCAATCAACCCCTTTATTTTAGGGATGAGTGAACAGAAGTCCATGAACTGAATAATATCTCCTTCCAGCTCTCAGCTTTGATGTAGAACACATGTGTCAAACACAAGGCCCGCGGGCCAAATCCGTCCCGCCAGGCCTTGCAATGTGGCCCGCAGCGCGCTGTCATCACTGCACTCCGCTGCGTTTCCATCACAATGACAGTTTATGACTGTTCAGTAAACCATTCGGCCCGCGATTTAGGCTGGATTTTAGATTTTGGCCCCTTCTCTGATTGAGTTCGACACCCCTAATGTAGAATGTTGAAGACTTACTGGGGAAGATGTTATTTTATCTAGTATTTGGAAATAAAAGTAATTTAATGAAGTCAATAAAACATTTAATGAAGAGATTTTTCTTAAAGAGACCCAGAACCCAGAATGGCATCACACCTCTTTTGTCTTCTTCCCCCCTTCCCCTTCCCCCAACTCATTTCCTCCCCTCTCTACATGTTCTCCACTTTAACTTCATCACCTCCTCATCAAACCTGTCACCAGATTTTAAATATTTCCTTCTGAAATCTCACATTTATATACATTTATTGGGAAGTTATATTTAAGAAAAATAATATGAATATACAAATTTTTAGGTATTTTGAAAAGTTATATAGAAAAGATAACAAACTCTTAAAAAGAGGGTAATTCAGTTCAAGCTCTAAATGATTATAGCAAAATGACATTGCTTGTCAACGGTTATTAAAATAATCCTTTCAGACTTCCCTAAAAGTGTAAGTCTTGTTAAAAGACTATCCAATAATTATTTCAGCACCTTCCAAAGGTTTAATTGGTAAGTCTAAAAGATTCTCAGGAATTTATCTAGTCATGTTAGTGCCACCAGGAAGAGGTTCACAGAGTCACTCCTGCTAGTCACAGAGACAACACCCTGATTGTGGAAGGGGCATGTGTGACCCTCAAACCAGAGACAAAGACAAAGAATTGCATGAGGGTAGTGTAAGGGGAAAGTGGGAGAGAGATATTGACCATGGAAGGAAGGAAATGAATATGATTGGCTATCACAGATCCACCCACCCCCTCTCAGTTCTGTAAGTTCTCTAGGGGCCTTAGGGGAGCCTCGTGAATTGCATTCAGAATTACCCTTCAGAGGATAAAAGGGGCCTTCCAGGTTGTGCTTGCTGAGTGCCAGGCAAGGTCCTGCAAGCACATTCTGGTGTAAGTGACACCCCAGGGCAGGAAGGCCCCAAGGAGTCACACTTGCATGAAACTGACATATCTTAGTCATCTGTTTCCCCACAATTACCTGTGTCTTACTAAGGAGATCTCATAGTCTGGCCTAGAATGGGAACATAATAGATGTGTGTTCCCCAATGAGCTGAATGATGAATATCTCCTTATCATTGCAGTGTTTTGGAGCTCTGAATAACCCCAGTTGAGCCAGCCAGGGAGCAAGAGCAAGTCATGATTTCAACAAACACTTCCTAATACTCTACCATGTCCTAAGCACTGACTAAGGCTCTGGGAATACAGCAGAAAGAAAAGCAATCTTACTCTCTGACCTCATGGCAGTTTTAATAGACCAGTAGGGCAGATAATATTTGTAGTAAAGCAAATCTAAGTTTACTATTGTGATAAGTACAAGAAAGGAGAAAACATCGTGCTGTAACAGCAGAAAACTGAAGGGGGTTATTGTTTGTGACTTGTTCAGGGAGGTCAATGAATCTGAGATCTGAAACATAGCTGCAAGGTGACCAGATGTGTGTTGGATCAAAAAGGGAGTTCAGAACGGAAGGAAACAGCAATGCCGCTGTCATTTTACTGAAACTATTGGAATCACTGGAGTGTAGGAAACCAAACAAAGCTTTGAGCACCTAATTTCCTCTTTATAGGTCTCCCAAGGCAACACTTCTCCCCTACACACACACACATACACACACACATACACACTCTCCTCTATATACAAAGTCCTCTACACTATCCTCTTCACACACAGTCCTCTATACTATCCTCTACACACTCCTCTACACACTCCTCTACACACACACACACACACACACACACACACACACACACACAGATTTAAGATATCGATACATCCAGCATTCCAAGGGCTGTAGTCTAGATAAAGAGACAGAGTCTTATGAAAATCCCTCCATTAATACGATCAAAATTTTCTCTTTCATGCACCCAGGAAATCATAGCAGAATCTATATGAATGAATATTGTAATAGAAATAATCTTGAATCAATTTTAATACATTTCAAGAGTAAATTATAAAATATGTTCCCTATTATTAGTAGTGTTAACGGAAAAAAAAAACACATTGAAACCTGTGAAGAATTTTTTTATGAGTTTATGTGAGCCAAAACTGGCGACATATGCCTGGAAGCAGAACCTCAATGGAGTGAGATAATGCTCCAAAGAATGGCGGGTTACATTTCTCTATTTATACACTGAAATCAAAGGAGGGACATAGGTGGGTTACATGAAATTCATTGGTGATGGAGTAAGAAGGCGGGAGAAAGCAGAGTGGTGGGAAATTCCTGGGATTGGATAAAAAGTAAAATGATGGACATGTACTCAGGTGAGTACAGAAACAATTAAAATGATAACAAAGGAATTTGTGGCATCTGTCCTGGCGCACACCAGATTTGCTTGTTCCCCAGGGGCTCTGGAAAAGGGGAAGTTACAAGTTACCCAGACATCTCACAGATATGTTATCTTAGAGGCAAAAAGGCAAATGGGCTCAGTAAAAAGATCAAAGTTGATCTTTGTCTGGAAAAATATCTGGGACATGACTACCTACTATAACCTGTTAGATATTTAATTTTCAAACCATCTTTTGTGGTTATCTTAGGTCTCTGGGTTTGCAAGACTGCCACGCAGGCCTTCCCTGAGCTTGTCAGGTTAGCATGTGGCTTTTTTCTTTCACAGTAGCAAATTACCTTTGACACAATGCGTAATATGTAAAGCATGTAAAGCACAGTGTGTCCTAAGAGCACAGTCAAAAAATCTAACTTAAAGAATGCTTCTCACTTGTCCTTCCCTCAACTCCTCCTCAATTTCCTTGTTTTCTTCCCTTTCGTGCCCTACTCTGCAGATGATTCCATTTTTTAGGTTATGTTCCCCTTTTGATCCTAATCATAATGATAAAAATAAGGAAAAACCAGCCACTTACAAAAATGCTTATTTTCTCTCTTCAAGATGGATATATGGATACAGCTAGACAGACTGAAAGGAGCAAGACACCCAAAGCCTTGGAAAAATGGGAATATTTGCTGGCCCAATAAGACACACACACACACACACACACACACACACACTCACACACACACACACTCACACGTGAACTTACCCCAGCTAAACCAACTGCCTCCCCCCTTCTCCCTGACCCATACACACACATTTCTGGCGAGGGAAGCCATTTGAGGAGCTCTTTGCAAGCATAGAAAAGGTGAGGCAGGGGGCAGACTAACATGAGGTTATTTTGAGGGCTGGCCTAATTTATGGGGTTTATTTGTATCCTCTATTGTTCAGCAGGAAACCTTGTAAATGATGTTTGCATGCACTAAACTGTGATAACTGAACTGATGAGTTAAAGACTTGACTGAACATTTAATGTTGCTTATTAAATAATTATGACGAGGTTTGATGAATGACCCTGATTCCCTGAACTTCCAACTGAGATTTTCAGCATGAGTTTCATTAGACAGACGTGAATGGAGCCTGCTGCAACCCAGCTGCAAATGAGCTTGCAAAACATCTGAACTGGAAACCTTCAAAAGTGAATAATTCAACTGTCCTGGTCTATCTTTCCTGGTCCCCAAACTAGCATTTCATTTTCATTTGATGATGGAGTGGAAGGCAAATTATTCTATGTCTACAGGGCTTTCTAAAGTATCATGGCAAGATAGCTCCATATGTACCTAATGAAAAATTAATCTGTATTCTTTGTGAAAGGAGAAGATACATATTCAACTTAAAATAAGTCTTATTCTGATATGTCAATCACCTTTCTTCCATGAATACTGGGGCGACAAGTGCCCCATTTGGGTGAAAGATGAGAAATGTTACGATTTATTGAAGCCACTGAGTGTGTTCAGTGTCTGAGCCAGAGTCATTTGTTTTAATGGCATGTGTCATGCACTTTGGAATCTTCTCCATGCACTGGTGTAAGGGCTCATTAGACTATCCAAAATTTAATTTCAAATGGGAGAGCAGAGCAGATCTAGGGTTTTTGTCCTCTATCTTAAAGAAGCTGTGTCTATTTCTGATGATAGATTCATTTTATCTTTCTACTGGCAATTCACATTTGTGTTTTGTTTGTTGATGGTTTTATCAATAGGAGCTGAAAGTCTACTTCACAAATAAAAGGAAGATAGTCTGTAATGAGGGGACAGGAGCCTGTGGAGTCAGGAGAGCCAGGCTGGATTCAGAGAAGCTGTAGAAGATGGTGGTGCAGGGCATAGGCTTGTGGAACCTCTGCGTGTGTCTAAATCCCAAGGCAGACACACTAACTGTGGGGCAAAGTACAAGCCAGGAAGTCAGAGTCCCTGAATCTGCTCTTGGAGTGGCCAAAACTGTGTCTGAGAAGTCATTTCAACTCTTTGGCCTCAGTTGCCTCATTTGAACAATGAAGATATTAGACCCTATATGGGTTCATAATTAAAACTGATGAGTTAGCAAGTAGCTCCCTAGAATCAATGTCACTTGTGACCCCTTAAGAATGGCCCCATGAAAATAAAATATTCTAAAAAAAATAAATAAATAACTTGAAATAATTAAACACAGAATCTCAATGTGCAATTTTGCTTATAATTGGCTGGGCTTCCAGTGGTTTCAAAAAGTCAATTTGCCTTGACTCATCCTCAATTCCTGACTCCTAAATAAAAAATGAACGAGGTATCTAAATTCAACTTCTTTTTATGTTAATCCAAAAATAGTTCAAAAGCCTTTAATAAATGACAGAGAAGCGCTAGATGCCATAAATCACAACTGACAACATCTCTGCACATGCCCATGGTTTGATCCTGATGTTGTTCAGCCACTGTCCCCTATCCCATCCCAATGGGCAGGCTCTTCTCCTGTATTAATTGCCTCTGATCTCAGTGCAGAGTGAAGATGGAATCGAGTCAAGGCTGATAGGAGGGGTCAGACAGTGAATAAGGGTGCACCATAGCATTGCTCAGGCATTTGATTCAAAGAAACTAAAGACATAAATAGGTGTAAGTGATACCTTCGAATTGTGTCCTTGCAATCATTACTGTGAGCCTCTATTAAAATATTCTCACCTATTTTACCTTTTTATCTTATCAAGGACACAAACTACGTAGATAATGGAGTTATATGTAGATTCCATGAACAAGATAATGCAATAGAAACCTGAGGCACATAGGGATTCTGGACTAGAGAGCAGTGAAACCTGTCTTTCAGCCCACATTGGTGGGCTTCTAACCCACCTCATCCTCCTCTGCCCAGTGACTCAGTAGTACAGCCTTGTCTCTTCTCACATCCATTCCTATATTTTCTCCCTAAAAGCACAAACCTGGGAGCCTTAACCTAGGGATTAAAATTTAACTGCTGCCACTATCCCATGGTAAAAGCTGTATACTAGCAAATCTTTCTAATATACTTCTGCATTTTCTCTTAGCTAAAAAATTAATTTCCCTGACACCCTGCCCCTTATATTTTATTTTTCTCTGGCATCAAACTCTAAAATTAAGTAATGGCTTCCTCTTAGAATAACCCCTAGCGTTCTTTACATTTCTGCTTCCCAGAAACTGTCTACCCTGTTCCAAATATATGGCCACCATGACCTGTTTGGGGTTCTGAAATTGCCTTGACAACTTTGCTTTATTAGGGATAATTAATAAACAACTGAAGCAAATAGATCCCCTAAAAAAAAAGGAAGGGAAGAGAGAGGGATGATCAATTAAAAATATGTCAAACTGCCAAAACCAGTTTGGCTCAGCAGTAGAGTCGGTCTGCGGACTGAAATGTCCCAGGTTCAATTCCGGTGAAGGGCATGTACATTGGTTGCGGGCACATCCCCAGTAGGGGGTGTGCAAGAGGTAGTTGGTCAATGTTTCTCTCTCATCGACATTCCTACCTCTCTATCTCTCTCCCTTCCTCTCTGTAAAATATCAATAAAATAAAAAAAATACTTTAAAAAATATGTCAAACTGACAGGGAAGCAGGGAACAGACTGATGAATCTCAGAAGGAAGAAGAAGCAGGGGATTTGGGGGGGGGGGGGGAGAAAGGGGAGGTTTACCAAAGAATTTATATGCATATATGCATATCCCATGGACACAGACAATAGTGCAGTGAAGGCCTCAGGAGGGGGAGCAAGGTAAAAGGGGTTAATGGGGGAAGGAGCAGGAGGACATCGATAATACTTTCAGCATAAAGATAAATTTAAAAGACAGTCTGTTCACTTTTTATTTTTTATTTTTGTAAATAAATCTTTATTGTTCAAAAATAAAAAGTGGGGGGAAAAAATAAAATAAAAAAATAAAAGACAGTCTGACCAGTGTGGCTCAGTGGTTGATCATCCACCTATGAACCAGGACATTAGGGTTCAATTCCTTGTCAAGGCACATGCCCAGGTTGCTGGCTTGATCCCCAGTCGAGGGCGTGTAAGAGGCAGCCAATCAATGATTCTCTCTCATCATGAATGTTTCTATTTCTCTCTCCCTTTCCTTTCCCCCCTGAAATCAATAGAAATATATATTTTTTTAATTTAACAAAATATATGTCAAACAAACTCAGTGAATTTTACAAACCACCTGAAAACCAGCCCTCTGTGCTATTCAGAGAGCCATTAACAGATAATGTATTGGAATAAATTGAGGGCAAAGGGAACTGTGTTAGGTTTCAAGACAGGATAGTCTCAATAACAATGGTATTAAGCACTAAGTGAGCTCCCACAAATCACAGTGTTTCCCACATTCACTTACAAGAAAGACTTTTCTGCAGCTATTTCAGCTCAGGTGTTTCTTGGAAAGAAAGCTCCCCTGAGAAACCAGTAGGAATTTCCAAAGTTGAGGAAAAGAGGAAAAACCAGATGAAGGTAAAGTTGGAGGTTTGGTCAACACACCAAACTTCTGGGCCACAGTTGTCTGGGGCATGGACAGTGTCTTCAGTTTTCTTTGCAGTGTCTTCCTTCGCACATTCCAATCCCCAGGAAGTGCATTTTCTCCCTGGAAGCCCAGGTTGCTCCTTCTCACCACAAATCTATTCCTAAAGTGCTCCGTGAGTGTTGTAGGCATGGATAAGGGTAGTGTCACAGATGAATTGTTCTTTGTTTTGTAAAGGATGGTCCTTATAAGTACTTATTCATCATACTCTCTTGGTTACAGGTGTTGTTTTTTTCATAAAAAGAATGGTAAAAAACACCACAAAATATCACAGCAGTGTTTATAAATGCAAATTAGTTTGGAAATTGGTTAAATGTAATCAAATTACTCCATTGAATGCTATAATGAATATTATTGTAGGTTGTCCTCAAACTTATATTAGTTCAAATTTAATAGATTTCTCCCACTCTGTCCCCGAATCACCACCAAAAAAGCAAGAATATGTTTTTAGTATCAAGTGTAAAATGTATATTTTTTTGTTCCAGAAGTTGCCTTTGAAAATATTTTAAACATTTTTTGTAATGTCAAATCAAAGTGAAGATAGAGAATGAAAATATCCAATGTGGGGCAATGTTGCATCATGAGAAAATACTAGTAAATTATGAAGTTAGCTTGGGATAAACTGACAACAGTAACAGCATTTTTGTCTGATGTTAGTGTGTCACACCCACATCAACATAACAGCAAAGAGATCAAGAAGAAGGTGGCATGAGTCATGAGGTCACAGAGATGTCTTTAAGTCTTGAGTAAGACTTCAACTGCCTTTGTGGAAAGTGGGCCAGCAATGTTTTTGAAGAAAGAAAGCCATCAATCTTGCAAAATACAAGGCAATTATTTGCAAAAACAGGCCAACCTTCCATCCTCTTTTCCCACATTCCAATAGCTCTAAATAAACGAATCCTATTATATAAGAAAAAGCCCCATCAGCCAAATAATTTCCCACAACGTTCTTATCACATAGATAAGAAACAATGTCAGAAACAGTTGGATTCAAACTGAGAAAATGAAAATAATCAGTTAAAATAAAGACACCAAGTGATGCCAATAGAATGTGGTTCCAAGATAAACAGTGGCATTTCAGTTGCTACAAAAATTCAGACACACAATAGATAACAACAAGGAAGTTCCAAAATTCATTTTTATCTAAGATTCTGGGGTAAGAACTTAAGTCTTTCAGGCAATCAGTGAACAGATGGTTTCACTAGCATCCACTAGCGTTGAAATCCCAGCCCCCTCCCCCCACTTGCTCTCTGGAACAAGGCAATCAGATTAAGAGAATAGTCATTCCAGCTTGTTGTGTGCATGAGAACCTGACATGTATTGTTTTTAAAGATCTGGGGGTAGAAAAGCGAAGAAATGGAATGTTTCTTACTGCAAAAAAAAAAAAAAAAAAAAAAAAATCACATTAAAAATGGTTTTAACCAAGCGCTGCACAAAATGCTTCCTAATCAGCAGAGAGTGAGGCCAGACCCTGGGTCAGTGGATGAACAAAGGTCAGCAGAAATGCTCTGCCTACCACCCTGGAAACAATAACTGTGGGACGTGCCAACATGCCTAACTCCAAGGCATGATCTCATAGTGCAGCATGATGGGCACACAACCCAAAATGTTCACTCACAGTTAAGGGAAAATATCACTTGTTTCTCCTTTGGTGGCAGTCGCTGCATTTTGGCTTTGGATGTTGTTCGAATAAAGCATTTTCTTTATTGACTCCAGTCTGTGGCCGAGATCCAAACAGGCAAGAGCTGCAGGGCCTGGAAAGGATGGAAGGCACTCCAGAGAGCAGAGATCAAGAGCAAAGATGACGGAGGTCTCAACCAGAAGAGAAATAAACTTTTGTATTCCATCCTCGTCCAACGCTTTCATTTCGGGTAACACAGCTTCCAGAGTTCCTGGGGACAGCTCAAACCTCAAGTTCCTTCCCTGGCCACAAGCTGAGCTGACTAAAGTTGAACAGCCCCATTGATGTGAGCCAAGAATTAGGGTTGCTTGTTTTTTTTTACATTTTTTTTTCTTCTGGTTAAGATTTTACCTTTGAAATCAACCCTGTGCTAATTAACATATCCAAAATCATCTGTCTACAAAATCATGACATTGGAGTCACTCTTAAGCAATAAGTTTTCCCTTCCCGTTATCCCAAAATGTTGTCCTCACAATCTAGGTGACTCCAGTCTAATTAGGGTGAGTGGTGTGTGTGTGTGTGTGTGTGTGTGTGTGTGTGTGTGTACATTCCACATGTGTATGCTGCATGTGTATTTTCCTTCAGAGAGTAATTTAATATCAATCTAATATAAAAGCCACATAGAAAATAGGACAATAGATATTTTCTTATATATACTACCCTTTCTCTCACTTTACATATATAAAACCAATATAGTGATATAAAACTAATCTCCATTTGTTAATAAGCATTAAGCCATTAGAGGATAATTATAGTTTCCTAGTATACTAATGGAGCACATATTAAATAAAAACAATAAATTATGGTCAGATGGGTTTAAATAACTGCTAGAAGAGTTAATTTTTACTTGAGATCATGCGCATATTATGGTAGAACTGTAAGGACAAGTTTCCATTTTCTCCAGATGTTTTGGATCCATTGCTGCCTGCCTCAAGATGACCCTAAGTGATTTCTTAAATTCCCTTTGCCTCCTTAAAATTAATTCTGTGGTGATACTGGGACTTCATTCAATTCAGGTGAGTCTTAGAAGGCCTTCAATGTTTGTGTACAGCCTTAGTAGGTGCTGTGCTAAGAGCTTTCCATGGAAAAATACAAAGCAGTGCCAAAACCGATTTGGCTCAGTGGATAGAGCGTCGGCATGCGGACTGAAAGGTCCCAGGCTCAATTCTGGTCAAGGGCATGTAGTATCTTGGTTGCGGGCACATCCCCAGTAGGGGGTGTGCAGGAGGCAGCTAACCAATGTTTCTCATCAGAGTTTCTGACTCTCTATCCCTCTCCCTTCCTCTCTGTAAAAAATCAATAAAATATTTTTTAAAAAGAAAAATACAAAGCAAGATATTGCCACTGACAAATGTACAATTCTTATAAAAGAAGCAAGATTTATTATCTTGCATGCTAGGCTTAGAGACACATTGGGAAGAGGAGCTCAGGGAAAGTATGATAAATAAATGAGGTGCCAAAATGAAAATAAAGACAATAATAGAATAATAAAACACCCATGCATGACATGTGTGGGCTGGGAATCTCACAGATCTTTGAAACCAGAAAACATAAGAGAGAACCACAGTGGCTAATTTTCTGACCTCTCATCACCCACAAATGGGGGCTGTTATGACTCCTGATCTCTCATATTATTAGAGTACAGTCCCTTTTCTGAGTCAGGGGAGGAATTGCATGAGACATACTCTGCCAACAGAAATGAATGGGTTAAGCAGACTCTGAACTGAATTTAAACCATGAGACAGAATTGATGCATCTCCTTTGATTGTTCAAAAGCCAATAGAATCCCCTGATCCATTCCATTCCATTTATTTCTCACGTGCTGAGCTAAAGGGTAGGGAAGACCTTTCTTACTCTAATAAGTGAATAGCCCTGCCTCTCTCATTGCTGCTGCATCTTCGCTGACCTATATTTCTCGCATATGGATGGATCATCACTAGAGGGTTTGACAGACGCTATAATATCATTATGCAAATGAGGGTTCACTGCCATTCGGGAATCCTATAGACTGATCGCTTCATTATCAGCCTTATCAGAAAATACAAGAGAATTGTGCCCCACACTCAGTAAGATGAGAACATAATTTAAATTAAGTAGTTTACTGTCTGGCTGCGCTGTTGGCCAGGGTGGAAGATGCAGAGAGCAGATTTTGAAAGCTGGGATAGCAACAGGCATCGCCGTGCAGAAGTGCTGCCCAAGTGGGCTTTCTCTGCTCCCCACTTCCACTGTGCTCAGCCCTCTTCTTGTTTCCAAATCAGGACCTGTGCTAAAATACTTTGCAGCATTTAATTTGTTCACCTGCTGTCAGATGTCCTTGAAGTGTCAGTCTCAGAAAAGAAGCAGTTTAGCCCTCTGCCTAAAGAGGCAGGTTGTTTGGTAAAAATCTCTCAAACCTTAGGATAAAGTGACCTGAATTTGATGTACCAGGTCCACAGGGTGACCTTGAGAATTTCATGTGATTCCTGTTTCTTAAATGTAACTTGACCTATTTTTAGGGCTCTTATCTAACATAAGCAGTTTGTGAAGGTTGTCTTTAAAGCCTCCTTTATCAGTAATCTTTTATTATTACCTAGAATTTTAATCTGGTATGTTTTTCCAAGTCTTATTTGGTAAAAACAAAATAATAAAATATGTCTATTGATACCTCTCCAGAATAGCAATTATCACAGGTTTCTATTAAAATTATGACTATTTATAGAAAGACCCATAGAGAGAGAGCAGGCTGACAGCTGTCAGGAAAGGTGGGACTGGGGAGGGGCGTGTGGTGGAAGAACTGAGGGGGAAAAAAGAGAGAGAAAAAAACTCATGGACACAAACATCAATGTCACCCAATAAATTCAATAAAAAGGAAAAATATTTTAAAAATAAAATTCTGCATATAAAACTACAATTTATCTATGCAGTGGATTAGGGATATTAATGGGGCATTATTATTACTGTTAAGAGTAATGGGTTACGAACTGTAGACCTGGGTTTAGGTCACATGCTGGGATCACCTGGTCCAGGTGCTCAGCTCCTGCCACCACCCTAATCCAGAATGTGCACTCACCTTCTTCTTCCTGGAAAGCTCCTACTTACACAAAACCTAGCACTCAGCTGTCACCTTTTAGTCAAGCCTGCCCTTTGCATCACCAAAACTCTCTGTTCAGATTTCTACTACAGCATTTCCCCTATTGTAATATAGTTATTTGTTCACATATTTCCCTGGGTCTGGTTGTGGGTTTCTTAAATAAATGAATTATGCCTTTTAACCCTAGCCAACTTGGCTCAGCATTGGCCCTCAGACTGAAAGGTGCTGGTTTCAATTCCTGTCAAGGTTACATACTGCTGTTACAGGCTCCGCTGATCCCTGGCTCTGGTTGGGGTTCATGCAAGAATCAACCAATCAATGTGTCTCTCTCTCACATTCCTGTTTCTCTCTGTGTGTCTCTCCCTCTCCCTTCCACTCTCTCTAGAAGTCAATAGAAAAATACTCTCGAGTTAAGATTAACAAAAGTAAGTAAGTAAGTAAATAAATAAATAAATAATTTTAAAATCTTAATTTCTACCACCGTCACCATGACATGCCATTACTGGCACATAACAGAAATCAGTAAATATCTGACCAAGACAGGTCCCAATGAACCCAGCTCCAAAAGAGTTAATAACAGATGCCTGTGACAAGGTGGCGTGAGGAGAGTGTCTCTCAGTGCCTGGGAAAGCGGGCATACTTCCTCATGCACCCAAAGAAGAAGTTCCAGAAAAACAGCTCCCAGAGACTGCAGTGCTTGGAGGATACATGGACTCATGAACCCGGGGAGCTGTACCTATAATAGAAGGCCTTGAGCTAACGTCTATGCCTTTGAGAGCCCCTCTCTTAACTTGCCAAATATGTTGACTCTGGTATGACTCCACGAATGAGAGTGTCTGCCAACAGAAAGTGAAGTAGTTTTGCCTGGATGGTGGCACGAAATCTAGACTCTCATCTTGTAAGAGCTTGGCCTCTAAAACAATCCCCCTGGCCTCTAGGTCACTGGAACAGCTGGGGGTTGGAACATGCATTTCCTTCATCAGAAAGCCCCGTTTGAAACAGAAGGATAAAAGGTTGTACCCATCTAACTGGCGAATAAGTACTGAACTTGGAATTGCATTCCTTAAAATTCACCATCTCTACCCAGGTTTTTTTTCTACTAGACACACAAAATATTGTCATTGAATACATAAATGGAGGACTAGAGCTTTAAACACACAGTCCAGCTTCTTTGTTGATCTGAGTTCCTGAGGTTGTGGGTTATTAGTAATTCATTTAAATTCAGAGAACCAGTTTAAAAAGGGGGGGGAAGCAGGATACTCATAAAATATTTAAAGTTGAAGGGACATGTAAAATTATTCTCTGTCACTGTTAATTTGACAAAGGAAACTGAGAACAAGAAACGCTGGAAGCATTTTTCCTAAATTCCCTAATTAATCAGAGGCTACAGTACTTCCAGCTTCTAGGCTGACGTTATTATTCCAAAACCACCAACTCTGGGATCAGCTCTTTTGCATGAACCTTTGGCTTCAACCACTGATGGCAAAGTTCCTAGAGCTGACTGAGATGCTCTTAGAGTCTGGACAGTTTCTCTCCTCAACTCACTTAGAAGGTTTCCAGGGCATTTCTTCTGTCCAGAAATGACCGTGCTCTTTCGGTCATTTGTTTGCCAGGTATTCCAGCCAAACTAGAGCAATATTCAAAGATGAATATGCTATGTTTTTTCCTATATACACTTGGGATTACACATAATATATAGAATTCCCCTTTCTCCTTACCCCGCCCCCCCCTCTGCTCGCTGTTGGCCACATCTGAGGACTAAGCAGAAGATACATGGATCACCATAATGGGGCCTTGTAGTTAGACAAAAAGATGCCCAATTCCACATGACCAACTCCCAGGGGAAGTTTTTTGTTTGTTTGTTTTTAGGAAATAGGCATACCAAATCTTAATTTGCTTCAAAGTTCTAAGAAATAGAAATTGGCTTAGTAAATTTTGCAACCAGCATGGTAAGTTTTGGAAAGTGTGACAGACCTATTTCTGTCCCCAATGGGATTAATGAGTGATGGGCAGATCCCTTGAAGTCAGGGGGTGTCCATGAGCTGAGTAAGCAGCACTTCCTCTTCTCTGGAAGTTTCTGAGAGTGTGAAGCTCATGCCAGTGGAGCATGAAGAAACTGCGGTCTATTTGCTGGGATGGAGACGATAAGGCTGGAGAGGCTGGAAGGGGTGAGAAATCCTCACATCAATTCCCCAAAGATCTCGGGCAGGCTTGAATAAGATTAATCTGATTTATATTACCCAGGGGAAGGGGCACAGAGGCTAGCCAAAGCAGAAGAGTTGAAGGAATCATTAAGCTGGAGTGGACAAAGGGAGATCCAACCACCATCTGTGTCCTCCTTGCTGGGGATCCAGAATTAAGTTGAATACTGCTTGCATAAACCACAATCATTTCTTTTCCTGCTGTCAAGAGCCACATCTGGATTAAAAAAAAAAAACAAAAAAAAAACCAACCTGTAATAAGGGGAGAGAGTGATGGAGGGGAGGGAGGGCGGGTTAGAGAGATGATGGGTAGAAGGATAAAGGCAGAAGTGAGTTAGAAATAATAAATTTTATAGCTTCTAATCAACTGGATTATAAAGTCACTGAATTAAATTGATTTCACATGAAGGGATACAAAAAGTTACCTGATATAACTAAACTGATATGTCAGAGCTAAAAGAGAAACTAGTCATTGATAACAAAAAGAGTACCCTGTCTGTACAGGTGTGAATGGTGACTGATTATACCTTTTACAGGGGAAATCAGCCTGAAAGGTAAGCAAAACATAGCAATGTGGAGATCTTTATGATAATAAATAAAGGAAATAATTTGTTGGGGAATGGGGGGAATGATTAAAAATGGAGGGAAAGAAATGCTTATTAAAAATCATTTTGTATATCAATGTATATTGGTGCTTGATTAGAATTGATGAAAATAAATACATTAACAAGTCTTGCAGAAAGTAAAAATTAAAAAAGTCATTTTGAGCCAAACCTTGAATAGCAGTTCACCTGCCACAAAAGGTAAGGCTGACTTTTTCAGAAAGTAGATGGTGTATTTTAAGACACATGGTGTCTCTATGTGGCTAGAGATAACACCGAAAAGGAGGGGTCACTAGACTCTGAAGAGTATTATAGTATGAAGTATGACAGGCTTAGAAGCTGGGATGCTAATCCTAAGTAAAAAGAAGGTCTTGAAGGTTTGTTCAAACCATATGCCTGGTTGCTACACTGACTCCTCATATGCATATTACACATATGATTTCACCTCATCTTCTCACTACCTCATGAGGAAGGTACGTACTAATACTATCTCTAATTGCATTTCTTTGCAGAGCGAGAAAGGTTAATTTAAATCCAGAGTTTCTTAGGAACAGCATTTGGATTGCAACCCAGGATGGTTGAGTCCAGAGTCCACATTCTTTACTATTAATAGCATTCGAAATTGATACATGAATGAATGAACTTATCACAGGTAAACTGTGAAGATGGATGAAGAGGAAATGGGTTCTTCAAATAGCATAGTCGTTTCTCTCTGTTCTTTCCTGCCTCTGTTCATTATTCCCACTCCATGTATGCATTTATTTAGCTTCCTACCTCTTAGCTTGGTCTAGACCTTACACTAGACTTTGGCTCTCTAGTCCCCAACTTTGATCCTAGACTTTTTTTTTTCATGTATTTTTATTGATTTCAACGAGGAAGAGAGAGGGAGAAAAAATATAGAGACATCAATGATGAAAGAGAATCATTGATTGGCTGTCTCCTGCATGCCCTCTACTGGGAATGGAGAATGCAACCCCCTGGGACCCTTCAGTCTGCAGGTCAATGCTCTATCCTCTGATCCAAACCTAAGGCTGATCCTTGACTTTAATGACCTGAAGTGTGGTCAGTACTTTGAGGCAGCAACATGGAAAGTAAGAAAAGATAACTTTGGTTAAGAGAGAATCTTCTGGTGACCCTCAAATTGCCTATCATCACACCTGTGAAAAAGCTTTGCCAAGCTAAGGTTTGTGAGAGTATTTAGTGCAATGTGTTAGTAGTTACCACCCAATTTCTTAAAACTAACCACCAGGTAAGCATATATCTAGTTATTTTCACTATGTTGGTCTGAGTTGCAGAGGCTCCTTAAGCAGATGCCTCCCTCCAAAGATGGGCCAAGAACCAGCACTTCAAGTGTGATTCCTGTGGGGCTCACCAAACATGCAAATTCCTGGAATGCATCCCACAACTCCTCATTCATCCAAAGTGGGGCTCAGTCTGACTTACAATAAACTCCACCCAAAATCATATGCACTAAAATTTGACCATGAAATGTGTTTGACATTATGATCCAGTATATGTGTCCAAAATAAGTACCCTTAAGTGAAACTGAAGTTTCATGAAATGATACCTATCCATACTTTGTGTAATTTAGTTTTACAGTCTATTTTATAGTGTTTCTTTTTACTTATTCTAAGTCACAACTCACAACTTAAAAAGCCCTGATCTAGAAGATGGCACCATGTAGACAAAGTCACTTTGCAGTAGTCCCTTCCCCATTCTGTGCCACCCCCTTTCTGAGCCAGTCTCAACCACACACTTGCTTTGCCAGACAATACCATCTCCCCTCCTCTATCAAATCTCGCGTTCCTTATTATTCCCAGCTCTTGTATCACAAAGTCTTATATACTAAAGTGACCAAATAATATGCTTATATGTTACCCCTACCTGTTAATATTTGTATATAAGTCCAGAGGAATATTTACATATTAATCTAAAAATAAAATAATCTGTCTTTTAGGAAAGATGTTTTTAAATTTTCCCCATTGAATATCCTATAAACAGGACCTCTTGTGCTTATTATAGAAGCAGCTCTTTTTTACCTTTACCCTGCCCCACTTATCCCAAGTCCCTAATCTCCCATCAGTTCAAGTTTCTTATCCGTATAGTAGGAAGATAATGAAGTCTGACAGTGCTGTTGTGAAGGTAAAATGACATGAAAAGAGATACATAGAAGGCACTCACTGTGCTGCTCCCATTGCAAATCTTCCTGTGTCCTGTACGACCCGTTATCTTTCTTACACTGTATTTTCTCCCCCTACCCTTCCAAAATGTATATATATGTTTTGCCTCTTGACTTTTGTATTACTCCCAGGATCCCTTCCCCACTGCCTTCCTATGTCCCCAAAACTCATGTGGCATACCACTCATTCTTGCCCTGAGAAGGTCACAACTCCATACTTTCATTCTTCTTGTTTACCTCTGTGATGTTCAATTGTCATCTCAGAGAATACTGACAAAATAATTCAGACTACAATGTAAATGAGTGGTTACTAATTTTCCACCAGCAACTTCTTTTTAAGGAACTACTTATCTAGGGATAGAGGACTGACTAAACCTTCATTGGAAGAATTTTAGGCAGCACCAGGCCAGTGGGGAAATTTTGAAATAAGGAGAACTAGAGGGTTGCTTACTAATGCCCATTGACTCAGGCCTGGCCATGGACTTTGGCTCCTTTGTGGTTTCTTCTATTAATGAGCTGCCTTCATGGGGGTCAGGTTAGAGGGAGGATGACAAATCGCTACCTTCTTCTGATTTCATTTGTTGTCAAGAGGCCTTTGATCCGTGACTGCTTAGCAGAGATTGTATTGCATGAAATGCAATTAGAGCAGGCCAGCCAGGCCAGCCCTGCCGAGGAGTGCAGCAGCCCAGGCAGCACCGGCCTTTTAAGGAAATGGCAATTGCTTCTCCTACCTTAGACATATCTTCACCATCTGCCAACCCCAGTGCTCTGTGTCCTGAACATGACAATGGTCTACGGTGGGTGTTTCTGAGAAGCCATGAGAAGATAGAGGGGAGTTCACAAGAGGAGCCAGAGTTGGCTTTTGTGGCTTACTCATTCCCACATCTTCAAATATCGATATTTACTGACCAACGTCTGTGTAAATGTTGAAGAAAGAAAAAAGACAAAACATGGGTTGAAAGAAGGAGTAGAAATTACAATTCTAGAATGTAAGAAGGGAGACTAAATTCATGCATGTAGAATGGCCCTGCAATCCTGGAAGAAGATGACTTATTGCAGATGTGATCTTGCCAGCTTCACACAAACATCTTGACTAAGTGAAATGAAAAAGAAAGACTGGAGCTGATAATAAATCAGTTTTATCCACATTTTTAGCCCAAACTAACTTCTTTCCAAATAATATACAATAAATTTTCTGAGTTCTATGACTCAAGATTTGAGGTCAATCATTGCTGTAGTAAGCAATTCCAAACCTTCCATCCATGTGACAGGGTCCCCACTGGTGCTGCTCTGTTCTAGAGGTATTTCAGCTTCCTGATTCCCTAGAGACTTCAGATAGACTCATTCCAATAGATATGGGCACCTACTTCTTAAAGGTTAGATGAGGGAGATGAGGAAAATGCTATGTAAAGACAGAAACATAGATTGAAGTGATGGAGATATGGGGCAAGAAGCATCTGAAGTTGCCAGAAGCTGGAAAAACAAGAAGGACTCCCATCTAGAACCTTCAGAAGAAGGACATCCCTGCAGGGGAGGGAAGTTGGGGGGAACAAGGCCTGCAGGGACAAGGCCTACATGGTGACAAGGCTTATTTCGCGCGCGCGTGCGCACACACACACACACACACACACACACACACACACACACAAACATACAGAGAATTTCCTGCACCAGGTCTCTAGTTAAATGTATTTATAAATATGTAACTTTTATTTGCACTTGGATTGAGGTATAAAAAAGGCTAAAAATGTTAGTTTGATCTCAGAAAACATATCTAATGCAAATTTGGGTATGATCACATATATCACTACTTATTTTAACTTTCAAAAGAATAAGTAACTTTTAAAGCAGCTTGGCATTATTTATGATTCAAGCAACAGTAGTTATGGAAATGACTCTACCCTAGTATACATTTCACATATAAGTGCTGTGTTGCCTTGTGATTTTAGGATTAATTTTTAAAACATGTTATAAATTCTTCAGCAGAGTTGAGTTCCAAAGCCATGTAGTATTTTATAATAATAGTTGAAGATGGTTCTTTTCATTCAGAAAAAAAAATCAATCTCCGGTCTGAGTTTAAAGAATTGCAATAAAACCACTAATAAGCCATAGAATTTAGTAACACAGGACAGTTCAGAATATTTAGCTTCTACTTCCAACAAAAATTCATAAAATTCCTGATGGTTAAATTCACACAAAGACAATGAAATTCATCATGGACAGTACCAATTCAAAAATATGTAATAGATTTGAATAGCTCCTGAAAATACCTTCTGATTAATAAAATGATGAATAACCATAAGCTTTAAATATGTTATATTTTCAAAAGAACTATGCCTTTTCCTGCTCAATACATTTTATTGCCACTATCAGCTGTAATACCTCTTAGCAGATTCCATTTCAGATTTTACTGAATTTCTTTTCTCAAATTCTTTAAGTTATTATTTCATGCAACTCTTTCACACAGAATTTCCAGAGACTAATTCCCTAGTCACTTCAAACTCAGCATTGACTTCTCAACTAAACAACTGAGCAGTATCAGTAACATCTCTCAACTCTCCAAGAGCCAAGGAAAACCACTTAAATGTTGTATCTTGTTTTCTTAATTGACTATAGATGTTATTCCAAATGTCTTCAACTCCTTGAACAACTATTCTCATTAAAAGCAAATGTCTTAAACAAGTTTGTTTTCTCTGGAAACAGTTCATTGGCTGATTTAATGAGCTCAAAATCAGTACATAGTTTTTCTTCTTTACCTAACAGATGAGTCACTTGAAGATTTACTTGGGTTTCAGCTTTACAAATGTTCATTTTTCCCTGTTGTGAAGAAATTCTGCTGTGGTTAGATATTCTATTTCAATTTTTTTACCATGATTTCCTGTGTCTTGGGAATATTGTGATGAGTGCTCAATTTGGCAATACCAATATATAGTATATTATTTTAGCATTGCTTTAGTGGCACTGCAAAACAAATACAGTATTTTGGCATCTGATTTGAAAATAAAGTAGACAAAGTCAAGTGTATATATCCATCCTCAGATCTACCAGCCATTCTAAAGCCATTTTCTCATCCTTAAGAGAACAAGGGTCAGTGTGCACATATCTGTTCCCCTATTCACAATGTGCTGCCAACCTGACTCTCTCCACAGGTTTCCACACATCTCTATTATAGAATTTTCATTCTGAATCAGTCAGGGTTCAACAGTAAACAGTGGCAACTAAATGGTTTAGGCCAGAAGAAGTTGACTAACATGCTTACACCATTGTGAAGAGGAATAAAATAACAAACCACAGGCTGAACATCCAGGGAAAACTCAAAATCTCACTTCAAAGCAAGCACCCAAGGTTGATTCTATCTCTGTTATGATCAGAAAGCTAATGGATTAGGAAATTGAGGGTACAGCTACTAAAATATCAGATGACCATCAACTTAAAAGCCCTTTAACAAATCATGAAGCCACTGCCCCAATTGTTTCACCTGCTTCATTTTCTATGGAGCTAACATGACTTTTCCTAAATAGTGAGATCTTGAAAAAGTCATAGATGATTGAACAGTAAACAAATTCCAAGTTCCCAAAGGCAACAGAAATCTACCAGATACATGTTTCTGTCCTACAGACCCCTCTATCAGTCTATAATTCACTTCTTCTATTTATCCTGTTACCCTAGGTATATGTGGTATAGTTATTTTCCTAAGACTTTCCTTTATCTTCTTTGCTGAATCTCTCACTTCCTACATCCAATATCTTCATCACTTGGTTTAATCCTTTATTTTGCTAAAGCACAATTTCTATTAACTTTCTAAGAAACTTAAGAAGAATATATAGATTCCCTAATGTTGGGAATATGCATATGTCCAAGCTCATAAATTATATATTTAAAACATACACGGGGATTTTCTTTTTTTGGATATATATTATACCTAATTGAAGCTTTTAAAAAGGACAAGAAAAGGAAAAAATCTGCTTAATACATTCAAGAGGATAAAAGCAAGATTAAGCCCTTTAGCGAAAAAAAATACTAAAAATTACTACCCTAGAACTAAAAATACAGTAACAACCAAGAACTCAGTAGATATGTTTGAAAACACATAGTGCAAGCTCACAAGAAAATTCATAATCTGAAAGGTGAATCAAATAATATATGAATAATAAAGTTCAAAAAGACAAAGGACCAGAAAATGAAGAGGGAATTCATATAGTGAAAGGGCTCAATAAATGGATAGAGTTCCAGAAGGAAAGGAGAAAAAGAAAAAGGCATAAGCAATATATGAAGAGCTATCCTCTGAGAAATTATCAAAACTCATTAAGACACGATACAATAAAGTCAAGAGGCTTTATAAACCCCAAGACGAATAAACATAAAGGAATAGACGTTTGGCTGAAACACACACACAAAAAGAGATTTTGAAAGCATCCAGAGTATCATTGTAAAAGTACCGATAATAAAACTTACAGCCAACTGTGAACCCAAAACAATGGAAGCAAAATGACAATTGATTTACAGTCTTAAAGTACAGGAAGGAAATGGCTACAAAACTGTAATTCTATCACCAACAACAATATCTTTAAACATGACCTAATATTTCTCCAAACAAAAAAATTTTAAGAGAATACGTCACCAGGAAACACATAGTAAAGAAATTATTTAAATTGTTGTCAAGACAGAAGGATACTGATTTCAAATATAAAGTTAAATTTCCTGACCCAAGTGACAATTATACTGGCATGTTTGCTTTTTGATGATTCATGATATACAAACCCTCCATATATGTGTTATGCATAATAAAAATTTAGTAAACTTACTTCCCATGTATAGCTGAGTCTGCTTGTGACTCATAAGTTTATATTTCTCTTCTATAAAAAGACACTGGGTAGGTTCAAATGGTTTTATAGGGTGTTCTTACCTAATATGCAAATCACAAATAGTCTCTATTTCTTACAGATTTCTTTAGAAGAAAGAAAAAATGAAAAGCTGCCACTTATTTTATGATGCTTATATCAATTTGATACTTAAGCTATAGAAAAAAAAGTACAAAAACATGGAAAATGTAAGGTATTTAAGGATAAAGAAACAAAAATGCTAAATACAATACAAAAGATGCATAAGGACAAAATAAGGTTTTTTCAAGAGTATAAGAAAATTCATGAATGTAATCCATCACTTTAATATATAAGAGATAATCCATGTGATTAGCTAAATAAACTCAGAAAATGCCTCTAATAAAATTCTATACCTTGGTACTTTTTATACAAAAACTAATATTATAAATGTTTTAAAATTTATCCTTTATAATCCCTCCTTTCTGGGTTACAACAGGTTTAATGTCTCTTTTACTACATTCTGCAGGTTGAGTCTCTCATAAGCTGAAAGACTATAACTCTTCTTAGAAATTTTTATTAATTTTATGGGGGTGATATTGGTTAATAGAAATATATAGGTTTGAAGTGTACAATTTTATAACACATTACCTGTATATTGTATTGTGTGTTTACCACCCAAAGTCAAATCTTCCATTGCCATATATTTGACCCTCTTTACCTTTTTCTTTGACTCCCCCACTGCCCTCTTCCCACTGGAAACAATACTCTTGTCTGTGTCTATGGATTTTTATTGTTTGGCTTGTTTACTTCTTGCTTTCCATTTTATATTCCACATATGAATGAAATCATATGGTACTTGACTATTTTCTTCAGACTTACTTCATTTAGCATGATATTCTCAAGATCCATCCATGTTGTTGCAAAATTAAATCAAAATGGATCAAAGACCTAACTATAAAACCTGAAATAATAAATTACATAGGAAAAAACATAGGTACTAAACTTATGGACCTTGGTCTTAGAGAGGATTTTATCGTAGTGTTCTTCTGCATATTTTTATTTCCCTTTTGTTATTGTATACATATTTTGTTATTCCTGTTTGTTATTACTTGTTTGTTTTAGATGCAGCTCTTTCTTCCTAAGTCACATATTCTTTTAAGACCATACCCATGACAGTTATAAGGGATTTTAGCTTTATGCATTTTACACATACATACACACACACAAGCACGCACACTTCCTATGTGTTTGTGGTTAAGTGATAGGAAGATTATACAGGTGTGTACCACTCTATCTTGATCAGAAGTCCCCAGTCTGCCCTACTACACCATCTCTGTATTATCTTCATTCTGGTATTTTTTTCCAAAATTTTTAAACATATAGAAATTTTAAAGTGATGATATAACGTAAAAACTAAATAAAAGTTAACATTTGACCATATTTGGTTTACCTATGCATGCATCGATAAAGATTAAGCCATTTGAAAGGAACTGCCAATATTGTGATTCTTATTCTCTTAAATATTACTAAGCACTTCCCTAAAATTAAGTACATCATTTTACATCACTGCAATAGCAACACCACATTTAAAGAAATAAAAAATACTTCTCAATGATCTATTTTTTTTTTGCCATATTAAATGTTTCCAAATAGTTCCCCAATGTGATTATTACTTCTTTTTAAACCAAGATGCATAAAATCATTTTTCCTTACCAAGAAATTTTCTTTGAATCAGCTCCACTTTCCAGAGTTACTTGATAGTTTTCTCATTATGTTGTTAACTTGTTATATCTTCTACATTTCTTTAAAAAGCTTGATTAAATTCAGATTAAACATTTTTATAGTAATACTTCAGATGTGAACTACATATCGTATCATATCAAGATGCATGTATAAGATGGCCAATTATTGGCAATAACTAAGTTTGATCATTTGCTTAATCACAAATCACCAATGTCTTTATCTTAATGATACATTTTCTTGCACCTAATAATTATTGGGATGAAACTTTAATTTTTACAAATTTCCTTTTTCCCACAAACTTCCACCTAATCATTTCAGCAACCCTGATGATACTTGCTGAATCAATTATTTCTTTGGAGTTTGCTGAAAGGTGATTTTTCTCATTCTATTATTTCTTCAACTGCATTAAATGGTATTCTTCTGCAAAGAAAACCTTTTCTTATCAACTGTTTAATACTGAATGTATGTCTCCAAAACTTTTATGTCAAGACCTAGCTCACCAATGTCATACTCTTTGGAGGTGGGCCTTTGAGAGGTTTTAAGGTTAAATATAGTCATGAGAGTGGACCCTCATGATGGGATTAGTGTTTTCATCAGAAGAGACACTGCTTGCTCTTGGGTTTGTTATTGTTGGTAAATCCTTACCCAAGAATATATTTTCCATTGATTTTTAAAAAGAGAGTGGAAAGGTGAAGACAGATAGTGAGGAAGAGGGAGGGAAGGAGGGAAGGAGGGAGGGAGAGAGAGAGAGAGAGATAGAGAGAGAGAGAGAGAGAGAGAGAAACAGACAGACATAGATGTGCCCCACTTGACCAGAAATCAAATCCATGACCCCTTGCTGTGCAGGCTGATGCTCTATCCACTGAACTATACTAGCCATGGAACAGAAGAAGAATCTCAGAGAGAAGGAGGTAAAAGTGATTAACCAATGAACTTGTATGCATATATGTATAACCCATGGACACAAACAATAGGGTGGTGAAGGTCTGATGGGGGAGGAAACTGGGTGGCGGAGGTCAATGGAGGAATAAATGGGGGACATCTGTAATACTTTCAACAATAAAGATAAATTTTTTTAAATAATTCTTTATTGTTGAAAGTATTGCATATGTCCCCCCCCCTTTTTTTACAAAGATTTTTTTAAAATATATTTTATTGATTTTGTACAGAGAGGAAGGGAGAGAGATAGAGAGTTAGAAACATCGATGAGAGAGAGTCATCGATCAGCTGCCTCTTGCACACCCCCCACTGGGGATATGCCCGCAACCAAGGTACATGCCCTTGACCGGAATCGAACCTGGGACCTTTTAGTCCCCAAGCCGACGCTCTATCCATTGAGCCAAACCGGTCTCGGCACAAAGATTTTTTTTTAAAGAACACATTGAATGCACAGCAAGAAGGTAGCTATTTTCAACCTAAGGGGAAATCACTCACCAGAATCTGTCCATGTTAGAACTCTGATCTTTGCCTTCCAGCCTCTATAAATGGGAGAAAATACATTTCTGTTGTTGAATCCCACTAGTCTATGGTATTTTGTTATAGCAACCTGGGCTGAGTGATATATCAACTAAGGTTGAATTCCTATTTCTCTTAAATGTCTAGATAAATGTCTAATTATCTTCTATTAAATTATTTTCTCCTCCTCCTATTTCTTCCTCTTCTTCTTTTCTTGAACAAGGATTTAGTATAACTATCCCTGCTGATGGTGATAAAATATGCTTTTTTCCCTTCCCAATTGCTCTCCCAACTCTATCTCTGACTCAGCAATACTAAATGAAAATACATATTAAATGTTATACAGAAAATTGTAAACATTCTTTTCATGCAACTCTTTATTGTCACATTTTGCCATATAAGTCAAGGGAAGCTCCTCTTGGCATGCTCTTACAGATTCTGGGTGCACTCTACTTTCTAGCACAGGAAAAAAATCCAGACTCAATTTATATTTATCCTATCTTAGATCTAGTATAATACATTTAAAAAAAAATCCTTGATTCTGACTGCTACATTATTAATTCTTTGTTGTACTGGTTTGTTCTCAACATCCCTGATGTGTACCCACTAAATACCAGTTGCACCTATCCAGTTATCACAACCAAATATCTCCAGATATTGTCCAATATCCCCTGGAGGGCAAAATCATCCTAACTGAGAACCACTGGCTTGCATGATGGAATTACTGTATGGATACTCTTCTGAACCTCACTATGTTCCTTTAATAATAATACATTGAAGATCACTGCAAATCAGCACAGAGATAATTCTCCTCATGTTCTAAGATCTCATGACACTCTATTGTACAGCAGTATTGAGTTGATTTAAACGTTCCCTACTGCTCAACAAAGAATAAATTTGTGCATATGTACTTTCATGCTTGTTGATGAGTATCTTCAGGACAGATTCCTAAAGAAGTGGGATTTATGAATAAAAAAAAAATACACATATAGTAATTTTTTTATATATTGTGAAATTCCCCCCAATAATGCTGGTTTTGCTAATATAATAGAAGTAGTATTTCCAAGTAGTCTTCTGCATTTTTCTTATTAATTAAAATAAAAATGTATTTTTATGTGTTTAAGAACACTTCTATTTTTCCTGTGGACTTCATGTTTATACCCATTCTCCATTTTTTTCCTACTGGGTTTGGGTTTTCTTCATCTTTATTTTTTTTAGAACATTTTATATTTTAGGGAGATTTTCTTTAATGTAATTCTGAGATATTGTCTCATTTGTCCTGTGTTTTTTGACTTTGCTCTTGGTGCTTTTATTGTGTGATTCCTTATTACTTTTTCTATTAGAATTTTTCTTTTATTGCTTCGAGGTTTGAATCAAGTGAGAGAGATTTGCATACCTAAAGATTATAAAACAATTCACCTTTTATATTGCACCTCTTTGGTCTTAATATTTTTTTTACATTTTATCTGAGTTCTACTTGAAATTTTTTCATATATGGGTGCAAAGTAGGTAACAAAATTTTTATGGCTATTCTGTACTTTTAAAACCATTTAATAAAAAGAATTTTTTTTTTCACCTAGCTGGTTGGACTCAGTGGATAGAGTATTAGCCTGTGGACTGAAGGTTCCTGGGTTCAATTCTATCATGGGTACATGCCTGGGTTTTGGGCTAGATGGGGGTGGGAGGGCGTGCATGAGGCAGCCAATTAATGATTCTTTCTCATTATTGATATTTCTATCTCTCCCTCTCCCTTTCTCCCTGAAATCAAAATAAAAAGAATATATTAAAAAACCGTGCGGTCCATTGTATTTAATACTATAGTCTAACAGTAAAAAAAAAAAAAAAAAAAAAAAAAAAAAAAAAAAAAAAAAAGCATATGTAAATTAAGAGTGGAAAAAAAAAAGTGAAAATCCATAAAACTGAAAACAGAATCTTTATAGGACTTTTAACTAAAAAATATATTAGCCTTCCTGATGGGCTTTTAGTTCCAAGCTTAATGGAATGTAAAAAATCATCACCTTTTATAACAAAGAAGGGGGATGTTAATTCTTTTTTTAAGGATTTGTAAGCTCCGAGGCAAAATGTCTTGTCCTTTTATTTTTTATCTTTATTGTTGAAAGTATTACATAGGTCCCCTTTTCTCCCCTTAGTCCTCTTCCAGCTTGCCCCTTGCCCCAGGCCTTTACCACACTATTGTCTGTCTACATGGGTTATGCATATTTGCATACAAATTCTTTGGTTAATCTCTTCCCACCTAGCCTGCCTTCCCTTTAAAATTCAACAGACTGTTTCCATACTTCTACGTCTCTGGACTTACGTATTTTGTTCATCAGTTTATTTTGTTCATTAGACTTTACCTATGAGTGAGATCATGTGATACTTATCTTTCTCTGAATGGCTTATTTTGCTTAGCATAATTCTCTCCAGGTCCCTCCCTGCTGACTGATAAAAGTTAAGACAAAAGGTACTTAAAGTATACTCAGATATCAAATTGTTTCACTTATATCCTTTCTCTAAAATGCAATCAACTTTAGATTCATGGAATTATCAAAAATCAGAATTTGAAGAGACTTTGAGATTCTTTAAATTCAATTGACTTATTTTACAGAAGAGGAAGCTGAAGTAATTTCCCAGTTTAAAAACGTGCATATGTACTTTCATGCTTGTTGATGACAATGAACACATTTCTTCTCCTTTCTAGTCTAGTGGTTCTACTCTTCCCTTTTCATTTTAATTTACACATTCTATTTTTATCTCTTTTATTAAAACCCAATTGCCTTTTTTCAAGGATATTATTTTGAAACCTATTTTAACCAAAATTGGTCTTATGATAGTATACACCTTACCATCAGGCAAACAATAAATTAAAAATGTATACATTTCATGCTAATTTTTTATTTTCATTATTTAAATGGTAATTATTGAATACAATTTTGTGTTTTTAGATTATTAGAAAATTATTGATTAATAAATTAATTTATTTACATTGCTTCAGAATAATGGTTCCCAAATGTATCAGATATCCATGTCATATACTGTATTCCCAGATATATCATCTCTAATATTCTGAATTCTAGTGCAGTAGATTTTGGATAGTCCCTGGGAACTTATATGAAAAAATTTAAAAAGCCTAAGCAATCCAAAATATTAACTAGGCTAGGAAACCACTGTCTTAGAGGATTATAAAATGTTGATAAACTCTGAAGCTAATGTTATAAAACATACTTAGCCCATTCTAAAAAATAATAATAACACTTCTTGATGGATAGAGAAAAATAGAATAAATGGTTTACCTGATCTATTAAGGGCTTTGTATTAAAGCACATGCAAAATTTAGTACCAGGTGGATTGGTTGAACCAATAAAGTAATCTAGACTATGAAATGTCTAAGTCCTAAATTATTCACTTTAGAAAGCACCCCTCCTGACATTTCTTTCCACTGCTTCACAAATGCCATCATCTTTACGACTGTAGCCTTTTTCCTCGTCCTTACTGCTACCGCCTTCCTGAGGACTTTATAGCAGCTCTGACAGTCCCCCTCTTGCTTCATTTAATCCCCCTCCTCTCGGCTGTCTTTTCCCTCCATCTATTTTAAGTTACAGGGGAGAGACAAGAAAATCACAGCCTAAAGGCTTTCAGAATTTAACGTTTTCACTCTATGGAATATATGAATCACCCACTTGCACATTCTGAGGTTTGGTTACTTGTTTCTTTTTCCAAAAGATTCTTTTTTTTTTTTTTTACAGATTGCAAAAACATTAATTTATTGACTTTTTTGACACTTCCTCCTCATCTGAAATTCCCTTTGCTCTCTGGTCAAACACAAATATGTTCCGAATACATGACCAGCAACATAAAGTAGAACATGAGTAATCTGTTTATAGCAGCTTCAAACTACTGCTGTTATATAAATCTGGTCTTAGTTCATAGCACTAGTGCAACCCACTCATCAGCAGGAGTGCAAGACCCATACCAGCCACAGCTCCAGAAAGGAGAAGTACTAGCATAGTTTTAAGTCCAACAACATCTTTCCACCAAGGTGCCAGCCAGGCCACAGAGCTTATGACATCATGAAGGGTAAAAACAAAACAAAACAAATGAAGCAGGAAAACCTCTTGCCTTTCTAGGTACGGTGTTCTTTGTGTAATCTGCCATTTAGTCTTTTTTTTTTTTAATCTGCTTTTTAGAAATATGTTGGGGATTGACATAAAACTGGTCTGTGATGCCTCCTAGAAGTGATAGCTCCTGGCACTTACAATATCAGACCAGAAGGAGGACTGAAGTGAAAAGGGCAGGCAGTGGATGGCTAAGCCAGCTGCTGATTCTTGGGGAAGAAACACTGACATGTCTTGGGAGCTTTTCACTGCATTTTGTCTGCTCCTGCTTCTCTTTGTTGGAGCATTCAATTATCAAGGTTCAGGGAAGGGGACCAGAATGGTTGTTTTTCATGTTGCTACTGAGCCCTCAGACATGGCCCAATCCAGCTGATGAAGTTTGGGCTACAGCTGTATAATAATAAGCCATGGGTTTGTGCCCTGTTTGCTTTAGACATTATCTCCCATAAACCTTCCTGTGGTCATGCCATGTGACTAGACAAGGTTGAGTGTTTGGATTTTAGATCCTTAGTATTGGATTTCTACTTATTTCTTCCCTCCTTGTGAAAATAACTAAGAATAATCTGTACCAGAAAGAAAACAATGGGTTTCAAAGAACAACTTATGTCATAAATTTAAGCAAAACCAAGAACTCAGAATTGGAGATCAGCAGAGCCAACCACTAAAGCAAAGAACAAAGCAGATAAAACAATGAATTCAGTTTTGAGATAGCAGTAGATTCAAACATACATAGTAAGTATCATAAAGGAATCTAAACATTTCTGTTCTCTCTCTCTCTCTCTCTCTCTCTCTCTCTCTCTCTCTCTCTCTCTCTCATAAACACACACACACACACACACACACACACACACACACACACACACACGCTGGGGCCAAGACTTTCTAAAATAATTATTCCCTTGAAGGCCTCAGATTTTAGCCTTCCTAGATTCAAAAGTCTGCAGATGGTACTAAATTTTAGATAGAGTTCTCTGATTTTAAAGGAGTTAAGAATCATGGTCTACTTTAGTTGTCTCTATCCTGTATAATAAAAGCTTAATATGCTAAGTGTCGAGTCATCCAGTTATCCATTCAACGAATCAAAGGGTAATATGCTAATGATATGCTAAGGCTGCTGAACTGCTCACTATGACAGGCACTGACCACCAGGGGCAGAAACTTCAACAAATAGGTTAGCTTACTGCTGGGGCCCAGCCTATCAAGATGGGCCAAACATGCCCTGGAGCCCTCCAGTGAGTGGTCCCTCCTTGGCTGACCAACCCTCAGCATCCTCCCTGGCCCTGATTGTTCATTGGTGAGGTCTCTCAGCCTGGCCTGCACCCTCTTGTAATCCAGGACCCCTCGGGCAATGTCAGAGAGTAGGTTTTGGCCCAATCCCATAAGCCAGGCCGAGGGGCCCCACTGGTGCACAAATTTGTGCACCTGGCCTCTTGTCTTACATAGCAGTAACTAGAGGTAGAAGAAAAAAACAAGAAAAAAACAACAAAAACAAAAAAACAAACATAAACAAATTATTAGCCTTTGGAAAAAGAAAGGAACCTGGCAGACTAAAAAATATGAAAGATTTGTTTCTATAGGCTTGTTACATATCTCAGTGGAAACTGACTTTCAAAGCTTTTCCATTCTTGGGGAATTAAGTTAAATTTAAAGCAGAAGCAGAGATAAAGAGTGTGGGGTCTGAATCTAAATCATGAGCTTTTATTCATTCGTTTGCCATGCCTTCTATTACTTCTATCACAACAACATACTATAAGTTTTACTACTTGAACATCTTAAAAAACAAAATTCACAATGCATTAGTAGTATGTATGTCACCATTTTCTTTTCTCTCAAAATCCCACTATTCACCTTTATTTACCATATAATTCACTCAATTAAAAGGTCTTTCCTATCTTTAGCATAATAGGACCATCTTACTTTCTTATCCTTTTTCTCTTTTCTTTGCATTGTTAGCCAGTGCATATATGTACGTGTGTGCTTACACATACATGCATATGTGTGTATATGTGTGTAGAGGAGGAAAGGTAGGTTTCTTACATCCACCTCTAGGATTCTGGCTTTGAGATTAAGAGACCTTGAGAGTATCTGTCTGTCTTTGAGGCCATCTTGGACACATAACGCATCATGACCTAATCACATGTGGGCCCCACCAGGTGTGTTCCCAGGTTCACTTCTCTCTGTTCTGGTTCTCATATCTCCCCAGTGCGCCAGATGTTTCTCAAATTGCACTCTCATTGAGCAGATTTGAAATCAGTGGGGCTTGGTGGTAAAGAGAGAATGTTGTTGTTTCTTAATTTTGTTTCTTCCCTTCCAAGCCTCCTGCCACAGCTGTGCACTGACAAAACTGTCACAGCCCCTCCCTCTGTGGCAAATTCGGCTTGGGTTCTACAGTTTCATTAGCCCAAGCCGTCTCTCCTGGAAGCGATTTCATTCCTCATAACCCCCAGCAGAAACTAACTCTCAGTAAAAAGAAAAAAGAATCCTATTGCGGTTTTATGAGTCTCTTTGATGCCCCACTGCAGGTGCACACACTAGGCTGCCGAGCTTCAAGATAAGTTCCCTGCTCAATTCATGTCTGTGGTTTTCTGTAAGCTGCCCCTTCCTCTTCCTGAAAATTTGTGAACTTTAAGTTGTTACTGTGCCTCACAGAAAACTTCAGTGAGCAAAATCTCATTGATTATTTTGTTGAAATATCCTTTGCTATTCAATTCAGTGGAGGAAGTGTGTAATATAGTGGGAACTGCATTTCAAAAGATATGGTTTCAATTCTAAGCTCTTTCACTAACTGGCTAGATGACACTGGTAAAATTACTTAACATCTCTACTCAGTTTATTTATCGTAAAGTAAAATGAGTTGAGTTGACTACTGATCTTTATGCTTTCGTCCAAGTCGACCACCATATGCTTATAAGTCATTTATTAAACTAAGACATATTTATTGCTTGCTCTTCATACCAGATTTTAGCAGACCCCTACGGATATAAAGATAGATAAAATGCAATGTTCATCCATAGAGCATTACAGGCTACTTGGAGTGGATCCCATATGAGTCAATAAATAGGTGCAATACAGACTGGTGAGTGTTAAGAGTAAGATTTCAAGTGAAGTGTGATAGCAAGGGAAGGATTTCCAACTCAGACTATGGGGAGAAGGTGAGTACTGAGCACGGGATTGTCCATCTCTTAGTTATCCAAGAAGGGATAACTGACAGGTTTAGGTACAACTATCTCTCTATATAATTTATTACAATTATATAATTGTCGTTAACTGCTCTGCAGTTATTGTGTGTTGTTGCTATGCAATATACTAAATATTTAGCATGTGTTATCAGTTTTAAACTTAAAAAAACTTTATGAAGTGGGTTCTTGTTATCTAATATTAGCTGTTGAAACTAATAAACTCCAATTTTTGTAATGTGACACAAGAAATAGTTATACTTCACTGAAGGGTTGAGAAGCTGTTTATTACTGCTTTCTGCCATTTGATGACGCAAGGTCCACCATGTGGTGCAGACATCTGAAGCATATGACTGCCAAGTTGCATCTCTCAAAACTCCCTTGGTCCTCCTTTTGATTTTATAAACACTGAAGTACTCGTAGCTCTTTGAATAGTTACACTATTCCATTCATCCTTTTCTTCACACATGCTATGCCTTTAACCTCAGAAAATTCCTCTTTTACTCTCACAGGTAATGCTTCTGTGAAGATTTCCTTTTAATGTTGTATACTTGTTCCAAGGGCTGTAGGGAATTTGCTTCTTCTTGTGTGACACTAAATGCTAAAAGCCAGACTCACTGTTGGAAAGACACATACCACCCTTACTCAAATGCACATTATTCTCATTCAATTGAATACCAGGTACATAAAAAGTCAAACTCATCCTTGCACTACACCTTTCTTTTTATGACCCTTATTGCCTGTTGATGGAATGATTTTTCTTTCCCTACCACATGGGCCTGACTCCCTCTGCCTTAGAATGGATCTCCTAATGGTCCTGGCACGCTTCTCTCTGCAGCACAGGTCTTGCTTGCCTCCCCTCCCCTCTCCCTTGGGCATGGCCAATGGGATTGCCCATGCCTTCATCGCCTCTTACCCTGACCACTGTAGTGGCTTCAAAAATCTAGTCCCTTCCCTCTTCAATAAATTTCGTCCTTGCATTCAGACAGTTATACATAGTTTATCTCTGTGACTTCCTACACAGTATTGTGACTTACAGAGTAAAGGTGCTTAATAAATTACTGTTATTGGTAATTGTAAATATTTATTAAATAATACAAATGACTATCCACATAAAGCCTACATTTAATAGGGGAATCAATGAAGGTGATTAACACAAATGAATTTTTAATGTTCTTTTATTAATATATTATATTGATGACTTTTTTTTTTCTTTTTTTACAGAGAGGATGGGAGAGGGATAGAGAGTTAGAAACATCAATGAGAAAGAAACAGCAATCAGCTACCTCCTATACACCCTCTACTGGGGATGTGCCTGCAACCAAGGCACATGCCCTTGACTGGAATTGAAACTGGGACCTTTCAGACCATAGGCTAATGTTCTATCCACTGAGCCAAACCAGTTAGGGCTCAATGTTCTTAAAAATACAAAAACATTAGAGTTAACATTGAGGAAAAAAATATAACTTTAAGGGTGGGTAAGTGTATATATTTGTGTGCATGTGCTTATATAGGTACACATACACACACACACAAATATGGAACAATCCATCTTGTAATAATAAAACAACTCGGCACTAACCCTTTTCCTCAAACAGTTCAACATTTCTTATAATTTATTTAATAAGCCTACCTATAGTCATATCTTAGAAGATAAACAAAGAATCCTATTTAATAAAAAGGGAATATGATAATTGATGTTCACACTCTTGCAAAGATGGTGGCACACATAGCCAATAAGGAGGGAATATGATAATTGAGTGCCCCACCCTCAGAGATGGTGACACCTATAGCCAATAAGGAGGGAATATGCTAATTGACTGTCACATCCTCAAAGATGATGGCACCCACAGCCACAAGATAGTGGCACCCAGTCCCCTTAGCCCTGCCAGCCTCTGGAGTCCCTCTAGTCTATATATATATATATATATATATATATATATATATATATCTAAGCCACCAGCCTACCAGCTGGTAGCTCTGACATGCACTGACCGCCAGGGGGCAGATGCTCGATGCAGGAGCTGCTGAGCCACCACAACTTTAAAGAATCTCCTCTTGCACTCTGGGACCCTTTTGGGGCTGCCGGGCTGCCAGTTTTGGCCCAATCCCCACTGGGCAGGCTAAGGGACCCTACTGGTGTGCAAATCTGTGCACTGGGCCTCTAGTATATATAATAAAGGGAACTATGGTCAGAAAGAACAAAGGATGGGGTCTACTCATCTGCCTGAACTATAACTGTATTTATAGTTCAATGAACATACCACCAGAAGTACATGGAGAACATCAGGGCATACAATGAAGTAAATTATACAGATTCTGCCTTTAAAAATTAATATTCACAATTTCAGGTAAAAGAATTTTCCAATCATGGTGCTAAATCAGAAATTATAAAAGAAAATTCTGAGAAATAAAATTCAACCAAATAAAAATATAAAACTTCTTTAAATTAAAAAATAATATCTAAATAAAAATACTAACAACATAAATAAAAAAGGTCTAATATAATTAACATACAAACAGTTGTCATAAATAAGAATAAATAAGAGAAAAATAGCAAAGGATATATAGGCAATTCACAGAATAGTAATTATAATTGACTTATAAGTGCATAAAAATTATCAATCTCAGTAGTAATAAAGAAAACAAATTAAAACAAAAAAAATGTTGCCTGTCAATTTGGCAAATATCAGAAGGAAAGTGTTTAGTTTTGCTCAGGGTCTGAGTAAACAGGCCCTGTCATATAGAGCTGCTGAGAGGTGGATCTTGTCCTACTTTTCAGGAGGGCGAGTATTAAGAATGTGCATGAAGCTAGTCTAATAGCTTTATTTCTATATAATATATAAAAATATATTATATAGAAATAAAATTAGAAAGATGCATGCATAAGGGCTTCCATTATTCCATTATCTACATTAGTGAAAAATTGGAGATAACCTTAATGTTAAACAATATGAAATCGAATAATACATGATACAACTATTAAAATGACTTAGATCTATATCTTTTGAAATAGGACGATGCTCATAACTTTCTAATGAGGTAGAACAGCAGACTGGATAATAATATCTGAACTATGACTCCATTTTTAAAGAAACTTATCTATAAATAAAATACTGGAAAGATTTATAAATATGTAAATGGATTTAAGTCTGAATGATTCATATAAGTGATTATTTTTTCTTCCCAATACTTTTTCATTTTTTATTTATTTTTTTAAATATTTTTTATTGATTTTTTACAGAGAGGAAGAGAAAGGGATAGAGAGTTAGAAACATTGATGAGAGAGAAATATCGATCAGCTGCCTCTTGCATACCCCCTACCGGGTATGTGCCTGCAACCAAGGTACATGTCCTGACCGGAATCAAACCCGGGACCCTTCAGACCGCAGGCCAATGTTCTATCCACTGAGCCAAACTGGTTTCGGCTACTTTTTCATTTTTTAAATATTGTTTTATTGATTACAGAGAGGAAGTGAGAGGGAGAGAGAAATAGAGAGACATCAATGGTGAGAGAGAATCATTAATTGCCTGCCTCCTGCATACTCTCTACTGAAGATCGAGCCCTCAACTTGGACCTGTGCTGTGACCAGGAATCAAACAATGACCTGGTTCATAGGTCGATGCTCAACCACTGAGTAACATTGGCCAGGCTCAGTACTTAAATTCTCAGTGGAAAATGGTAGGGATCATTCTCCCTAATGCAGAGTCTTGTCTCTTCATGAAAGATGTGGGACTTAGGAAGCTATTGAGCATTCAGCCTCCCAGATGCTCTCTCTCTCACTCTTTTTCCTGTACACCTCTCCCTTTCTCTGACAGTGCCTGCGGCTCTAAAGAGTGATTCCTCTGTAACAGGCGTCTTCAAACTATGGCCCGCAGGCCACATGCGGCCTGCAGAGGAGTCTGATCCGGCCTGCCAGGTTTTTTGGGCAGTGAGCGCAGCCGACGTGTTACAGTAGGAATTAGTAGTTCATATAGTCTGGCCCTCCAGCTCTCTGAGGGACCGTGATCTGGCCCCCACTTTCAAAAGTTTGAGGACCCCTGCGTCTGTAACATTGTGGACTTCTGGCTCTCAAAGCCCAGGATCTACTCTGGCAGATCCAATGGCCCAAGCTATTTTCCTCCCAGCTGAAGAGGGAATCAAGAAGAGAGGATCCTACTTGGTTATTGCAGCTTCTTTGCACAAGGGGTGATAAAAGAAGCAGTTGTAGCCTCTGAAGAGGCCTGGGATTTAGTTTTCACTTTTCACTGCTGCAAGGTGCACAGTCAGTGGTTGAGTCAAGACGCACAGTTAGTAGCTGACTCATGATCCTCCAGATGGAGTCTTGAAGCCCAGGGCCTGATTTGACTATGGCTCTGCATTTATTTTGCTAAGATTATGTCAAGGAGACAGGTCCTTGGGAAATAGATGTAGTAAAGCAAAATCTGTACATCCAATGCACACCAAGATTACTAGTGTCCTTCTTCTAGTCACTCCCCAATATTTATCAAATTCCATTGCCATCTATGTCTGAAAATATAGTGTCCAAAAATGTATACACACACTTCGAATAATTATAAAGGCAGTGTTCATTAAAGTACGTTTCATTTTCAAAGTTGAGTTATCAGCTCTTAAAGTATATATACTGTAGATCAGACTTGTAATAAAATATTTGCATATAGGTTTCAAAATTAATTATATGATGGCTATGATGGAAAACTAGGTAGGCTAAGTTTGACACATTGAGTCAGGGGACCTTCTAAATTGTCACCATATAAACAAAGTTTCTTTTATTTAAGGTGTCTCTGAATGGTATCATACAGAACACAACAGAATAAACAAACCATGGCCTGAATCAATTACCTGTCCATACCTAATTTCTATTTCATTCGGGATTAATAAATTAAAACTAAGTTAGAAATTCTCTTTGATAAAAATTTTAATATTTTTGAAAATTTGTCATTATAAATACATTACTGAAAAAAAAATTCATGGCTATATGTGCTATTTGAACAATTACTTCCACCCAATGCCATTGGCCATGGGACAGATGGCCAAAATCAAACTCCTCCCTTATCTCCCCCCAAAACCACTAGATATTATCAGGTCTCTAGAGGTGGAAAGAGGGTGAAGATTTGACAGCATAAAGCTAAGTTAAGATAGAAAGCTGGCTGAATCCTGAGCCTTCAACAAAGAGCATGAGAGCAGTGGTATAGAGAGAAATTTCAGGTGTATAATGTGGAACCAGGAGAGATGAATGCTCAAAACAGTCTAGATCCTAAACACACTTTTCTCTCCCATAGTCAGTTTCACACTTGATTAGTGTCTCATCCACCACACTGCATCACAATTCATCAATGAGTTCCTACAGAGGTGTATGATATGACATTTCATGAAGCTGTGCTATAACACTGGATTCCTATTATTCTTCGTTTATTAATGACTGGCTTCTCAATGCATAACTCGGAAACATAGCATCTTGGGTAGTATTAACTGGAGCCTGATACCAGTACAGAAATAGCATGTGTGCTCTGTGAGAAGGATAATGCACACAACTTCTCTTCAACCTCCTTCTCATGAATGCCACATCCTCCCCAGAACCAAGCCCAGGACTGACTGACAAGCCCACCGGAGAAAGAGCAGAAAACAGGAAAGCCTGCATTACACATAGCCCTGCATTCATCAGCCCGCCCTTCAGAAAGGGGAAATAACAAAGAGTGAATGGTGGGAAGTCATTTTATCTGCTAGAAAAATATGCCCTGTTCTCTACTCAAAAAACAAGTGGTTGTGAAGCAACCGCATTATTTAAAGCTACAAGGCAAACAGGAAGAGGCAAACCAAACACCCAGGCCCTGAGAACTTCCCGCAAGAGCTCCCCTCAGCTGGGCTGGGCTGCAGCCATGATGGGCGTTCTGACAGGCTCCAGTGGTTGCTGTGAGCGCAGAGCCTCCTTGCTGAGAACAAAAGAGGAAAGAGGAAAGGAAAGTGCTAGTTCCTCTTCAGCAGGCTCACTGGGAGGCAGTTGCTCACTCAAAGGAATCATGATTTCTAGAACCAACCACAATCGGGCTGAGCACTACCTTCTAATAAAGAAGCCCCATTCTAAAATACCAGCTTGAGGACATAGGAATCGACTTAGAATAATAGGCAAAAGGAGGTTGCATGTAAAACCATGGGAAATGGTCATGCCTTAAAAATCAATTGGCAACACACATGACTTGAGTGTCAATAAAACCATCATCATTGGAACTTGAAAGAGCCCCCAGGTGTGAAATACCCACTATGAGTGGACCGACATTTCAGGAACTATCATGACATGACATGCTCAGGCTCATTTTAGCCAATTCTGAAACAACCTAGAACCACAGTTCATGGTCGGTCACCCCTAAGCTAGGTTGTTATTGTGATGCTTCACAAATCAGGTGCAGGTTTGAGAAGAGCAGGGGTGAATATTATAATCGCAAAGCAATTTGGGTATTTGTCATAATCCTCCCAATAGTGTACTGAACTATCAGGGTCATTATTTGACAAGTGAGAGTTCTGAGTTTGGAGTGACTGTCCCACCTTCACAGAGCCAGTCAGAGACAGGTCTATCTGATGGGAGATCCTCTAGTCTTCTCTCTGTGAATAGGGAATGCATATTTAGATGGCTGGGGAGAAGTGATGCTTAATGGCAGACTGATTGTTCATTGCAAAGAAACAATTTATTTGGGGCCAGAGTGAACAGTCGTGTGGAAAAGGTCTCCCCTTAGCCACAACAGAAAGTGAGAGTCCACAGCTTTCTCAGAACCCAAGAATGAGACAGCCAAAGACTCTCACCTTCCAAATATGAGTTTCACAGAAAAATGTACCACTTGGCTGACAGTGTTATTAATGTATGTTTTCCCATTTCTCTCACTTCTCTGACAAGATGTAGTGTCAAGGAGAACCAAATTAACACACCGGGAGGCTTTGTCATTAAAGAAATACAAGCTCGCTTTGATTATTGCTGGCAAGAGAGCAGAGAGTACGGTGCAAACAGCCATCCTATTCTCAAAACTAATATTCTTGCAGACAGCAGAGCTCTGTCGCAGAGTGTCTTGAATTGGGAGATGGGGGTGTAATTTTTCAAATCTAGAGGGACAAAAGAATTTCAGAGCTAGGTACTTAAAGGTATAGCCAGCCATAGATCGCAATGAACACAGCTGTCAATGTTGCCATAATCATAAAAAAAATGAACCATGAGAGAGGAGGGAGAAAATCACAAGAAAATCACAAACTCTATTTGTATGAACAGAATATGTTATTTGCAAGACTAAGTGAGAAAGGAACTTACATAAAAGGGTAAAAATAAGATGTATTTATCTGAAAGAAGTTAGTAAGTATAACCAGGCAATTTACTAAAAGGGCTCTAGGAGTCTTAACTTTATTTTGCCTTTGTTGTAATTATTATTTGCCTTTGCATTTAAAAAAGATATTATTATTTGAGGTTTTTTAAAGTTACTTATATTTGTTGTTTTGCATTTGCTTAATATACATTGATTATAAAAAAAAAAATTGGTCTTAGACCAAGAATCAAAAATCCAGGTACTAGCCCTGGTCAGTTGGTTAGAGAATTGTCTGGTACACCAAATGGTTGCAGGTTCAATTCCTGGTCAGGGCACATACCTAGGTTGCAGGCTCCACACTTGGTCTGGGTGTGTGTGTGAGGCAACTAATCAACTGATACATTACTCTCTTTTCTCTCTCTCTCTCTCTCTCTCTCTCTCTCTCTCTCTCTCTCTCTCTCTCTCTCTCTCTCTCTCTCTGTTTTCCTCCCTCCCCACTTTTCCTCTCTCTCCAAAATCAATGAAAACATATCTTTGAGTGAGGGTTTTAAAAAATTCAGATTCAAGTCTATATGTTCTCCTTACTAGTTTGTTTCCATTTGATAAATTAGTTTATTCCTTGAAGCCTCAGGTTCCTCATGTGAAAATAGGAAGAATGATACTATCGATGTAACAACCCCACATAGAGCTGTGAATACTAATGGGAGAACTAATGAGAAAGCACATGGAAGCATATGACCTGGCCTTCACAAGGCTGTGTCTCCATAAGAGCCAGGCTATTGAAACTATGTTGATATCTCGTAGGGGAGAGAAGATAAAAGAAAGTAAGGAATGTAGGAAAGCTGTAGGTTCTTTCAGAAATGGAACATAAATTTGGTTTTGTCACTAAAAAAGGCAAAATCATTGAATTCATCTAAAACCAGATTCACTGCTCTACAGTCCAAGGTTTGAGGCCACAAGAGCTGAACCTACATCATATAAAATGTAAAGTAAAGATAAATGATTCACATAATTGCCTCAATTAATTGTCTCACAAACTAGAATGATATTCAGTCTTTACTAAGTAATTACACCCATCACAGAATAGTTTAGATCTGAAAAATAAGCTGAAAGGGTGTAACCAAAAGTAGAGACTCAGAGGAAGCTTTATGTGCCCAAAAGAAAACATTTCAGATTCCTGAGAGGAACAAATGACCTCTCACAAAATGACCAAATAATGGAGGACAATGAATATGAGATAAGCACTACTCAATTCTGGACAGAATAATGGTAATTAAAGTTAAGAATTGGTCAATCCTTATCAACTGGCAGAAGGAAGGAAGTCAGGCCAGAACCCAAATCTGAAGAACCTGGTCCAAGGACCAGGGTCTGAAAGAATGGGTGGGGGAACATCAATCTGATACTGTTAGCCTAGGGAATAAGAATACCATTTTATGAATGAGTAAAGAACATTTCAAAAAGCTTAATTTGTCAAAGGTCACAAGGACATTACAAAGGGGATTTTTTCCTCTTTCATTAATCAAATTTATTGGGGCAACATTGGTTAATAAAGTTATATAGATTTCAGGAGTACAATTCTATAATACATAATCTATATATTGTATTGTGTGTTCACCACCCAAGTCAAGTCTCTTCCCATTACACTTATCCCCCCTTACACTTTTCTATCTCCTCCCAGTCCCTTTCCCTCTGGTATTCACCATACTGTTGTATTTATGAGGTTTTTTTTTTTTTTTAAGCCATTAATCTTTCTCACGAGACCTCACAACACCTCCTCCCCTCAGAGACATGTCAGTCTGTTCTCTGTGTCTATGAGTCTGTTACTATTTTGGTTGTTAGTTTATTTTGTTCATTACATTCCATATATAAGTGAAATCATATGGTATTTGTCTTTCTCTGACTGGCTTATTTCTTTTAGCATAATAATCTCCAGTTCCATCCCATGCTGTTGCAAATGGTATGATTTTCTTCTTTTTTATGGCCATAAGCAAAATGAAAAGATAACCCAATGAATGGAGAAATATTGATATATTCACCAGTGATATATCGAATAAGGGGTTACTATTCAAAATTTATAAAGAACTTATAAAACTCAACACCAAAAAAACCAAACAATCCAATTAAAAAATGGGCAAAAAAACTTGAACAGAAATTTCTCCAAAGAGGACATACGGATGGCCAGTAGACATGAAAAGATGCTCAACATCATTAATCACCAGAGAAATGCAAATTAAAACCACAATATTACCTCATACTTGTCAGAATGGCTATCAATAAATCAACAAACAAGTGTTGTCTAGGATGTGGAGAAGAGGGATCCCTTGTGCACAGCTGTGGGAATGCAGATTGGTGCGATCACAATGGGAAGTGATATGGAGTTACCTCAACAACAAAAAATTAACAATGGAATTGCCTTATTACCAAAGATTCCGTGTCTGGCAATATATCTAAAGAAACCAGAAATACTGATTTAAAAGAATATGTGCATATCTATGTTCATTGAAGCTTTATTTACAAAAGCCAAGATTTGGAAGCAGCCCAAATGCCCAACAATAAATGAGTAGTTAAAAAAGTTTCTCATTGGAATACTACTCAACTGTAAAATACAGGGAAAATTTTAAACAATAATCCTTATGACCAAGAATTCAGCTGAGCTCAATGGTGAAGGCTTAAATTTAGATTATTGCTTTGCTACAAAAACACAAATATACTTAAAAATGCAGCTATGAAAATTATGCTAAAAGAAATGATGGATTGGCTAAGTTCTGCCAAACACCTAAGAAATAGAAATGTTAGCTATCAAAATAGATTTCCCAGGCCTTCTGAACACATACTCACTTCCAGGTGAATGGTAGAACTGGGTCATTCATATTAATTAAGAAAGGAATTAGGATTTAGGCAAACTGATCACATACATCCAGAATAGATTTTTCTCCTAAAACAGACTATACATTCTGAGCTTAAAAATATTCAATAGTATTCCTTGAACACATTTTCCTCAAAATGTTTACTTCTCAGATTCTGGCAGCTCAAATAACATGTTTGTAATCAAAGTAATTCAAAAGTTGTATGTAAAAGTATAATTTTATTCCTTAATAACTGAAATTAACCTAAATCTCAATTCCCATTTCCAATAATGATAGAAAACCAAGCATGGAAGCCAAACTAGTGTCTGTCTGTTTACACAATCATAGTCTTAGAGGAGTTGCCTCTCCCTTTTGTTTGCTCTGAGAAATGAAGTAAAATTCACAGTGAGAAGTTTTGTATTTTGATTAAGTTAAATGTATTATGGTTTCCTTTTATGTTTAGTGCTTTTGATGTCATTTCTAAACAATGTTTGTCTATCCCAAGGTCATGAACATAATATCTGATGTTTTAGTATAATCCATCTTAAATTAATTTTTCCATATGATGTGAGATATAAATCAGTGCTCATCTTTTTCCTACAAGTTTACCCAATTGTTCTGATACCATCCTATGTAATAAAGATGGAATATGCAAATGATGCAAATTAATTGTCACTCCGCAATAAAGATGGCAGTGCCCGTAGCCACAAGATGGTGGCACTCAGTCCCCTCAACCTCACCGGAGTCCCCCAGTCCTTTAAGCCCTCACCGTGGTGGCAAAGGGCAAACAGCACCCCAGTCCCCCGCAGCAAACACACAGCAGGACACTGCTTGTCCCTGGCTGCGGTGGCAAGGGGCAAGCAGGCCCTCGCAGAGAGGAGACACCAGGGGCTGCAGTGGCATCAAGTAGACAGGTCCGCAGAGAGCAGAGAACCACAGGGAGCAGGCCTAAGCCACCAGTAGGATATCCCCTGAGGGCTCCCAGATTGGAGAGGGTGCAGGTCAGGCTGAGGGACCCTCCCCCCCAATGCACAAATTTCGTGCACTGGGCCTCTAGTCTGTTATAAAGACTCTCTATATTCCCTACTAAATGCCTGGGTATCTTTGCCAAAAATCAATTGTATATATGTGAGTATATATCTACATTCTCTATTTTATTTATTTTTATCTATATGCTTGTTTTTATACTAACATTTGATTTCTTAATTATAGTAGCTTCGTAGTAAGATATAAATAAGGTAGCTTAAATACTTCAACTTTTTCTTCCTTCTCAAGATATCCTAAGGTTATTCTACACTTTTGTATTCCCATATAAATTTTAATCAACTCAATTTCCAAAAGTATTATAAATTTTTTAACCTATTGAGAATCTTTTGAATTTGTAGATCAACCAGAGGAAATGTTAACAATACTGACTCCTTCAATCCATAATCATAGCATATTTTTGCCATTAACTTAGGCCTTCTTTAATTATTCTTAGGCATGTCTCATAGGTTTTAGATGTTTGGGGCTTTCATAATTAAATGTGATCCTAACCATGTATTTATTTATAAATATTGCATATGTGTAAATACACATATACATATATATAATTTTTCTAAACATTTTGAGAATATTTTGCCAAGATGATACTCCTTTACTAATAAATGCTTGATTCAGAATACATTTCCTAAGTGCAAATAACCAACATTATTACCAACATCATGAAATTAATAATAACATAATATTATTCAAATACAGCTAATTTTTCCAATAATATCCTTTATAATAAAATAAAACTCTAGGTCAAATGTTTTGTTCAGTTGTTTCTTCTCCTTAGTCTCTTTCAATCTAGAACAGAGCTGACTAATGGAACTCACTATGATATTACTTAGTTGACATAGCTCTTTATCCCAGGTTTCTCTAAGTAAATAGATTTCCCTTTATACTTAAAAAAATATCTTGTGGGGAGATAAGAGATTATATAAGTACTAGAGGCCCTGTGAAAAAATGCATGCACTGGGCAGGGAGGGCTCGTCAGCCTGGCCTTTGCCCTTGTAGTTTGGGATCCTTTGGCGGATGTCCATCTGCCTGCTTAGGCCCAATTTCCCTGAGGGAATTCCCTGGGGATTGGGCCTAAGCTGGCAGTCAGACATTCTTCTCACAGTTCAGGGCTCTCTCAGTCTAGACCCCTTGCTCCTTACCATCCCCCTGCAGCAGAGGTGGGAAAGGCTCCTGCCACCATTGTTGTGCTCACCAGCCATGATCCCAGCTTCTGGCTGAGCAGCACTCCTCCTGTGGGAGAACACTGACCACCAGGGAACAGTTCCTGAATTGAGCATCTACCCTCTGGTGATCAGTGCATGTCACAGTAATCAGTTATTCCACTGGTCATTCCACCATTTGGTCAATTTGCATATTAGGGTTTTATTATATAGGATTCTTTAACTCATCAAATTTTTATAACTTATTTTAGCAATATTGACAATTCTTTTCAGAGTCAAATTATTACTATGCTTTTAAAATACTTTCCCAAGTTTCTAATTATCATCTGCTCAAGAATTAATCCAATACAAGCTATTCCTCTGTCACAAAAAAAAACTGAACCCTAGATTATCATTTTATTTTGTTTCATTTATTTTTATTAAACTTATTGGGTGACATTGGTAATAAAATTATATACATTTTAAGTCTCCAATTCAATGAAAATTTATTTGTGTATTGCACTGTGAGATTACCAATTTAAGCCTTAATTCTCTTGGTCTAGAATGACTTATGGAGGAGATCAAATAAAATAGATTAAACGGAACACACATTAAAATATATAAATGGAATATATAACAGAATTCAGAGTTAATTTGGTAGTGCTATAAAATGATTTTTAAAAAAAGTAATTTTATTTACTACAATGTGTTATCACTATTGGTAGTCATTCTCTATTGAGTATACTCCCTGTACACTTGCCATTTTGGTGTATAAGTGTTTTATACATGACTCTCTAATTTATTTTTTATAGTAATCCAATAAGGTAACTGCTGTTATAATAATTTGACAAATGAGAAATCTGAGGCATAAAAGAATTGGTAATGTGTAAATAACAAAATCAGTATATACAAATTTAGGCCTCTCTGACCATGAATGTAAACCTGCAAATGGAAGTTTTAGCTGTTTTTACTGGAACTATACCACTTTCTTATAAAACTTAAGGCTGAAAGGACAAGCATTACGTTATTAATGTATCCAGTTAATTGGTTCCAAGTACTCAGCAAGTATCTGCCTGGCCAATCCATCTATGTTCATATAGGATTTGAGTGTGTTTGTTATGACAAAAAGAAGCCACAGGAAGAGATATATCTGAAGGAAAGGATCAGAAAAGCAAAGGATTTAAGTTATGCATATAAGTTCAATTATTTCAAGCAGACCAGTCTCTTGAATGATGAATTTCAAAAAACATAATGAGACCCTTGGCTCCTCCACTGGGGAAGGCCATGCATATCAAGGAGCACAGGACTACTACTTTCTTTTCCTGTCACTCCTTAGATATTTGCTTCTATAATTAGCTCAAGGATTGATGCTGGATAGATTATTAAGATAATTGAAGAGGGAAAAAATATATTTCCAAAGAACTCAGTGAATCCCTAATTTTATTCAGGAATCAATTATACATTTGTAGGGATCACAAATATTATAAATAATAGATCTTACTACTAAGAGGCTTTCAGTTCAATGAAGGTGATAGAAATATATGAAATGTTCACTGAGATTAAAGAAACTAGGTGAACAAGGTAAAAGTTATCACTCAGCAGTCAGTATGCAAAAAGTTGAGTGTATTACACAAGCAGGGATAGTTAGAAATGAAGACAAGGCAGGTGCAACATGTCCTATGGGGGTCTGGGAAGGTTTCACAAAACAAATGACACCATGGTGTTGAACAGCTCACCATTAGAAGTCATCATTATACTGAAAGCATAGATAAGATAAGGTATAACCCATATGTATTCCAGAAAGTTGGCCTGCCATGCATTCTTTTTTTTTCCAGTCAAAAAAGCACCCAATGAATTGTAATAAAATATGAGTTGTTTTTAGATAAATAACATTGGCATGCTTTATTACATTAAGTCCATATACTTAAGCATTTAACTCTTTAATGACTGTGACACACCTCATATTTCTTTCATGGGTCTCAACAGTATGATCAAAACAGGTGCCCTAATGACCTCTAAGGATTCTTCCACTTGGAGCACTCCCTAAGTTCTTGATCAAACATTGATTAGATGACTGTCCATCTGAACACACCATGGGAAGTAGTTTATGTAGGAAATAACTAAAATAGACTGTATTTTTCAGAACTGAATAGTGGAATTTGAAAGTGAAGGGTTTTTTTGTGTAGCAAAATGAGAACTGGAAATCAGCATTAACAGAGAAAACAAAAAGGTTGTGCCAGAATCCTGGAAGTTGCCTTTGGTGGAGAGGACCTCTAGAGCTAGAATCATAGCTCAAAGATCAAGGGACCCCAGGTTCAGTTCAGCCTCTCTGTCCAATATGGCAAACCTCAAAAAAGTGATGCAGTATGTTTGTAGAAAAAGGGCTGAGCTATGGTGTCACCTCTGAACAAGATGATGGTGTGAGCTGCAATAGGTACAGTTGGTAACAGGAAAGAATCATGAGTTACATAATTCCAAAAGGGCTTTATTCTACCCAAATACAGACTTCTGTAACCATGAATATTAAATTATTAATGAGAAAATAACCTTTACATTAAGAAAACAGGACTTATCAAGTAAAACTAACTTCCCTTATTTTCACTTCCCTTCCCCCACAACTGCCACCCAGTCCCTTTAAATCTGGCCCAGAACAGGGACTTTATTAATCACATTAATCACACTTATGTTACATAAACTGTTTAGTCCCTTCTAAAAACACAAGTCTCTATATACTAATTAAAATGTCCAATCCAATGAAACTCCAAACTGGCTTAATAATACAATCTTCTCCTCTTCCTTATCAGACAAGAAGCATGCAGATGGGGAAGCAGTAGATACTTGTCCTTGCAGGTGACCCAGTATTAGAACTCACTCCCTCGGAGAAAGATAGACACATCCTCCTTAGCTCCTGGCACTTGACTACAGGCACTTCACTGAAACTCAATCAATTGGATATTTTCCCTGAGGTTTTAATTGGGAGCAAATAAAGCAAAGACACAGGGAGCAAATTGGAGAGCCTTCCATAAGTGGTGACAGTGTACATCTCCTGTCAACACTGTCAGTGGCAACTTCTAATGACCAGACCTGGTACTGGAGATCAGATTCTTTCTGTGGCATCTTCTTGGATGCAATTCTGGCAGAGCTGCCTTCTTCAGCTTCTGCCCAATCTCTTACATTTTTTCTTGAGCCTTTCCAATTATTTGTGGAATCATCCACTCTCCTTGCAATAAAATTTTTTTCCACTTAATTTACCCAAGCTTTGTTTCTGTTATTTGCAACCAAGGGTCTTGACTAATGAATGTGTCTCTATTTCTTGTTCTCTCAAGTATTGAGATAATACTCCAGAGAATAGTAGTTTTTCACCTATTTTTATAAATTACCATCAAAGGAGGAGACTAGTGGGTTTACATGAAATCCATTGGTGATAGATTAGGAAGGTGAGAGAAAGCAAGGTGGGGGGGAACCTCTATGATTTGATAAAAAGTAAAATGATAGACACATGCTTCTTTTTTCTTAGTTGAGCATAGGATAGTTAACAGTCAACAAATAACATGATAACAATAACAATGAGGGAATTTTTTGTCTGCACCCTGGAGCCATTTGTTGTGCCCTAAGGGGTCTGGAAAAGGGAAGTTACAACTTGCCCTAACATCCCACAGGTATGTTATCTTAGTTGCAAAAAGACAATAGTCTCAGTAAAGACCCAAGTTGATCTTTGTCAAGGAAGATATTGGCCTAGTGGATATGACTACCCACCTTAAACTGCTTTTAAATTCAGAGGTTTTAATTTCATACATCCTTTGTGGTTACTTTAGGTCTGTGAGTTTGCAAGGCCACTATGCAGGTCTTCACTGAGTTACTCAGGTTAGCATGTAGTCCCTTTTCATCCACAAAATTTACCAATTTTCAGCAAACATCTCCATACAAATACCATAATCTCTATCTCTACTTAACTCTTTTTAAAAATATATATATTTTATTTGTTTCAGAGAGAAAGGGAGAGGAAGAGAGAGAGATAGAAATACCAATGAAAAGAGAGAATCATTGATTAGCTGCCTGCTACAAACCCACATACTGGGGATCGAGCCTGCAACCTGAGCATTTGCCCATGCCCTGACCCTGACCGATAATCAAACCATGACCACTTGGTTCATATGTTGATGCTCAACCACTGAGCCACCATGGCCAGGCCAATTAACTCTTTCTCATAAGTTTTCACTTATATTTTCAATTGTTCAATGGATATTTTCATCTGGGTACACTGTCAGCACTTCAAGCTTACAAATAAAAAAATAAATAACATATCCAAAATTAGTTCTTTTCCTTTTTCACTTTATTAGTTTTCCTAACTTTATGATACTTTTCTTTGTGACTCAGGTCCAAAGCCTGAGAATCATCTTTAACTTGACCCATCAGCAAGTCCATCGAAACTATATTTGCCTTGCCAGTTCTTACTATACTGTTCTAGGGATCAATCTCTTTATGCCATCTTAAGGGGATTCCTATAGTGATGAGATGGGGGAAAATAACTAGAAAGAAAACTAGGATGTTACAGATATATATTGAAGGATCAAGACTGACCATAAGAACAGATGACTTAAACTTCACAAATCACTTTAAGAAATAATGATGGTAGATAAAGTACTAGAAAACAATGGTATGAAAGTTGAGGCTGAACATGCAGACAGTTTATTAAGAGTATGAAAAGAAGCACACTAGGAAGAGGCAGCAGGAATAGAGGAAAGCTATACCAGATAGTGATTATAAAAGATGAGTACCTCTGTCAGTATTGCCCAGATTCAAATCCCAGCACAGTTGTCTCCACCAGTTTCCCGACCTCAGGCACACAGAGATGACTTCTCTATCCCTCATTTTATTCATCTCTGAAATGGAGATACTGGCATACACATAGCTCAAGTGTTATTGTGAGGATTAAATGAGTTTGAACTTATAAAGCACTTCCAAGAGGGTCAATAAAACAGTAAGATATCAGTAAACATTAGTTATAAAGGGAAATTTCCTTTTTTCATATAATGAAGGACAAAAGCAATTTTAAGAGACATAAATAAGAAGATACAATTTAAAAAATGAAGGGAAAAAAAGTATTGGGCAGAGCTAGATCTGTGAGATAAGGAGATGACAGAGCAGCCCAGATTTACAAGGTTGCCTTACACATGGAGATGGCACCTTCTAGTTAAGACTCAGAGAGAAGATCTGCTCAGAGAATACATTCATAACCCCAGGGTAAAGAGGAGAATGCAATGAACAGGTTAGATTGAGCAAACCATACATTGTTCTGCACTGGCAGACAGTCTAGGACCTGAACATGAGATTTTTATAGTCTCCACTGGGATTCTTAATAACCACATGTTCTCAGTCCAAGCAGGAAAAACATAGCTGGTGATCTCACTTCTGGATCACCCATCTTCTTAGCATTAGATATTCCCCTGTCCCTGAAGCAATAGGTGTACCAACTCACCAGGCATACCTGCTAAATAAGTGACTTTCCATGCGTTGACACTTCCCCTTTTAGTCAAATGTGTTGTATACAGAAAGTAGGTAATAGACGGCGGCGGGAGCGGGAGGTACATTCTGGACATTCATTATAGCTTTGCTTTCTAGAGGAGGCCTCCTAAGATTTTTGTTTAGAACCTATGAACCTTCCCCGCAGTGGGTTTGGAAACATTTACGCATCCCAGATAGGTATGTAAATTGGAGAATTACATCACATTACTCACAGATGTACGTTCTGTCTTCTCTGGGGCTGCCTCTGATTTTACTCTTCCCACCAGGGAACTCTGCCAAGGAACTTCTCAGAAGCAGACAGGCTATGTACCTTAAAAGAGGATTACTGCCCCCTCTCACTTGTTCCAAGCCCACAAGTTAGACTCTAGCCAAATGTAGGTCCTGGGATCCATTCAATTCAAGATACCAGTGTTTCTGAGGCCAACAGCCTCCACCCATTCCCCTCTAGAGTGTTCCTGAAATGATGGTGGCGTTCAATAGAAATCAGAAAACATTGAAAACAATGCCTTAGGAAGAAAGTGATAACCTCTTAGAAAGCTTTGGCATCTGTCTATTTCATTCCCTTCAAACAATAATTCAGTTGGCTGATATAGGTACTATAAATCCCATTTTCTAAATGAGATTATTGAGACCCAAATACACTTTTCAAAGTCATACCATGGTACCCATCATGCTTTATGACAGTCTCTTGAATTGAGTTTACTTTTGACTTTTACAAAGCACAATTAAGCAGGGAATTCACTACCGACTAAAATACCTTGATAACAATGGAGGCAAGGATTGTAACTTTATTATCTTTGTATTTTCAGCGTCTAACCCAGTACCTGGCATGGGATACTCACTCAATTAAATATCAAATATTTAAATATATCAAAACCAAACAGAAAGAAGTGCTTTATTATTTTTTTCTTATTTGGGATGTCCTTGTGATTCTCACCTCTGCTGAAATGAAGAGACTTGATTTCACTGTATTCTATAAACCCAAGGGCCACCAAGAGAAATATTGACCTAACAGTAATAATAGTTAATTTTATTTCAAAAATGTATTCATTCCCTGCCTAAGTCTACAGCTACTTCTATAAGGACAGGTAAAATACATAAAATATATTCCCCTGTACAGATTTCCCCAAGAAAAGGATTCATGTCATCTACTTGTCTCTGGATCCCTACACATTGCACAAAATTCTAAAAATATTTGGGACAAAATAGGTTCTGTCTGACTTTATTTTGAGTTCTGAACACTACTCCTTTCACGACATAGAACTCAACCAAATTATCAATCATAATAAATAATTTCTAGGTAAAGATGATATACATGATGTTGTACTAAGTACTGTAGAAGATATAAGAATTTCAGACAAAGTATTTTCTCTCATAAAGCTTACTTATTAAAGATATAATGTTTACATATATAAGAAATAAAGAAAAGGGTATAGATATGGCTTATAAAGTTATAGGAGTCCAAGAAAGAGAGTCACATGGTGCAGTGGTCAGCGTTTCATTGAAAAGATGGTACTTGGGACTCATCAAAAGACTATACCTCAAAGCTGTGCCCTCACCTGACATTCTTTATTAGCTCTCCTCATCCTGGAGGTGTATATGACCTGGTGGAGGTGAGAAGCCCAACCTGACAAAATAGTTTTGCAAACAGAGCTCCATAGCCTGGTTTCTTTTTTGGGTGGCAAATTTGGGGTTTTATTTGCACTTTGACTACGGAAATCCTCCAAGAACAATACCAGCTGAATCCATAATCAAGATAAAAAAGGAAAAGTGTTAGAAAGGTTTGATTCTTCACAGCACTCATGCCTGTCACAGGGACCACCATGATTAGGGAGGCCACAGTGACAAAATGTCCAAGCAATCCCACTACACACTCACACAGAAATCCCACAAACCTCCTTTGTCCAGACATACAAACTGCCACTGTCAAACCAATGCATGCATATAATTACTCCAAAGTCAACTTCAGTTTTCCACTCCCATGGGATGTGGAAAACAATAATATCCACTAAAACTCTAATGCTCATAATTAGCAAATCTCTTGTCTCACCTGGATCTGATTTAAGTTTCTTTCCTCCTAGGTCACAAAGGGTCTGCTTAAAAACATTTCCCAAATTGTTGTGGCATCAATTCTTTTTTTCTTATTCTTCTTCTGGCTTCTTGTTGGCAATCAATTAACTCTGAGTTATAAAGGAATATTTAGGTGCCTAAGTTGGAATTATTTTTTTTAACAAATGCAACCACACTATAGGTATTAATAATTATTCTAGAACTGCCACATTAAAAATCATTATTTGCAAATTCAGCAGCCCCAAGATAATAAGCAGGAAGGTTTGATTTTTTTGGTGATTTAAGGTACTTATGGGGAAAAGACACACATGTATACGGGGCTATTGTTACTCTATCCTCTCTTGGTTCTCTCTGTCTTAAAAGATTAAAATTTACACTAATCCTCCACATGACCCCAGAGCTGAGAAACAGAAGGAAATCCACTGCCAGAAGCATCCTTCACTTTCCTCCACCAAAACTGAGTTTCCAAAGGCCAACACAAAAGGCATATTATATGTCTTCAGCTCCATGGCCTGAAGGTACCTGACTGGAACTGGGAGCCTGTCCAGTTCAGACAGAAGGAAAATATTACCCTTCCATTTAACAAGGCAGTGCTGAAGGATTAATCACTAAGTAAATAGCAACAAGCCAGGAGTTTGCAAGAGGGATACAGTCCCACCCCGTGTGCTCAGTTTTTCTGGGATTCGGGATGGAAATTATTACAGGGAGAGTTTGGAAGGGGCTGCAGTAAAACCACCTTCCAGGGCAAGAAGGAACAATGAGCAAAACCTCAGGCTTGACCCAGCCAAGAGGGAAGTTCATTCCCGGAGCCTCTGGAGAGCATGGGTCCATTTTGTTTATCAGCATCCATGCACAGGATTGATAAAACCTGGAGAGTGTTGATGGCCAGGCCACATGTTGTGTGGCTTCAAGCAAACCATTTAACCTTTCTAAACCTTGGCTTTCTCAATTTAAAGGTTAATGTTTCCTCTATTATCAGGTATGCTGTAATTAGTCACAGAAATAAAACTCCTCAGAACAGTCACTTGAAATGCTTAAGTTTCTTTAGCTCTCCCTGCTGTGAAGACAGACACAGATAAGAACTGCCTCTCTCTCAAAAAAAAAAAAAAAAAAAAAAAAAAAAAAAGAAAGAAAAAAAGTGTTACTTTTTTTCCCTTAATCTGAGGCAGGGAACCCCAAGCATTTGTTTGAACATAATGATGTGTATGCCTTCTTTTAGAAAGAGTCACCATAGACTCTTCCAATATATGCTTATTATTTTCCCTATTTGCTATATCTTAAGTGTTAGCTGGTAAAGATGTATAACCCAAAGTCTAATACAGACTGTTTCCAATTTATTGAATGAATAAGTAGATGGTTATCAGATTCTCAAGAATGAGATCTAGTCTGAAAGAAGTAACATTTATGTATATAAAATCTTAAGCAACCATTTGACCATTCCACCAGTTGTTATGATGCACACTGACCACCAAGACGCAGACACTCAATGCAGGAGCTGCCCCTTGATGGTCAGTGTGCTCCCACAGCAGGAGCGCTGCTCAGCTGACCAACGGGATGACAGACACCAGGCTCACAGCTGGCAAGCGCAGTTGAAGGAATGGGGCCTCTCCCACAGACACTCCCTCTGGATGTCCCTCCCCCACTGGGACCAGACATGAATCTGGACAGCATCAGGTTGACTGGGCCCAAGCCCGCAAGCCACTTCTTGGTCATGGGCACACGGAGAATGCAACAGAGCAGTACCGAGCCTACCGAGTAGCGGCAGTGGCGGCAAGCACAGCAGGGCCTGGACAGGCTTGGGCTCCTCCCCAACCGCCTGCTGCTTCACACACTACTACATCCCTCAGGGGATGTTGGACTGCCAGTTTTGGCTTCATCCCCACAGGCCATGCCCAGGGACTCCACTGGCAGGGACTCCTGCACCCAACCTCTAGATACACATATAAAGATGAAAAAAAAATGTTTTAAAGTCCTCTAGAACTCAAGAGTATGGGGGTGAAGGGGGAATATATGCAAATCATGAATTATAAGGTGACTAGAGGCACAGTGCACGAATTCGTACACCAGTGGGGTCCCTCGGCCTGGCCTATGGGATCAGGCTGAAAACAGCTCTCTGAGATCCCCCAAGGGTTCCTGGGTTGCAAGAGAGCACAAACCAATCTGAGGGATCCCACTGGTGTACAATCAGAGCCAGGAAGGGATGCGGGAGGTTGGTCAACTGGGGAGGGATTGCAGGAGGGCTCCAGGGTATATCCAGCCCATCATGCTCAGTCCTGATTGGCCAGACCCCAAAAGCAAGCTAGCCTACCAGTCAGAGAGTCTGTCCCCTAATAGTGGGTGCATATCATATGAGCAGTTGATCAGCCTTAGCATATCATTATCATATGACACTTTGATTGGTTTGGTTGAATGGACAACCAGACGACTGGACACTTAGCATATTAGGCTTTTATTATATAGGATGCTATGAAGAGTTTAATAGACACACATGGTGCTGTTGAAAGTATAAAAGGAGGTATCAGCACTGCTGGGAGGTGAAGGTAGACTCCACAGAAGAGGAGAGTTTGTTGCTGAGTCTAAAGGGGAGGAGGAGCCCTCCCTGGTTGGCTAGCAGAGTAAGGCAGAGGACTTGAAAGATGAGTAACGTAGTGAACAGAAATGAAATTAGAGCTCAAACATGCTTTGCATTTCAGTCTTTGTTTTATCTACAGAGAATCACAGCCGGAGCATACTGTCATGAGTTGAAGTCTAAATTGCTTTAGATCACACATTCCCAAAGGGTAAGGACCATGTCTTTGGTGTGTTCTCTCATAATTCCTGCACAGTAGGTGTTCAATAAATACTTAATAGTAATGAATTGATTAATTAAGAGCAGTCATGTTCCATATGCATGGATAGAGCCCTCTTTTCACTTTAATTACTATTGCTTTAATCATCATTAAATAGTATTTCTTAGACAAAAATTTAGTTCACTGTTAAATACACAGTCCACCTGAGTTTGTAACCCTAAGATAAATAGTGATATCAGGGAATAACCCACTTCTCACTGCTGGTGAACAATATAAAATGGAAACAGTTAAATGTGGAAGAGCACTTACTGAGAGACAGTTCCTGAATAGGTGATGGAAAAGAATCGTGAGATTGGGAAATGTAGGGAATACCAGCAGGAATCAGGAATCGAGGGAACAGTTTACATGGTGAGACTGAAATAAAACAAGAAGGTCTTCCAATAATGTGGCAAGAAGTAGCTGGGTTCCAGGCAGGGAGCATAGCAACTGGTGAATGCGCTCCAGACCAGTGGTCACCAACCAGTGAACCGTGGACCACTGGTGGTCCATGAGGTCCAAAAGGTTGGCAGCCTCTGCTCCAGACCAAGGTGAAAAAGAGAAACACGCCTGTGTGTCCAAGCATCACTATCAGCCACAATGTCAATGACCAGACGACCTCAGGTTGTGAAAGGCCAGTTTCATTTCAGCTAAGCAAGAGGTAAAAGTATTTTATGACTCAAGCCAGCAGAAGCCTGGAGAACAGTAAACTCTAATGCAGAGGAAGTGGCACTGTGCATGCCATGAATCTAAGCCACATAGTGGAGCAGAAGTTAAAGAGAAAGTAAGAATGCATTCATTTGATTAAGAGAGGAGAGAGGAGGAAAGAGGAGCAGAGGTGAGAACATTTAAAACTTTCTCATAAGCACAAGAGGAGAAAGTATGAAAGTAGGGAAACCCATTTTCTTTTTGCCTCTGACACCACACAGGGCCCAGTGGGGATCAGGCAAGGACCATAGATCAAGTGTGAGACGGGCTTTCAGGAGTCATTTAGACTATCTTAATGCATGTTAGCAGGTATTAAATATTGATTTTTGTTTGTCTTCCATTCTTGCCACAGCAGATTCTATTATGCACAAAACATCCATAGTGGTATTTTTTAAAATTCAATTCAGATTTTATCACTTTTGGTAAAAAACAAACCTCCCAATATCTTCCTAAAGCATAGCTCTGTGATTACTGAGGTGCAGGAGTCTCAAATCAAAAGCCTAGGAGGACCAAGTTGTAAGTATCAAATAAACATGTTAAGAGATTGGTTGGACCTCTCAGAATTAGAGTGTGTCTGACAAACTTAGAGTGCTGTTACTCCTTACCTTCAGCCATATTCTGAGATGTGGAAATGTGAACCCATATTTGCTAGAACTTCTAGTATTTTTTCAACACAAACTGGATATTTGATTTAGAAGTGAAATCTAATTTCAAATGTTGGATCAAAGTTATAAAATACAATTTATGCCAAGCAAAATGTATTTGCATGACATTACTGTTGACTAACTGCCAATTTGCCTCCTCTGCTACAGGCCTGGGCCAGTCTACAATCAGTGTTAACTTTATATCCTGATTACTGGCAAAGGGGTTAAAGTGTAGGGTATGTAATCAGCAAATGGCCACATCTATCTGGGAAGCCTAGAGAGTAGTAGCAAGGCTGAGGACAAAAAATTAAGGCAGGAGAGTTCCTGGGACCTGCAGTATGTCACAGTAGCCAAGAGAGGTCCATTGAGCTATAGATTCTTCAGTAACTTTCTAAAGCAATAAGCCAATCTAGTGAGGTTGCCTTGCCAGGCCCTCACTTCAGGACTTAACATATCTGGTGTCTAATCTCTCGACTTCATCTCCAGTATTCACATTTGGAGAGGCAAAATAACTCAGAAGGATTAAGAACATACAGTTAACCAAATTCTCAGAACAGTGTCCATCTCTTCAGAGGACTGAGTGGATATATGAGACACCGAAAAAATGTCCTTACTGAGAAGCATACAAAAGCACTTTCCTCGGTGACCATCCTCAGAGCATTGGGCATACAAAATATAGACACTTAACACAATTAGAAAATAATACTAAAGAGTATCTGAAGCAAATCCGAAGACAGGCATGTTTTTCCACAGTGAGGAAGTTCACAAACTCAAGGAGGAGGAGAGCAGCTATGTGTAATCAGAGAAGTTTTCCCAAAGAGGAGACAGGATTTGAGATAAATGAAGGATTGATATAGTCTTCATTGATGCATTAATTCAACAATTGTTTATGGAATGCTTGAAATTATTCTAGACATAATTCTAGATATAATAAGTTTCCATTCCAGTGTAAACAATAAAAAATAAACAAGTTGACAAATAATTTCAGGTAGTTGTTATTGCCACAAAGAAAATGAAAGAGGATGGTAATATATAAGGTACTGGTATGGTTCTGGCCATTAGGCATTTGGACTTTCTAAGTGATAGAAAGGAGCCAGACAGGTAAAGATCTTGGGGGAAATCATTTCAGGAAGAAAGAACAATAAGTATAAGGAGGGAATTATCTTAGTTTGTTCCAAAAAGGAAGTGTTTGGAGGACAGAGATCGAAGAGGTAATGGAGGAGGCTCCTGCAACATCTAGAGGCATAGTAAGAATTTGGGTTTTGTTCTGTTTTTAATGAGCAGCCATTAGAGAACATTAGGCAGAAAGGCGATATGAAAATAACTGTCTAATCTCTATGCTGTATACCTGAAACTAATGTAAAATAATATTGAATATAAACTGAAATGAAAAAAATAAGAGATTTTTAAAAACAATAAAAATGATGTAACTAAACAATATTTTTAGATTACACTGGCAGTTACTGGTATATGGGAAGTTGACTTTAAAGACAAATAATAGAAGTAGACAGATCTCCTACAGGTAGATGGAGTACATCAGACAGGAGACTAAAGTGACCCGAGTTGTACTTGGACAGTGATGAGTTACCACACAAATGCTGTGGCAGATAAATAAGAAGGACCAAGAAACAGAGGATTTTCAATGCTGGCTTTGGGAACAAATTTAATTCTTAAGGAGAACACTGAGGTCCCTGGTCACAGATTGGTGTGAGAGTAGAGCAATAATTTATTTGCTTCCTTTTTTATGACCTACTTCTCACCACTGAAACATAACCTTACTAAGGAACTTTATCTTATTCTCCAGGAACCCATCAACATCACCACAACTTGAAGGCAACCATGCTAGTGTGACTTGGAACACATAGTTATTAATGAATAATAGGCTCTCAATCAGTGATTAATGAATGCAATGAATAATGAAAGAACAATATATTGAATGAAACAAATGGGGTTTAACAGAAAGTATTAGAAGTGTGACCGGCAGTGAGGCTGCTACAATAATAAGACATGAAGAGTTAAGAGACGAAAGAAATAAAAAATGAAATAAAGAACAGCCTATATTTAAAAAAAAAACAAAACAATAGAACTTGGAGATAGTGCTGGCCCATTGATCATAAAGGATAAAACTGAAGAAGTAGAAGATGACCACAATGGATATGGCAGATTTCCCAGGGGCCCTTGGGTTCTGGATATAGATTTGGCCAGTTCTATGCATTTTCATGGTATTTGAAAGCAGAATTGAAGGGGAGGCCATACTGCTGCTCTTGCTATTCTGTGGGAAGCAGAGCCATGGAGGCATTTGCATTTTTATGTCAGCCTTTAGCAGAGGACTCAGGGTCTAGTCAATGGCTTCATGGGTGTCTACCATCAGGAAGCAGGTCCCACTTTGCTGATGCAGATTAGAGCAGGTTCAATTGTGGCCCTGGGCTAACTACAGTTTGGCTTCTGAATTACAGCTATTTGCTGATCATATCACTTCCAAGTCATGTCACATTCTGGATTATGGTACAATCAGCTACCATGGAGAATCAGCAACTTCTTTAGTAGGCAGATACAATACAGTGGCCTTGGAGGCTATCGCTGAAACTTGCCATATATTTTGTCTTTTCAGTCCTACTTAATTCTGTAAGTTTTGTACTACCCTTATAAAAAATAATAAGTCCTTATTGCATAGATTAGCTAGAAAGGATTCTGTTTTCTGTAAACCAACTGAGAGACATATAGTGACTATTTCTGGATCTGAACCTGAAGGAGTGGGACTACGGAAGAAATCCAAGAAGGAAGGAAAAGTCAGGAAGATAAGAAAAGGGTAGAGACAAAGAGAAGGAGAAGATAGAGGAGTTGAAATAGGCAGCATGACAAGAGGGAAGCATAGCCAAGACATGATAGAAGACTTTCAGCACATCCACAAAGTAACAGGCAAGTATACGTAAATAAGCATCCTGGGAACTGAGCACAGAAGCACTGAGTATGCATCACTAAGGAGGGCTCTGGAAGCAGGGAGCATCCTGCCAGGAGGTGAGAGCTCCCAACAGGTCTCTGAAAACAGAAGACTCACTGGAAAGCATCCCCATAACTGGTTAGATGAATTCAAGCCGTCTGTGTACATGTTTTGAACATTGTCACAAAGAGGAAACATGGGATTAAGCCATTCAATACAGTGCCTGCCTTGCTTCTGGGCCAGACCCCCAGGGGCCGGTGCCAGCCTAATGTAGCAGAAACACACGGAAACACACACTAGGAACCAACAAAACACACGGCATCCCAGAGGCTGCTGTTAGACAACAGAAGGACCAAAATGCATTTCCAACAGAATGTGAATACTCTAGGAAAAAATCCATAGAGTGAGCTACTGGAAATGGTTCTTTTAGTGGAACATCAGAATATTTGCAGTTATAGTGGGTAAGGCAATATCTTGGGCTCCAAACTGCACTCACAGATGTCAGAACAAGGATTAGACAGGGAAGAATATGATGGAATAGAGGGAAGGAAGAGATGGACATGGCTATGAATCTGTAGATGTGTTCTGAAAGTGTTTTCAATTTTCCATTTTATTCATTTATTCATGCATTTTGCCTTTTCCTGTATTTTTAACCAGACCTACTTATCAATGCACTTAAGTGTTATGTGTGACATATTCAGAGCTTTTTATACTTTACATTTAAAAGTCTGTTTTGGTGATCATTATCTTAGTAATGTTATCATTTGTATCTCATATTATGCATGCTTACCCATTCTCCCTCTTTACTGATTTGTAAATAACTTTCAATAAAAGGAAGCAAAATATAAATATATTGAAGTGCCTAACCCTCAGGCATCATTCTCATAAGGAAAATTATTTAAGTTATCCATTCAAACAAACTCACTGTGGCAACCATACCAGCTCCATAAATTGTATTGTAAAGAGAAAACACACAACCCTCTAGTTACTATTCTCTCTTTTAATGACTCAGGCAAAATCTACCAGTTACAATTTGCTGTCAGGCTTTCAGGTTCTGAACCCACTGGGCAGGTTGATTTCACTTGCTCTTTCTAAAGCTTTAGTTTCTGGCATCTGGGAGGCCACAGGGACTTCTAAGTAGGGGATCACTACAGTGCTCTAAAAAGTAAGGGCAGCCCAGCTGGCCTGGCTCACTGGTTGAGCATCATCTATGAACCAGGAGGTCATAGTTCAATCTCTGGTCAGGACTCATGCCTGATTTGTAGGCCCAGTACCCAGTGTGAGGGGTGCCGGAGGCAACAATCAATGATTCTCTCTCATCATTGATGTTTATATCTCTCTCTCCCTTTCCTTTCCTCTCTGAAATCAATGAAAATACATTTTTTAAGTAGGGGCAAAGGAGAAATCAACTCATATAGCTTTCGGATGCATGTTAGCATAACACCTAAGAGTTCTAATTATATTTTCAATTTGAGAATTATGAGAATCAGCCTAAACATAAGCTTTATGTGAACCCCTCTACACAATACTGGTTACCTTTCTTTGCATAGAAGTGGCAAGGTGTTAACAATCCAGGTCTCTGCCTCTCTATTTGTATATTTTGCCTACTATCAACATGTTCAAGAGTGGCTCTTATCTTTCAAAACAACCAGTGATGACAAAGGGAGTACACTGTGAGTTGGCTGGTCCATGACTCAATGGAGAGTTCACATCTCAAGAAAGAGTCTGTGATACTCTCCCCTTTGAACTAAAGAGGCTGACACAGTTGGACTTTGAGAGTTTAAACATCTCTTCAAATCTACTTCTAATAAAGATAGTGATGATGACAGTATTGTTATGGGTTGAATTGTGTTTCCCCAAAATTTACATGTTAAATTCCTAACCCCTGGATCCTCAGAGTGTAACCTTGTGTGGAGATAGAGTTGTTCTTGACATAATTAAGTAAGATGAGGTCATGCTAAAGTAGGTGGGCTCCTCATCCAATATGACTGATATCCTTATAAAAAGGGCAAATTTGAACTGACATGCACACATACATGGATCAGAGTTCTTTGCAGATAGCAGAGGTGATTTCTGGCTCCTTCAGCATAAGGTGAGAGGGGTTAGATTATTTAAGTGGTTTTTAGAAACCTCAGGAGATCAAAACAGCTCAGAAAGCTAGAAGCAAAATTCATTCCTGAGACCTGAGGAGCAGGAATTATCAAAATAATCAGCTCTGATCATCCCTACTCCTTTCATCATCCTACTTTAAGACACATACCAAAGAGAGAGAGTCTTGTTTACTGAATCTCTGTTTGAAGCATACCTCTTTCCTAGAGAGATCGGATCTCCTTACAGACACCTTATCCAGACTGCTTTTCCCCGTGAATACCTGGGGTCTCTGAGACATAAGTAGTTTCCAAGTGTCTTAAAACAAGTCAGGAGAACCTGAGTCTGTGTCCTACAGAGCCAAGTTCAACCTCAGCACTGGACACACAGTGATGGAATAAAGAATGGAGGGGAGTCAAAACTGGTTTGGCTCAGTGGATAGAGCATCGGCCTGCAGACTGAAAGGCCCCAGGTTCAATTCTGGTCAAGCGTGTGTACCTTGGTTGCGGGCACATCCCCAGTGGGGGGGGCGGGGGAGTGCAAAGGGCAGCTAATCAATGTTTCTCTCTCATTGATGTTTCTGACACTCTATCCCTCTCCAATCCCCTCTATAAAAAATCAATAAAATATTTTTTAAATAAAAGAACGGAAGAAGTCAAATTGGAACAGTTACTAAGTCCAAGAAGTAATTTATTTTCTTACTTATGATGTGTTTCAGATTTCAACATCTGCTTGTTTAAATTTCAGCTACGAAAAATTTATTTTTTCTGGTTAAAAGATTTCCTGATTCCTTATAATAGTAACTGATGTTTCCTTGTGCATTCTAACTTTCTTCCGGACTAATTTCACATCTCTTTAATTTCCTAATAGCCTGATGAGATATGTTTTATTTTCTTCATTGGAAACTAGACATCACAGAGGCTAGTGACTTGCCCAAGGATGCCTGATGCTTGCACAGGTTGGAAGGGATGAGACTCTGGAGTTCTTGCTCCAAGTACAGGCTTCTCTCCACGGCTCCCTCCCATGTGTTTGGTTGGAGCCTTTCCTTCTCAAAGGCAGACGCTCATCAGAGCACACCCCGTGCTAACAAGGCAGTGCAGTCAGTGAGGAGGCTCGTCATACCCACTTGCTCATTCATCCAAAGGTCACTGTACACTGAGCAGCCCGGGCAGCACTGATTACCCTGGCCAGTAGGCAACACATGCCTGGAAGGCTTTGCAGAGTGACTGATAATCAGGTGCAGCCTCTTTCCTTCCTCTTAGAACTTTACCATTTGATCAGGTAACATGTTCAAGGGTTAGCGTTGAACTCTTGGAGGACTGTAGCTTTGTGTTCATGATACTCATCTTGTAGAAATATCTGTGACCCAGAGATATTCAAGCCATGGAATTGCATTAGAAGATACCAGGGAGAGAAAGGAAAAAAGAAAGGCAATCATTTCAATTTACAAACAAGGGAAATTTGGCCTTAGAAAAACAAAGTCATTTGCCATCAGCCACAGAGCTGACTGGAGGCAGCTTTGTAGTAGAATGTAAGCCTCTTAACTGCCCATCAAATGGTATTTCCTCACATTGTACAGCATAAGGCTGTAAAGGATATATCACAGTAACTGAGTAACTGCATTCATTTCTCACTAATCAAGTCAGCAGGTAAACTTAGCTTTCACAGATTAGAAATAGCCCTCTAGGCACCACCTGAAAGTTGGTCTGAGCACCCAGGTTCCTGAGATCCTGAGTTCTCAGTCAAATCCATTCCAATGAGTCACATGTCAATGCTGACCCTCCTGGGAATGTTACAGTATTTGTAGGAGCCGTGCCAAACAAACAGAGAGATGGGCTCAGTGCAAACCATAAATCAGAAAGCCTGCTTCTGACTCTCGTCTGGGACCTCTGAGAATAGTTACCTCTCCTGGCTGATTAATATATATAAATCTGTCCCTTCCACACCTGTGCTTGCCTTAGAAAAAGTTAAAGTAGGTAATTCCCTATCAGGATATGGCTCAAAGAATAGGTATTCTTGCCCCAAAACATCTCCACTGGTGTCAAATCAAAGTGTGTACAATTTCAAATAAGATATATGATGCCTTTGATTCATAAAAGGCCTTTGTCTTTAAGATCTGATGAACTATAAATTCTCTGAAAAGGGAAATGAGACACAGCCTGGAGCACCAAGGCTACTGGGAAAAGGGATAGAGAGTTGTGGAAGGAGACATGGGGAACTACCAGAAACCACATTCACAGGCTTCATCTGTCATTAACTTTTGCTAAGCACTTAGTATTTCCCAGGCACCCAGCTGGTACAGGGAAAACAGAAATAAAGAAGCCATGGCCTCTGGAAAGAAGTGTGAGGAGTCATAACACTGCAATAAAGTGTTATAATGGTTCTATGCTCACAGTGCTACTCTGAGGAAACAGATGAAGGCCACCATCAAGGCCCAAAGGACTGTTTGCACTGTGAAGGTAGGGATGTTCAGACTGAGTTTTTACAGATGAGGAGCTCACCATGAAACAAGACAAAAAGGGAAGTTGAGGCTGAAGGAATAACATATATAAAGGCACATGGGTAAAATAGATACTTTACCTTTAAGAATGGCAAGCAATTCTAAATACATATAATAGTGACATCACAGACATCTATTGTTAAGGTGTCAGAACATCTGAGTTTGTTCTGGAGTGAGGGAAGTTCTGGAGCATAAGTCTTCAGGGCTAAAATCAGGAAAGACCCAGGTAAACCAGATTGAGCTGGTCATTGTAGAGATGGTCACAAGATGGATGCTTACATCTGGAGGAAAATAGTAAAGCAAATTGTACAGAAGGAGCACTGACTGAGGAGTTAGAAGCCCTAGGATCACACAAGAAGCTTTTCTGGAATCAGTTTTCTAATCTGTACTGTGGCAACGGAGCTCTGATATTGCTCAAATCAAAACTCCATCATCCCAAATGGAGATCCCAAAGGAGCTAAGGTAGGAAGAATTACCTGCCTAAAGGACAGGGTATTCCAAAGAACAATAATCATGTGAATGCAAACCTGCATAGGTCCCCTGAAGCTTTTCTCAGGAGAAAAAAAAAAAAAAAAATCATAGGAGATAGAAATCTGAGTGACCATGCATCGAAATATGGCAACCCATGTTGGTCATGACTGCGATTTCATTAGTGCCCCCGTCAAAATTAGCCTCCTCCAGGGACTGGTTTGTGGCTAGGCATCAAAATGATTTCAAAAACCATCAGTCCCTGTTGGTCATGACCATACAGATGTATATTAACTTGTAATAACCTGGAGCTGCGAATCTCAGTGGCACTGTGGCTTGGCACAGACTTCCTCATTTATTTATTCATTCATCCACTGAATCAACAGACTAATACACTTGTTAATTCGTAAAGAGGAAAGGAATGACTGGGGTACCTGAGATATCGTTCACTTAGATGGTTGGGTGACTTAGGTGATCACCGCATAGAATTGCAGCCATCCCTTGTTTTATTGCACTTCACTTTTCCAGGCTTTGAAGAGATTGTGCTCTTTACAATTGGTAAGTTGGTGGCAATGTTGCAACAGCAAGTCTATCAGCACCATTCTCCAACAACATGTGGTCACTACATCTCCGTGTGACATGTTGGCAATTCTCTCAATATTTCAAACCCTTTCATTATGATTATATTTGTTGTAATGATCTTTGGTCAGTGTATTTGAATTGTTCAGTGGTGCCGCGAATCATGTGAATATAAAATGGCAAATTTAATTGCTAAATGTGGTGTGTTCTCACTGCTTCACCAACTGGTTGTTCTCCTGTCTCTTTCCATTTCTTTCTGTCTCCTGGGGCCTCCTTATTTCTTGAGACACAACAATACTTAAGACAATTAATAACTACAAAGGCCTCTATGTGTTCATGTGTAGGGAAAAGTTGCCTATCTACTTCTAGTGAAGATGTTGTGAAGACTGAAAATGGCACAAGACTTAAAATACCACACAAAATGTCTCTGTAGCAGTCGAGTTTGAGAATATGGACTCTAGTTTTGAATGAAGTTCTCCTATGGATGAAATGCTGTCAAACAGCATAACATGCTACAGAGAAATCATTCTTGAAAGGAAGAGTTAATTGATGGCAAACTTCATTGTTATCTTATTTTAAGAAGTAGCCATAGGCACCCTAGCCTTCAGCAACAACCACCCTGATCAGTCAGACGTAAGACCCTCCACCAGTAAAAAGCCTAATCCATTGAAGGCTCAGATGATGGTTAGCATTTTTTTGGCTATATCTTTAATTACATTTTATTAGACAGAAAGCTATTGCACATTCAATGCACTACAGTATAGTGTAAACATGACTTTTCTATAAACTGGGAAACTAAAACATTTGTGTGACTTGCTTTACTGTGACAGCCATTTCATTGTGGGAGCCTGGGACTGATCTCACAGTATCTTTGAGGTATGCCTGCACTAAATTAGACCAAAAGCTAGAATTACTTTTGTAATTTTTCCAGAGCAATGATGAACAAGTTGCAGTCTCTCAATTAAGTTGTATCAAATATCTATCCATATTAACACCACTATTTCAAGAATGACTTATGTCTACAGTGCACATTGACTATCTACAAAACAAAAAGAGAGGCCCGATTCAGTCAGAAAAATAGAAAATCCTTCAATGTTTGGGTTAGAAGAAGACGGATGGAGTAAAATCATATAAGGTCAATAATCAATGGGATGGCAGACTGAAGTTAATGCTTTGGGGCCTTTTCCAAACAATCTTCTTCTATGTGAATATTATGAATCCAAACATAATGTAAGCTTCTAAACTGCACTTTCTATTTTCTGGATTTTTAAGTTTCTCATATTTGTCCACAGTTGGGAGATCAGCCCCATAATCCTCACACAAGTTTTAAAATGCAATCAGTTCCATTTCCAACCCCAGAGCTTGTTCTCGGTTTCACAGCTTGTAGCCTCTGCCAGGAAACTAAGCAAACGTTCCTTCTTTCAAAGCAGGTGCAGCAGCCTGACAATAATCCAATAAAAAACCTATTAGCTGGGTCTCCATGACACTCCCGGTATCCATGGGACCCACAATATCTTTAATGTAGATAATAAATCCAGACCATTTCCTCCTGCAATTGCTCCCAATATGGCTCCACTCCTAGGACTGTTCCACTAACCTTTTGTTGCTACATTTTCTCATGAATGCTGAATCACTCTCTAATCTTTGCCATGAAACATGTGCGGCCCCACTCAGTGAAACAGATCAATCTGCGTGTGTCAGCCAATTGCAATGGCCTACTGGGCCATGTCTGTAGATTGCAAACAGCAGGCCTAATACTGACCAAGTTGTAAATTACCAACTATGGTTTGGTGGTTAAGTGATGATGGATAAAGCAAGAAAATGAGAGGAGGTTTGTGACCATTGGAGTCACTGCATTTATCTCTGACTAATCCTGAACATGTAAGTTCCATAGTAGCGGGTCAGTATGTTAAATAAAAATTCAAGGAAAATATGTTTTATTTATCCCACATATTGCTTTTTCCTTAATATTACTGTTAACATACCTCATTTCAATTCAGAAATCTTCTTTTGCAGGCTACACTAAAAGACCGAACTTTCCCTTCACCTGAGATTCAAGGGTTCCATTATCAATAGGCATTTTCTCTACAGCAACCCAGGCTCTCTTTGTCTCCATGTTAAAAGTGACTAAAGAGCCAGGACCAGTTTGGCTCAATGAATAGAGGGTCAGCCTGCGGACTGAAAGGTCCTGGGTTCAATTCCGCTCAAGAGCATGTACCTTGGTTGCGGGCACATCCCCAGTAGGGGGTGTGTAGGAGGCAGCTGGGCAATGTTTCTCTCTCATCAATGTTTCTAACTCTCTATCCCTCTCCCTTCCTCTCTGTAAAAAAATCAATAATATATATATTTTTAAAGTGACTAAAGAAGCAAAATGTCTCACTGTTAATACCCATGATGCTCACTGTCTCATCCCACCATTCACTGGCAGCAGAAACAAATTTCCTCTTGCTTTGATAACTCTCATATTCCTAGCACTTAAGGATAGTACCTAGTGTTTAGGAAATATTAATTGAAACAATAAAATGATATGCTTGTGTGGTTTTGCTTTAAAATGATATTCTTTTCCTCTAATGCATTTATTTACCCAGTCCTTAAGACCCTGCTTGAACTCTAACCCCTCCTGGAATATTTTTCTAGGGTATTCTTGACTATTTTTACCTCTTTTCATTAAAGTCCAATTATGTTTCTATTTAACTTTTGATTTTGAAAATGTTAGATATTCAAGAATTGTTAGATGGATCAACTATATTTTTATGAATAAAAATTCTGAAGCTAAATAGAAAAATATCACTTATCCAAATTTATAATAGTACATCACAACCAAGTTGGGGTGTTTCCACAACCCCAACTATAGGCATAACCTGGTCCCATATGCACTGGAACCCTGTTACTCCTTAAAGGTTTGTGAAGGGCTGATCCTTCCATACTCACAGGGCAGATTCTCTCTTATATTTGGTTGAGATAGTTAAATGGCATATTTGTTCTTAGCTCTAGACTACAGAACTGTGCAATCAACCTTAGATAATAAAAAAAAGTTATTAAATTTCTCTTTGTTTCATGTTTAATGAAAAGTTGAAGTCACCACAGATTTCTGATGATTTGTCTTAAATCAACAAAACCATCTGGGTTGCTATTACATGTCTTGCAAGCTACATCAAATCAACAACCACTCAGAAAAATAGTTCTCCCAGGAAACCATTTCCATTCACTAATTCTTCTGCAAAATGTGACAAAAATATTGTGATAAGAATCTGGAAAAACAAAGAAATAGGAAAGAAAAATGGGGGTCATTTTATAAAACAAGAAAGAAACCCTCAAAAAATTCTACTGACCATATCATCTAACCCTCTATTCCCTGGAAGAAAGTGTCGTAAGAAACACAGGAGGTCTTATGCTCATAAACAGATATTGTCTCGTGGAAAAAGTGCTAAATAATAAGACAGGTTGCCAAAATCCTAAATCCAGCTCCATGAAAAACTGGTGGATAGATACTCTTACAATTGTCTGAGGAGTAGTGAGTATTATGAATATTATGCTTCTGATAAATACTGAAAAGACTGTGGCTGTGTCTTTTGGCAATACACCACGATCTATTTCCTCTCCTCCTATGATGAAGATAAGTTACAATTCTGAAACTCCCAGCAATTAGTCACACGATCATTTGACTAAGATCTAAGCCAATGGAAAAGGAATGAAAATAATCTGCATTACTTCCACCCTAAATTCTAGTTATTAAAAACTGCTTTGCATAGTCTCCTCTATGTTCTTCTCCCTTTCAAGTGACAGCAACACCAAAACAACCTTGGAAGCCACAGGCTGAAGATGGCAGAGTTGCCATTTACCTGAGCCCCCGAATGACTGTGTCAAAAAGAGCCACCCTGCCAACCTAAACAGGAGCCCTACACAGTTGTTATTATTATTCATTTCCACTGAAATTTGTGGGCTATTTATTACTGTAACTAATTCTAACCAATAAAAATAATGTTCATGTCATAAGATTGCTATGAAGTACAAATTTACTTTATAAATTATAGGAAAATATAATTCAGTTCAAAGGGGAGATAATTTGTCAAAATTACATATAAGCAAATTGTCTTTTAACCCTGACTTTGCATGTTTTTTTAAAAAAGTACCAATATATTTATATACTGATATTACTGTAAAACAATTCCTTAAACTAATAAATTGGAATAAAATTTAAATCTAAAAGTTATCAGGTAATAAAAAAAACCCCACATTCTTTGTTTTTTTAAGAGTTGAGGAATAAATCAGATTTGAAGCCTAATTATATAACAAATTCTCCAGTCTTCATTCAGATTGGCTACTGTAATTCTTAGCCAAAAGAAAGAACTAGACCTCAAAGATCTAATAAAAAAAGTTTGTGCAGAGCTTCAAGGATTTATCAGCATTCCTTGAAGTCTCTAGCTTTTGACAAAGTATCAATAGAAGGAATTGCTTCTCAGTTCTTCGGAACAGAATAATCCATGAAATAAGACTCTAACAATATTTTTTTTGTTTATACCCTTACCTGTAAATGGGTGATGCATACCATAGTCAGGTATGCATCATTCCAGAAGGTCAGAATTTACCAGCTAACATTATGATAAATAAATTCTATGAAATTTATAGTCAAAGAATATTCTCAATTTTCTATTTCAGTCAATGATATCACTATCAGGTTTTCAAATTTCAATTGGAATCTTGATCAATTGTTCTTAGCTTCCTGCTATCTCTTAGTTTCATCATTTATCTCTTATTTTCAATATCCAACATATCAGTAAACATTTTTTTTAAATTATCTTTATTGTTGAAATAATAAACAATATTTCCCCATTGGCCCCTTCTGGCCCTCACCTGCTCCCTGCCCCAGGCAACTCCATGCCTAGAGTCCTAAACAATATCCCCAGTGCTCTTTGCTCAAACACTTTCCCTCTGTGATCCAGCTACCAAAGTAGGTGACCTAATATAGTTGCATTATATAAAAATAATTAGAATAGTTACTGTTCACTGAACACTTACAAAGTGTTTTGGAATCTATGCCAAATACTCAACATGTACTTTTTAATTGTATTTCTTCAACCACTTTACGTAGAAGATATGCTTTTTTTCTCCACATAAAAGACTAGTGACTAAGCCTTATAGAGGTTATATAACTTGTATTTACTGGCCGTCTTCAGTGGTAGCAACAAAATTCAAAATTTAAATCCTGACCTATTGGACTTCTGAGCCTGAAATTTTGGTCATTATATTAAAATGCCTTTAAAATAATAATAAGTCCCTTGTTTTACTTATAGATCTTTCAATAGAGGTTCTTGACAGGACTTGTTGAACTATTTGACACATATATTTCATTTTAATTTGAAATTTTTCAAAGTAATTAATAGTAAGAAAGCAATATTGATGTGTCAACTATTCAATTCAGCAAGTACTTCTGAGTGTCTATTACCACTCTTCCACACACTAAATACTAAGTGCCAAATTATTTTTATTGTTAATGTGGCAAAACAACAGTATGCTTCATGTGGAAACCTGGAATTCAGACTTGCTAATGTCTTATATAAAAAGATTCATAGAAGATTAGGTTGGGTAAGTTAGCTGAGGACGCATTCTGAATGGCTTCAAAAAATATTGATCTACATCCTGAAAGCAACAATGAAAAGTTTTCTAAACAGGCAAGTCATGTGAGCCAAATATTAACTTAGAAGTGTTCATCTGGTGAGAGGGTCTGGGATGTGCTGACGATGGGACTCTGAAACCAGATAGCAGTAAGAGTTCTTTCAATAATGTGTGTATAAGGATAGTAAAAGGTAGCAGGTAAAGTTGAATACCTATCATATGCTTATGATATACCAGAAATGGCTAGAAACTTTATATACAAAATTTCACATTCATTCTTGTAAAAAGCTAATAATTCTCTTAAGTTATTGGTAGGGAACTTAAAACTCTGAGAGCTTAAATAGTATCTAAAGTTATAAAAGTAGAGGGAGGAAGGTAAGACATTCCTATTGATGTTTCAAAGACATGTACATAAGGATTGGTGTTCAAGTGTGAGAGTACAGGCTAGCTAAAAATATTTGCAAGTTTTGAATCCTTTGATACTAGAAAATGGGGTGTTGTCATTTATGGGTGAAAGCTAAAGCAAGTACAATGGAGCCTCTTCTCTATTTATTTACTATACATCCTACAGCAATTTTCTGATAACTACCATTTTAGTAATATTCCTTCTATTCTTAATTTTATCATATTTGTTTCCAAATGATAATTGTCTATCATTTGGATAGACCAACCTCCTCAAACAATAATTTGCCACTACCAAGAGTTAAAAAAAAAATCATTGTATTTTTATTTCTAGTTGAATATTCATGGAGTGGATAGCAAAATTTGAGTGCATAAATTTAGTACAGGGAACAAAAAGAATTATAGGCATTGCACAGAGTTTGTAAGATTATTATTTCTGTTTCTATTGTTGTTTTGCAAAAGTGATTGCAAGTTTAGAGACTAATTGTAGGTCATTATTCCTCTTTATCTTTTTTAAACTTTTTTTTATACACTTCATTTTGTATCACTGGGCACCTAGTAAATGCTTAATAAACACTCATGTCTGTTGCTTTTGGAGAGTACTTCCTTCAATTTATAAATGTGCTATTTCTTCTTCCTCAAGAAGGGTCAGTTACAACTCTCACTTTGCAAATGGAAAATGTCAAAATAGTCATCAGATAGTTGAAAACAGAAACCCACTTCATAGAATCTCAATTGTGTAGTATAAAAGGGAAGATAAACATCTTAGTATTTTACTCCTATCCACCCTGTAGGCCAGGCTTCTGCCTTAAGTGCAAGGCCAAGGAAGAAAATAAATAATTCTAGTTGTTCCATGCTTTGTCCAAATGAGGTTAAATTTCCCTTAAGCATGTACAGAGTTTTATATGTGCCTATAAGTTTTCTTATCTGTGACCACAGTTTGCCCTTATAATAGCCCCAGGAGATGAGTAGGCAGGGATTACTATCCCCATAGTACCCAGATAAGTTCCAAGTTCAAGGCCCTGGCCTAAAATCACACACCAGGGTACTGGCAAATCCAGGCTCTGGATAAACTGCCCATCCATCTCCTTTCTCCTGAAGCAGACAGCCTCTGAGGCTGCACTAACATGTTTCTCAATTAAACTTATCCACATTAATTGCAGCTGTTTTCCAAGTCCATGGACGGGTAGTGAATAGCTGCTCTTAACCTTAAAGAGGAATGAGCATAACCACAGAGAATTGACAACGGGAAGCATCTTTCAGGCAGTTTATAACTGAGGCCAGGCCTGCATGTGCTGTGACCAATAGAAGGAGTTGGGCAATTACCTATGATGTTAGCCCCTGTAGATAGGCACTCTCCCAAACCCCTCAGCTCATGTTGTCCTTAGAAGCATTTCCCTCCTTCTCTTAGTCTGACTAATTATATGGTTAGTCCTGTAAGGGCAGGTATAGGGTCTTCTATGTCCCAGATAACTGGACTGATTGGCTCAATGGTGTTAATGAGCACAAGGGTGTCATTTAGGGTCACAGAGAGGGAAAAATCATCTCTGCTAAACTGGAAACTGCTCAGGGTACCTGTTTACAAGGGCAGATGGGTGAGTGTGGATGCCCCTTAACAGCTATCCCTAATCCCTAATGGGTCAAACGCAATCTGTTCTTCAAGGTACAGTTAGTCCCACCTTCCCCATGAAGGTTTCCAATCAAACTCCTTGACACCTTTTTAGTCCCAAGTCATAGCCTACCTGAGAGACCACTGAGGAATCCAGGACTCCCCACACTGGCTCTAGTGCCTGTGAATAAACGGGGGTGGGGGGAGAGGGTGACATAACCTGCTGGGTTTGGTCTGGGAACTGAGCACAGAAGCACTGAGTATGCACCACCAAGGAGGGCTCTAGAGAAAGGGAGCATCCTGCAAGGAGGTGAGAACTCCCAACAGTCTGTGAAAACATTGTATCTTTGAAAAGTCTGCTGAAAATGATACTAAGTTGTGTGGCTTTGGAAAACCAATTTTTGTTTGTACACTTTGACTTCTTCACCTTTAAAATACAAATAATGGTTGTTGTCCTGTCTCTCTTGGAATGAAATGAAAGTCAGGTGAAATGACACATGTGAAAAGCCCTGGGGTAGATGTAAGTTATTAATATCTAACTGGGTGGCTACATTGGAAGAGAATGCAGCTATCTGAACATGAGTGTGACATCCATGTGAGTCATTTATCCTGAACCCTCTTTCACCCAGGGCCACAGTTTCTATATATGAAATCACCAGGCAGGTGCAATTATGATTGACAAAAGATGGTCCTCTTCACCTTTCTTTCTCTTTCATCTTCCAGAATTTTGGATCTAGGGAATGGTCAAATGGTCAGAAGACTCAACTTGAAAATGCTCTGTATCTCTTTTATGTTGAAAGACACATTTTGCTCTTCACTGTTTCTCAATGTTTAGACATAAAGAGGGGTTGTTGAATACAATTTGATGAATAAATGAAGTTGCAAACCAACAAAGACTTGGAATTGGTTCATTAATAACTTAGCAATTTATACCAAGAATGTATACAGGTCCTTTAGGAAATAGCTCCTCTTTCTTGTCATTTAGATCCACTAGTTAATTAGTTTTTCTGCCTGGCTGACTGTCAGTCAAGTTGCCTACATTGTATATATAATCAGCATGTTCATAAACGGGGCCAAGTTATTCATTGAATCTGCTTCAGTTCATGGGCAATGTGAGTGAACCAGACTGTATGTACATAGTTCCTCTGGGTTGTTTGTTTGCTAGATTACCACCTCAGAGAAAGCCAGGTTGTATCTGTCTACAAACATCCAAAGACTGGACTGTTTAGGATGTCTAGCCAAACAACTCATGATTCAGTGGCATGTATCCATTGCTTGACTGAATTTCTGGTTCTCTAATGGAACTGAATGGTTAATGAACTTTGATTGGCTGACCCAATAATGCTAGGGAGACAGATTATTATTTTTTCATAAAAATATATTTCTTTCTTGAAAAGAGCAATTTTTCAAGATTAGTTTTAATAACCTTTATGCAGCCAAGGGTAATAAAAAAAATATTGGTTTGGGAGCATAGAGATCTGTACTCTAATCTAGTCCTACCTCTATCATTACCTATTTGACCTTAAAAATTTTTTTTCGACCCCATATTCCTCTTTCTTTCTAGGAGGAATCACCACATTTCTTCTCACCTATCACTTCCAGCCTCAATTTTATCATTTATAAATGAAACATTTGAACCAGATTTCAAATTTAGATTTATGAACTTCTGATGCTATACCCATACTGGCCTCCTTAAAAGAGAACTAGTGGCCCAGTGCATGGGTTCATGCACATTGAAAGGAAACTAATTAGAAGAAATATTTTAATATCATTATTTGCCCTTTCTCTATAATAGAGGTGTCAACCAAATTCATGATCAACAATGACAGATTGAAACATATGTGTGCAATTGGTGCCAGCGAGAGCTTTATAAGTATCATATGCATGCTTAGTCAACATTAATTTTTAAACTGCCAGTGTGCGTCATATATACTGGCCAGTCAGTTGGTCAGTCAGAGGGATGGATGGTAGGTCACATAGCCATCTTATCTAATAAAAGTAACATGCAAAATGACCATACCTCCGCTATAAGCAGAAGCCACGCCCACCAACCACACCCACCAGACAATCAGAGTGATTATGCAATTAATCCCAACCAAAATGGCTGCGGCAGAGTTTTGGGTTTCCCAGGCAATGGAAGAAGCCCAGCTTTCCATCTGCCCTTGCTGGTCTAAGCCTCCACTCAAGGCTACAAAGTTTCAATTATAGAAGTTAAGCAAATCCAAACAGAAATGGGTACAGCTACTGAGTGAGCAGGAGGCTTGGCTCCACTCCAGGCTACAAAGTTTCAATTGTAGAAGGTAAATAAATCCCAGATACCAGGGCCTCCACTTGGGTCACCAGAGGGCTTGGACAGCCTTCAAACCACCACAGGCCCCTCTCTCAGGCCATCCCATGCCCCAAGGGTTCCCCCACCCTGATCAGGGATACCCTTCAGGGCAAACCAGCTGGCCCCCACCCATGCACCAGGCCTCTATCCTATCTAATAAAAGGGTAATATGCAGATTTACCATCACTCCAACATACAGGATCAACATAGCTGCCCCCATGTGGTAAAAGATGCTGCCCCCATGTGGACACAAGATGGCCACCACAAGATGGCAGAAGGGGAGGGCAGTTGGGAGGCACCAAGCCTGCAAGACAGGGCAGTTGAGAGGGACCAGGCCTGCAAGGAAGGGCAGTTAAGTGTGACCAAGCCAACAGAGGAGGGAAGTTGGGGGCAAACAGGCTGGCAGGGGAGCAGTTAGATATCAATCAGGCTGGCTTGGGAGTGGTTAGGGGGTGATCAATGTGGCAGGCAGAGCAGTTAGGGGCAATCAGAAGGCAGGCAGGCAAGCAGTTGGGAGCCAGCAGTCCTGGATTGTGAGAGGGAAGTTGGACATCCCTTGAGGTGTCCCAGATTGGAAAGGGTGCAGGCTGGGCTGAGGGACACCACCACTCCTTCCCCCTCATGCATGAATTTCATGCACCAGACTATATATATATTTGCTTATATAGGCTTCAAGTATCCAAGAACCTGTTTCTCATCTCTATTTTAGATGGACTCATAATCTATTATGAGACAGATTCTATCTTAGAGAAATAAAGAGTGCAGACAAGGCTTCTCAAAGTAGTTGACACTTAAGCTACATATTGGACTAAAGGTGTTAGATTGGTGGAAAAAAAGAAAAAAAAAAGAGAGAATAAAGGGGTGAGGAGTTTCCAGACCAGAGCATGAGCAAAAGCATAAAGATAAGAGGAATTGCAGTGTTTCTACAGACATGGATACGGCTCTGCTCACCTTAAGTGTGAACTGGGAGAGGTGGCGAGAGTTACATCTGGATAAGTAGGCAGTGCCTGTGGTGTGATGGCTCATACTTTTTCAATAAATGATAAGTTTTACTGTTTCTCACAACTTGTTTTGAGTGATGGCAAAGACCTTCACAATAAAGCCTACTTCCATAAGCCTGGAAATCCCAGATGACTCTGGGACACGAAACTGTTGCCAATGTGCCATGTGGCTGGGAGGGAAACGGGGTTTGTGTTAAAGCAGGAATGCCGGTTAGGCAGCTGTCACAGCAATCTAGGTGAGAAATGAGGAGGACCTACACCAAAAGGCAGTGAGGTGGGTATGCAAAAGAAATTATTTTCCTTGGCAAGGCCATTACCTGAGCAATCACAGGCGAGGGCTTTGAAGGGCAGTTCAGTTCTCCCGTGCTAATTTAGGACTGCGGTAAGTAGGGGTATATTTTACTTTATTTATTTTTTAAACTAGCAGTTACAAAAACATGTCAAAGCTGCACACCAATTAATGAGACCCTGCAGGCCGGGCTGAGGTCTTATTAGAGGCTGTAGGAGAGCTGTTGGCATGGCAGCCAAAGGGAGGCTTCTAAGCTCACGGTGGATTCCTAAGTGGCCTATGTCCATGGCAAAACTGTTTTCCTTACTCCACAGTCAGCCAGCTCACAGTGGTGTTGTCTGAGAACTCATAGGACTGAGATTGTTACCCTGGCTTTCACCAGCCATCCATTCATGTTCTCGGGGAGAAAAGTATGATGTACAGAGCACAGTATAAGGGAAAGAGCAGATGTGAAGGGAGGTAACTTTTGAGACCTGCCTGCTCACTTACCAGCCCTGTGCCATTCCCATAAGACAAGAGCTAAGCTGATTCCCAAATGCTGTCAGAGTTATTAGTGGTGTCTCCCCTAAGCCTACTCTCTTCATCCATTGAAAACTTTCTCTACACCGCCTCCTCCTTCCCCCAATGATCCTTCCTTGTATAGCCACTATTGATGGGAACTTTTTACTACATTCAGATACCTCCCCAAGCCCTTTCAAAATCTTGCAAAGGTTGTGGTTCACATTTCAAAACCTCCCAAAATAATTTCATTTCTCAACTGAATTTTGACCATACAATGCTCCTGACATAGCATTTCCTTTGGCTCATGTCATGAATAGTTTTGGAAATGCTAAAATAGGAATCATGGAAAAGAAATTCTGTGATCAGTTCTGGCTCTAACACTTAGTATTTGACTTCAGTTATCTATTGCTGTGTAATAAATTACTTCAATACTTAGTGACTTAAATTAACATTTATCACCACAGTTTTTGTAAGAATCATAAGGTCAAGGCTCTGGCTCAGACTCTCTCATGAGCTGCAATCAAGATGTTGGTCAGAGTTACAGTCATCTCAAGGCTCAACTGGGGAAGAACCCGCTTCCACATTCACTCACATGATCACTGACAGGATTCATTCCCTTAGGGTTGTCAGACTGAAAGCCTGTTTCTCACTGGCTGTTGGCCAGAAGCTGCCCCATGGTCTTTGCCAAGTGAGCCTCTGCATCATAGGAAGCACACGAGAAGAGTCAAAGGAAGAATAAGCTAGAGAGAAGTCATAGTAGTTATGGCCTAGTCTCAGAAATGGTATCTTACCTGTCACCTTTTCCATATTCGATTTGTTAGAAGCAAGGTATCAGGTCCAGCTCACATACAGAGAAGGGTATTATAGAAGAATGTGAATACCAGGCAGCCAGGACTCAAGGGAGACCAGTTAATATATAGCTAATCATAACTATTCCTTAACAATTACAGGATCTTCCTTCTTCATTTAGAAGATTATCTGATTTCCATATGGAAAGATAAAACTGATATTCTATAGAGTTAAATGTGCTTCCCAAGATCACATGGTACCAGGTGTGAGAATCCCTTAGTTGAGACTCAGATCTTCTGAATGTTAGTTTGGTGACCCCTCAACAGAGATCTGTAAGAAACTAAAGCAATCAAACAAAGTGGGAATGTTCTAGAAAGCATAGCCCACGGACACAGAACAGTGTGAAGAAGGCTTGGAAGGGGTGGGTGCAGGGTGGAGGGGATCAATGGGGGGAAAAGGAGAGGATGGGTGACATCTGTAATACTTTCAACAATAAAGATAAATTAAAAAACAAAAATCATAAAATGATAGCTATTCAAAGTTACATTTTATTGCTATAATTTCTTTTAATAATAGTGTTAATAGTGCTTATGTGTAGGGTCAATTAATTGTTTAGATGAAGTTTCTTTTTACTCCTTTTTTCCTTGCTTTGGTGGTGCTCTTGTCAGCTTTGGGGGATGAATTCATGTCCTTCTTGAAGGAGCCCTCAGGGAGCCTTTGGAACCAGAACCTTGTCTCTCCTCTTCCCCCTGTTTCCAGAGCTTTTACTTGGTATTTCTGTTCCCATTACACATGTACTGGTGTTTACTAATCTTGAGTTGATCCTGTGAAGTTTTTTCTTTCTCATTAGTGGCAATGCCTATTCAACCTACAAGAATTCTGCTTCCTTGTGAAGCAGTTCTCATGGGTAATGAATGGATGGAGATATTGCGGAGACCCAAACATTCTGCCATATCACCTATCCACACCCTACCTGTCACATGAGATAGAAGGACCCACCACCTCTGCAGACTTCTGCAGAATCCCCACCCCTGGAGTGTCTTCACAGACACCGGAAACCTTACCTTGCTTAACCTCAGAGCTATCATTTAAAAACATTTTTTTTCAGAATCCACTTTTTTAAAAAGCAACTCATAGGATTATCTTTGATTTTCAAACTCACACACTCTAATAGATGAGATAAATGAAGCTAGGGATGGTTAAATCCATTGGCCAACTTTAAAACTAAGAACAAACAGGAAATAAGCCCAAGGTGTATCTGATTCCAAAGCCCAGACTTATGTGTTTTCCCCCCACATCACCAAACATTTCCAAGTGTTTGTTTATTCTTCAGCATTTTCTAGGCAGCACTGAGAGAGGAAGTTTGCATGATCTGTAGCCTCAGTGCCTACATGGTGTTTAAATTAGTGCCATGCACTGCTCACTGCAGGTACATTTATCATTTCACCATCCCTTCTGAGATCGTGGAGAGCAATGTCTTGCCTTGTACTCTCCTCTGCAGCCAGGGCAAGTCCTCCAGTGTATTACAGATGTGTTGTTGATGTCTCCTTACCCTCACTGTCACCTCGAGAGTCCATGAACCCAGGAGGCAAAATCAGGACTTCAGTGAATGCAGGTAGAAAATATGATCTTGTCTTAAAGATGAAATACCTAACCCCACTCAGCCAATAAGTAAATGGCTCCATGTCACACTCTCACTGAAGGAAGAAGGAAGTAGGAGGCCCAATGAATGTCCAATGCATACAAAGGATGTTTCCTCCTACTGAGGACCTCTCTTTACTTTGTTATAAATCATCTCCTTCACATGTCAGAGAAGTCAACCTGTTCTTTTATGTTCCTTGTTGAAAGCAGTTTATCCACATGTGTGAGGAAAGAAGAACAAGTCGTGCTTCTGGCTGGTCTTCACATTTCCTCCTGGTATATTTTGTTCCAAAATATGTGTTCTTCCCAGAGTCTGACATAGTACCTTTTCAGTCTGCTCATTTTAATCTTATCTCGACCATAAATATTAGCCACGCTAGGCTGTGTATACAATTAAAGTGTTGTTTATAGAGCTTTCTATCACAAACAGAATAATAATCAGTATCATTCTGTCAGTTCACGTTGCCAGCAAAAGTCTTCTTGATATTCTCCCAAGTTTCTCTCACATTCATTCACCTTGTCTCTACATCTTGGCTCCTCATTCCCTTCCTTCCTGAAGTAATTGAGAACAGGAATCTCCCCGTCAAGTCAGTTCCTTGCTCTTTTGCCAAACGTTCTTTATTGGACTCATGCATGTCCCCAGAGTTTACAATAAGCCGGAGATTCACTGAATCCCAATTTAGTATTTCCTTTGCCACTAAATCCATCTCTTTATTACAGCTCAGCCTTAACAGCATGCATTGGTGCCAGAAAATATAACATTATCTCACAGCCCATGTGCAAATAGGATAATCTTTGAAATATTTTGCCCTTTCTCCAGGAGCTATAAAAGACTAAAAAAAAAAAATATTCTGCTCAACTCAATGTCAGCCTCCTCACTCCAGCTGCGCCGTCTCCAGTTACAATAACCATCATGCTCATTACAGGTCAAACCTGGTCACAGATTTACTAATCGCATACAACCTTGTGATCACACTTCAATTCTCCTTGTGTAAACTTTCAAGAGTATTTAAGTAATCTGTAGTAAAATATGCAAAATGGTTTGACATTTGTCAGCATGGGCATTAAAAAATCTTCACTCACTGAAAATGACTCAAATACATAGAAAATTGAAGTCAGACCACACAAACTCCAGACCAGTCAGTTAGAAACCAAGATCAGAATCTAATACAGGATTTGATACTAGGGAGGTGGTAGCCTCTGGGTCCCTCTTGGGTACCTTGCCTTTTTGCTCTGAGGTGGCTCAGCCATTCCTTTGGGAATCCAGTCTCCCATCTCATTCCACAAGGGAAGAGCCTTCCTGCCCCCAACGCTCAACAAGGCTTCTTCACATGTGTGTTTGACAGGATCAGACTCCTTGGGGATGTGAGATTTGGTCTAGAGCTGGACCACTACGTACTCATAACATGTCATAATATTTCTCCCTTGAGTGCAATTCTCCCAGCTGGACTTGTGCTCAAAGAGCATATGGAAGCAGTTGCTAAGCATCTTATATACAAAACATGCCTATATGCATAAAATTTGGGAAATTTTTCAAGGATATAAAGGAAATAAAAATTTAAAACTTAAAAGCTGTGAAGAAAACAAAAAAGAAACAACTGTTTTTATTTTTATATGTCTTCTGGATATAAAGTCAGTTGGTCAGCTTAGGAGGGTAAAATTGATTATACAATATTTAAAATACTTATAAAATTCTCAATTTTTGTATACTAAATGACACAAAGTCTCCCAGATCACTTTAGAAAATAAATTATTTTTAAACAGAATGAAGAGCCACAGGGATATAAAGTACAGCTTAGGAAATACAGTCAATAATATTGTAATATCTATATGAGCTGTCAGATGGGTACTAGACTTACTAAGGTGATCACTTTGTAAGTTATATAAAAGTCAAACCACTAAATTGTATACCTAAAACTCATATAATATTGTATGTCAAATATAATTGAAATGTTTTTCAAAGAAAAAGGGAAATGAGTCTTAGATATACAAAAATTCTAAATATTCTTTGGGTGACTTTTATAATTTTGCATTTTATAGCTAGGCCTTCATTCCCCATGCACAACATTTGGTTGGGTCCTACATGAAGCAAATAAGATGACATGGAAGAACTTCATAGTAAATAAAATGTATTTAAATTAGTCAGATACTTCCACTAAAATGCTGCTTCTTTATTACTATCTATAGTAATCTGTGAATACAGCTTCTATCAAATTCAACAAGCTGTGAGCATCTTTTTTTTAAAGAGTCTGAATTTTTTTTAATATGCTTTATTGATTTTTTTACAGAGAGGATGGTAGAGGGATAGAGAGTTAGAAACATCGATGAGAGAAAGACATCGATCAACTGCCTCCTGCACAGCCCCTACTGGGGATGTGCCCACAACCAAGGTACATGCCCTTGACAGGAATCAAACCGCTCCATCCACGAGACAAACTGGTTTTGGCGAGCATCTTATGTAGTATGTCAATAAACTTACATGTTTTCATTATGGGTCTAAGTTTGGGGGCATTTTTAATCACAGTTGCCAAAAGCCAGGGTGCTACTGCGCCAGCCAAGTTCCTACAGAGCAGATGATAGATTTTTCTCTTTACATACAACATCATGGCATCTGCAAATAAGGTCAGTTCTATACCCTTTGTCCCAGTATTTATTCTTTTATTTCTTTTTATTTCCTTATCTCACTGGCTAGGACTTTGAGCATAATACTGAATCAAAATGTTAAGGGAAGACATCTTTACCTCCTGATATTTCATTAGTCCTTCTTTTTACATAACATATTTGAAGATTGCAGAACAAACCACCATTCAATTTGGTTTATCTAGGATTTCTTCTTCATTCAACTTAGATTACGTTTTGGCAGGAATACCTCAGACACGGTATTATGTCCTTTTCAGCACATCTTATTAGGAGGCACAAGTTGCTACCGTGTTTCCCCGAAAATAAGACATCCTCCGAAAATAAGACCTAGCACATGGAAAGATAAGATATCCCCTGAAAATAAGACCAAGCACAACTTTGGGATAAAAAATTAATATAAGACACTGTCTTATTTTTGGGGAAACGGTAGGAAACAGGGTAGTAGTGATGTCAATTTCAATCACTTGGTAAAGTTATTGTCTGACAGGTTTTTCTATTGTAACATCATCTTTTCATTTGTAATTAATTAATATTTTATGGAATTTTGAGACTATATATAAATCCTATTAATCCTCAATGTTTAAGCCACTATCTTAGTTATTCATTGATAATCTGGCCTCAACCAATTTTATGATAATGGTTGTCAAACGGTGATTTTTGAGGTCTATATTTTCTTCTACAGTTAATAATCTGCTTGTTCCTGTAAAGAGCTTTACCATGCATTTGTTTATTTTATAGCATTGTGGATCTTTATATTCTTATTTCACTTCATTGGGTATAATTATTAATCACCATGATTAAGTTAGAGCTTAAAGTGTTCCAAATTTGACCAGGGAGAGCCCCTTCAGGCTGGCTCCTGTATCCATTCACTATGTCATCATCATTCTCTGAGCATGTCTTTACTGTCTTATACAAGGTATTTCAGGCTTATCTTATCCTTTCCTTCCCCAGTCTTGGAATCAGCCATTTTTTTTAGAAGTCCAAGTTCTCTTTAGTAGAGGATGGAATTAAAAACCAACATCTAGTGCTAGGTGTGGCTATTGTTTCAAGAGTTTTTGATAATTTGTTTTTAATTTAGTCTGCAAGACCTAATCTTTTGTTGAAAAATTTATTCTTGTATTAAATTATAACCACTGACATGTCAATTTGTCCCATCAGATTTTTGTCCTTTATTATACTCCTTTCTTGTATATTTTTATTATTACGTATTTCCATCTCTTACCTTGTCATGTATGCATGATGTTGTTTTGTTATTTTACTGGTTATCCCGGAGATTAAAATATACATTATTCTCTAATGAGTGTATAAAATTAGCAACTGTATAAAATTTTAAAACCTCATAAGACATTAACTAAATATACTTCTCTCCCTCTCCTGTGTTATTGTTTTCATGACAATGTAGTTTTCAGTTTACATATATTTCAAACCTCACACTACTATTGTGTTAAATAATAACATTTTAGTTATACTTACCCATATATTTACCCTGTTCAATGCTCTTTATTTCTCTCTACAAGAATTTCCTCTGTCTCAAAAATTTTCATTAGTATTTCTTTCAGTACAGGTCTTTCTGTAACAGTCTCAGATTTTTTTTTTTTGTCTAAAAGTATTTTTATTTCACATTTATTCTTGAAGGTGTGTTAGTGGATTTAGAATTCTAGACTGAATTACTTTTAGGTATCATTCCACTATTTTTAAAGGTCGGCTTCTAACTTATTATTCCTACTTTGAAGGTAATCTGTGTTTAATCTCTGGGATGTTTGCAAATTTTATCTTATTTTCAATTTTATACAGTTTTACTGTGATATACCAAGTGTTATGGATTGAATGATGTCCCGCGAAAGGAAGGAAGGAAGGAAAGGAAGGAAGGGAGGAAGGAAGGGAGGAAGGAAGGAAGGAAGGAAGGAAGGAAGGAAGGAAGGAAGGAAGGAAGGAAGAAAGAAAGAAAGAAAGAAAGAAAGAAAGAAAGAAAGAAAGAAAGAAAGAAAGAAAGAAAGAAAGAAAGAAAGAAAGAAGAAAGAAAGAAAGAAAACATGCTGAAGCCCTTATCCCTAGTACCTCAAAATGTGACCTCATTTGGAAACAGGATCTTTACTGAGGTAATTAGGTTGAAATGATATCATGAGGGTGGCTCTAATCCAATATAGTAACTAGAGTGCAATTGGGACACAGAGACAGCACACCAAGAGGGTAGATGATGGGAAGACAGGGGACTAGAATGATGCCTCTACCTGCCTGGGAGTACTTGAAGCTACCAGAATAAAGAGGCACAAACAGATCCTTCCCTGCCAACATCATGATTTCAGACTTACAGCTCTCAGAGTGATAAGACAATAAATTTCCATTGTCTTAAACCACCCAGAATATAGTACAGGTACTCAGTTACAGTAGCCCATGGAAACTAATAGACCAACACATGATTTTCTTCATATCTGTCTTTCCGATTTCTTTTTGCAGAACTGTCAATCCACTCATACTGCAATGTAGTTATCCTACTTAGGTACTATAGTACTGATGGAGAGATGTAAGATTTGATGTCTTTATCAAATTTGGGGAAGTGTTTACATTTTATCTATTCACATATTCCTTCTACTCTACTCCCCCTTTTTTGTCCTTCTGAGATACCAGTATATGTTAGACATCTTCACTATGACCCATATATCTCTTCTATTTTTCTTGTATATTCTCTATTCTTTTTCTCTGTGTGCTTCAGTCTGGGAATTTTCTAATATCTATTTCTAGTTCCCTAATTCTCTGGTCTATTTGCCTGCTGGTAAAATACATAAATTTATTAAATTATTCATTTTATTTATTACTAGAGGCCTGGTGATCAAAATTCATGCATGGGGTAGAGGGTCCCTCAGCCTGGCATGTACCCTCTCCAACCCAGGACTCCTCAAGGAGTTGTCCTAAACCGGCAGTCAGACATCCCTCTTGCAATCCAGAAATGCTGGTTCCTAACTGCTTGCCTGATTGTTCCTAACTGCCTCTGCCTGCCAGCCTGATTGCCCCTAACTGCCTCTGCCTCGGCTCCTGCCACCGTGTCTTTGTCTAGAACATATCTGGTCTAATTAGCATGTTACCCTTTTATTAGTATAGATATTTCTTAGTTTTAGTACTTCTATTTCCTGTTTCATAGATCCCAGTTCTTTGGTTACGTTATCTATATTTTTATCTTACATATAGTGATCATAATTATTTTAAAGTCCATATCTTATTCTAACCTATGATTCTCTTCTTATTATCTAGTATTTGCTTGGGGGTGGGATTTCAGTCATTCAGTCTTGTTTTTGGTTTACATGGTAACTTTTGACTGAATGGTAAATATGTCTTATAAAAATTCTAGTTAACTCTATATGATGTCACCTTTCTTCAGATAGACAGAGTATTAGTGTATAAACCTGATCCAATTGGGGCTCACCTATTTCAGATTAGACTTTACTTTTGTTGTATAACCTTCTGGTATATCGTCATGAAGCCTGGGATGTTCACCAGGGTGGCTCCTCCTTGGTGGGCTCTAACTGCTATACCTTGACTCTTATTGCATGAGAATGCCAAATCTCTGCTAAATTTCTGGCCTTCAAGTGGTAGCTTTTGCATGATTTTTGAGAGGATTGCCCCCTCCTCTTTCCGCCCCCCCCCCCCCCCCCAATTTGTACTACTTCCGAATTAACAAATGTCTTAAGGGAAGTTTTCAAAAATTTTCAGGTTCACCTCTCTTGTGGTTTTCTTTCCTATGGTATCTTCCCGCTTCAAATCATGGCTGTTGTGGTATATCTGAACTCCAAGTTTTATCTCCCTAACCTTGTGAGCTTGCCAAAAGCACTAGGCTGCCAACTTTCTGTTTGGCTTTGGTGCCATGATCTGTGAATAAGCAAAGGCCCTTAGGATTAAAAGCAGCCATAAATCCAAACTCACTTCAGGGCAACTCTTCAGGATCTTGAACCTCAGTGCCTGGTTGCTTTAGTTGTTTTCTAATGCTTTCAAAGAATTGCTTTGTTTCTCCCCATCCCCGCATCTAACTCACAGTGTTTCTGTGGACTATAATGTGTGGTATCAGCAGTACTATCACAGGCAGAAATAGAAGTGTTTTATTATTTATTTTTTGAATCCTATTACAAGAGAGATGATAATATGTGCCTTGTTCATCCTATAGAAGCTCTGAAGTTATTTACCCTAGAGAAAAGGAAATTGGAGGAAAGGAAAATTATTAATTATATATTTAATAATTTATTCACCAGATCTTCATTGAGTACCTTGTTTTTTAGAGGTTATTCAGCTCAAATGCAAAGGGCCAACTATAGTTATTATACCTATATTCCTAACTGTGCAGGGGGCCCACATCCCTAGCTCCCATGTTGTTCAAGGGTCAATTGCACTTTTTTTCTTTCAGTAATCAGAATCAATCAGATTCACCAGTAAAACAAATGTATTTCTGTGCCTGTTGATTCTGGGGCATAAACGCCAGATGTCACCTCTACTACCAGGTCAAATCATTGTTGTTTCCCCTAGTGAGAACAAAGATTCTACATCAGTAGGATCCAAGGTTGTAGGCCCAGGGGGTAAAGGTTTTATATCATACACTATCTGAACCCCCTTCTTCTAACCCAACCATGTGCTCAGGAGGGTCCAGAGCAGACACAGGGCAATGTATAAAAGAGGGGAAACTCCCACTTTGAAAAAGGTTTGTGATGCTTGTCCTCTATAGGCCAGAGATGATGGTGGGAGATGTCATTGACATGGGCTCTCTAATTTCAGATGGAATTATGTGATTGAGAAAGGCAGGGTCTGTGGGCAGCAGAAACAGAGCAATACCCAGAATGTGGCACAGTCTCTGGGGGATTGTTACAGGTGACTAATTGATGATGCTATTCTTAGGAATAGATGGACAGCTTACCCTAGCAGTGCTTTATCTTTATTTGACAGTGCTTATCAGCACTTTCCAAATGGGAAGAATTATTTAAGAAAGTTCTAAGAAAATGGGAGTAGAAAGGCATTAGTAAGGATAACTTAGTTTTAACTGTGACTATACTACTGAATCTGGCATAATCATGAGCAAGAGACATCTCTTGGGATTTTAGCTTTTGTAATTTTAAAATGAGAATAACAATATGATTTAATATCATAATAAGAGGTAGCATAAATGGAGCATCTGCAATGTTCCAGACACGCTTTTAAAGACTTAACATGCCTTATCTCATCCAATCCTCTTATGGAATGGGTTATATTATTAAACCCATCTTTCAGATTAGTCAACTAAAACAGAGATGTGAAAAATCCATCCAAGCTTCAAAATCTAATAAGTGTCAGTCCAGGGTTGTAAAGCCATGCATGTTATGCCACTAAGTCCATTTCAATGTCAGTGGTTTTCCTTTCCAAGTTTGCTATGTGATATCACAATGGCCCAGGCTGATCCCCCAGAAAGACCAATTTTAGGGAAACAAAAACCAGTTTTCTGCAATTGTTCTGATTGTGTAACTTAACTCAGGTGGACTAATTTGGCTGTAAATTCTTTTACCAGGCAGCCATGCCCCACAGGCTTCTGGGCACAAGAACAAAAATAACTAAGTGCATAATGATCACAACGGGGACAACTTGCCCAAACATATCCATGTGCCAGAGCACACGGGAGAGGAAGAGAAATAATTTCCTATCAACACCCCTAATCATTCCAGAAGACTACTTCATAATGACTGCCAAAGCAGAAACAGGATGACAGGTGGGTGGGAAGGCTGGGGGTTATAAGGCATCCCAGAACAGCTTGGCATCTTAGGAAAGCACTGGCATGAGCCTGAGACACTCACTCTAGTCCTGTCTTCACTCTGAACTGCTGTTCACATTGAACTTGCCATAATCACAAATTGGTAGGGCTAAAAAATCATCATCAGGTTACAGATGAGAATATGGAGGCCCAAAGAAGTATAGCCAATGCAGAGCTCCACTGACCTGAGTACCCAGATACTCCTGCTGTCCACACTGCACCCATTGTGGGCTCAGCCCCTCCATCATTCTGAGCAGAATAGAAATAACCTTGGTGCTAAACCTACCTACTACAAATAATTTGATAAGATCAAATGAGATAATATATGGAAGTGTTTTTTAAAGTATAGACTGGGAAATGCCACAGCTCTGAAGGTTTGGGGATGTAACTTTTCCCTTCTCATGGGGTCACCATCTCCACAATCTTCAGCAAAAATGTCCTAGGGTCCAGAAACAGACGTGGTATTTTAAGTGAGATATGCATCATTTAAGGTCAATCAATGAGTTAGAACTAAAAAGGATAAAATGTAAGTACAGGAATTTTAATTAGTTGGTAAGGGGGAGGGGGGAGAGAAACTTTAAAAATCTACTTGGTAAACCACAGAGCATTCTCCATAGGGACAGATTTACCACTCCACTGCCTCATTTAAACCCACACCAGACAGAACATTTAGAAATGCACCACGTGGGGTGATCCACCTTTAGCAAGGTGAGCATGCAAAGTGTCCAAGTTGGGTGTTGTCTGTTGGTTTGTCTTGTCAGCTCTTAAAAGTCCCTGGATGAACTGGTCATCCCTCAGGGCTTCAGTTGGACAAGTTTTAAATAACAGTGGGTTTTGCCCACATGGACTTATTTACTGCATTGCCACTTTTCTCTAAGCTTTCATTCAACGCCAAAGACTATACCCAGTGCTGTTTGTGTATTACCTCATTTAGCCTGATGAAGTAGGTTCTACTGTAATCCTCATTTAACAGGTGCAAAGCCTGAGGTCCAGGGAAGAGCCAGTAAGTGGAGAAGCAAGGATTGAAACCAAGATAGTTGAAATGAGCATGTGCACTTTTAACACCCTGCCATTTGCCTTCTGGTGTTCTATTGGATTATTTCATTGTCTTAAGCTACCATTTCAAGCCACCTGTTCAGGAAATGAATGTCTCAAGTTGCATTTCAATGGCACAATATTTATTTTTACAAATATTTAAGAAACTCCAGTGCTGATGAAAAACCGTTTACTTTATATGGCTTTAGAACTAAAAACTAGGCTCAATGGCTGAACAACATTTCAACTTAATATGCAATTAACTATTAGGCCAGTATGGCAAGCAGAAGTTATTATTCAAACAGAGGTTGTGAGGGACCATCTGTCAAGCATTACTGCCCTGGGGGAGGGGCTTTCTGTCATGATGTCCCTAAAGTTGTGGCAATGCAGATATTTCACAATTTGATGACAAACAGATCTGAGTCAAGGCAATCATGGCCTTTCATATGCCTGCACACTTATTGTGACTTAACCAATTTACTATAGTAATACTTTAAAAATAAAACTAGTTCTTGTGACTTGAGGAATCGGCTTTCTTGGGCCCACTCTCTTTTAGAGCCAACATTCTATCCTTTGTCTGAAATCTTTCTTGATCCCAATTACCAAATGCAACTGTCCCTTCCTCATGAACCCTCTACAGTCCTATTTCCTCCACAGAGCTTCTCTGGCCTGCCCCAGGCTATCCCCGGCCTCAGCACTCTCTGCTCTGACAATTAGTGCATTCCTGCTTACAAGGAGCATATTACAGGCACTACCCAATTGGAGAAGTCAGTGACCACTCAAACAAGGATAGCAAGAAAAGGCATCAGAAAGGAAAATGTGGCCTGAGCTAAATCCTAAAACACTAAATGTTAGCCCAGGAGGAAGGGGAATACGGAAGTCTGATCTTCTGATGGAACTCAGTTAGCATGGAGGCTGGCACTTTATAGATGCTCAAACACATTCATCAAAGGAAGGTCAAATAGAGGAAGGGAGAGAGGGTAAAAGGAAGCAAGCAAGAATTGTCTAGGCAACTTTGTGGCATGGTGAGGAGACCAGACTAATGAGGAAAATGTACATTTGTGTTGAACAGTGGGTATTAGGATAAATGAGCAGTATAGGGTCAGATCATAAAGGGCCCAGAAAGTATGGAGGAGAACTTGAGTCTGGCTGCAGATACAGTTATAATATTCTGAATAGCATTCATGCTTTTTTGTGACTTCTTTATTAGACTGCAAGTCATCTGAGAATATTGTTCTCAGTTTATCCTGCTTGCTAGCCTCAGTTTATTTAATTTAGTGTGCACATTAATTACATGAAAAATAAATAAGCAAATGATTAAACCATTCTCTGCTTGAGTCATTCTGGAGAAAAATCAAATTTTTTTGCACCTTGCTGACATTCTGGTGTTAGCCACATTAGCCACTCTCACAAATAAAGGTGATATGAATATTTCTCCAACTTGGACAGGACAAAATTTAATTTAATGAAATTTCCCCTCCAGAAGGTATTTATCATTAGATCAATCTCACCTCTCCAAAATCCTCACTCCCAGGCTACACTGGTAGCCAGTTTTTAAGACTGAGTCATACTCTTGGACGTGAACTAAAATAGAAAGCTTAATAATCAGAAAATTAAAAAAGGTACCCAGTCCATGACAAAACATGTTATTAATATGTGTGTATGTCAATTTTTAAAATGTTTTTATTGAGAGAGAGAGAGAGAGAGATGGAGTGAGGAGAAAGTGGATGTGAGAGAGAAAGAGAAACATTGATGGGTTGCCTCCCATACATACCCCAACCAGGGACCAAACTTGAAATCTGGGCATGTGCCCTAACCTGGAATTGAACTGGTGACCTTTTGATGCAAATGAGATGCTCAACCACATCTACCAGGGCAGTTTTATCTTCTTCTACATCAATTATAATGCATCTTTCAAGAAATATGCATACTGAATTTCAGTTTTGTAGGAGAGCAGAAAGAGATAAGGAGGGAGAGGACTTGGTCAATAGGCCTAACCTTTGTCACTTACTGACCCACCTTACAGAAATAAGGATTTCTATCTTGAAAGATAGAAGGTTAATTGAAGAAACAAATAATTAAAGGGCTCTTAAAAGGAAGAGGAAAAAAAGAGATGTCTATGATTTCAAAGGACATAACTAAATTCACTTGTTAGAAATTGTAGACACATCCATATTGCTGCAAATAAGAAAGAACATTCTAAAAGGTGAAGCTACAAAAAATGGACATATTCAGTAGTTTAAAGTAAGTACCACTTGCGATCATGTCATTCTTTAAAAAAAAAATGGAATGGTGTAGTTCATGAAGAAATATCTCATTTCTGCAATTTTAAGGTTTAACATTTTTCTTGGCACATGGCAGAAGGAAAAAGAAAATAAGGGAGGAAGGAAAGAAAGGAGAGAGTGGAGAAAAGGAGGGGAAAATAGAGGGAAAATGGAGTAAGGGAGGGAGAGAAGGAGGGAGGCAGTTGTTCTCTCAGCTGGCAGCTGGAGCCAGGTCTTTGGACTCTAAATTAAACATGATTTCTTTTTCTTTTTAAGGTATTTTTCTTGATTTCAGAGAGGAAGGGACAGGGAGAGAGAGATAGAAACATCAACGATGAGAGAGAATCATTGATAGCCTGTCTCCTGCACACCCCTTACTAGGGCTTGAGTCTACAACCCAGGCTTGTGCCCTGATCAGGAATTGAACCTTGACCTCCTGGTTTATAGGTCTACACTCAACCACAGAGCCACACTGGCCAACCAGCTTTTTGGATTCTAAGACTCAAAACACAATGTTGTCATTTTATGAGTCTCTTAATTCAACCTAGAAGGTAACACTCATTATCAATTATCCTTTCTTCATGGACTCGACTGATTGGTTGGTTAGCTGATTTTTGCTGCCTTCTCTATTCTTAAGTTAAATCAGTAACCTGGCAGTTGGAGCTACAACATCTGGATTTGAGTAAAAGATTAACTGACTTGTAAAGGTGTGACCTTGGGCAATTCACACAGCTCCTCTGAGCTGGTTTTCTCACATCTAAAAAACGGGATAAGATTGTTACCCTTGCCTATATTTCTAGCTTATAGCAAAATTATCTGAGTTATCCTACACTAACATGAATAGTGACCTGTAAGTATTTCTAAATAAGCACAAGGCATCATTATCCTGGCACAACTATATGAGAAAAGAAAAATATCTTTATTCCATTTCCAAAAAGCAACATGGAAATAGGTTCCTTCCCAGATTCAGAAGGGCTCTAAGAGGTAATCACTGCTATGACCGCTGACCAACCAGGAGCATCGCAGAGAGATGGCAATGGGAACAAGCTCTATCGTATTTACCTATTTACTTCAATAAATAAATCAATAGTAATTTATGCATTTATGCCTGAAGCAATTTCCAGTTTGCAATAATATGTTTCATAAACATCTGCTTTCTATATTTTGACCACGCTACAGGGTTTTAGGTGTAATCTGTTAATATTTTTTTCTATAACTCATTAATATTTATTCTATAATTTGTTAATATTTGCTTTCATACACTTTGGAAATCTGGGGCAGACCCTATAATACAAGGCCACTTTTATGACACCATGCATTGTGGAATTATGGATGTGGTAATGGCATGGGGGTCGTGCCATTCTGAAATAATCTATAATATACTGAATAATGACGCCCTAAACATATTCACATCCTAGTTCCCAGAATATGTAATTATGTTACCTTATAAGCAAGTAGGATTTTGTTGATGTTTTTACACTAAAGACCTTGAGATAGGGCCTTTATTCTGGATTATCCAGGTGGACCCAAGGTAACCTGTAGGGTCTTATAAGAGGGAGGCAGGAGGTCAGCAGTGTGAAGGAGAGGATGCCAGAAGCCGAGGTCAGAGTGAGGTTGGGCCATGAGTCAAAGTGTGTGGACAATCTCTAGAAGCTGGAAAACACAAAGAAACAGATACTCCCCTCCAATCTCTGGAAGAAACATAGCCAGTTCTGCTGTCATCTTGAATTTAGCGCACTGAGCCTAATCTTGGATTTCTGACCTCCAGAACTAAACGAAATACATGTGTGTCACCTGTAAGTCACTCAGTTTGTGGCACTTTGCTAAGGCAACAATAGGAAACTAACATACCAGCTTTAGAAAAATGTTTATATATCTACAATAAAATCATATTTCAGATGCTCTCAAAGGTGCCTTTCAGTTCTGACAGCTTATAGACAGATACTGTCTTACACTTGGGACCCAGTTTTCTTTAGAGCAGTGTAGTGAGCAGTTATATAGATAGTCGTATGCTGCCTCCAGAATTGGATGTTTATTTCCTTATTTTACATTGTCTCTGTTTTAGTTTTAGTTTCTGCTGCATTTATTTGTGTGTGGATGAAAAAACACTGTGTGTTTATGGTTTTTTCTGGAACAAGACAGGGATAGAAATAAATGAAGAACTATAATGAAAAGAGCATTGGCTTCAAATTCAGAAAGTTGGTCTCTAGTCCTGCCTTTTCTAGAGTGGAGCCACATCACCCCTTCGTCTTTTTCTGATTAGTTTCTAGGGAGACTATAACAAATTACTACAAACTGGGTAGTTTCAAAAAATGCATTCTTGCACAGTCCAGGAGTTCAGGAACCCCAAATTCAGGTATAAGCTATATATTAGCTTCCTCTGGAACTTTGGACAGAGAATCTGACCCATGCTCTTCCTGGTCTTTGGTGGTTGCCAGCAACCCTTGGCATTCTTTGCTTGTTGGTGTCATTCCAGTTTCTTCCTCTGTCACCACATGGCCTGTCCCATATTTTTCCTCTATGTCTCTGTTTTCCCTTCTTATAAGGACACCAGTTATTAGATTTAGAGCCCACCTTGATGCAGCCACTGTGAACTCTGTACTAATCAGGAGGATTTGTTATAAGGAATTAGCTAACATGATTATGGAGATTGACCAGTTCTGAAATCCACCAGGTGTAAGATGGGAAACCCAGGAAAGCTGATGCTGGGGTTCCAGTGTGACGCCAGGAAAAGCCCATTTTCTAGTATGAAGATGGGAAAAAATCAATGCCCAAGGTAGAAGGTAATCATGTAGGAATTCCCCTTTTTCCAGGGAGAGCAGGCTTGTTCTATTCCAGTGGTCGGCAAATTCATTAGTCAACAGAGCCAAATATCAACAGTACAAGATTGAAATTTCTATTGAGAGCCAAATTTTTTAAACTTAAACTTTTTCTAATGACACTTCTTCAAAACAGACTCGCCCAGGCTGTGGTATTTTGTGGAAGAGCCACACTCAAGGGGTCAAAGAGCCACATGTGGCTCACAAGCCGCTGTTTGCTGACCCTGGTTCTAGTCTAATTAGATGAGGATCCCACCCACATTGGGAAGGGCAGTCTGCTTTACTCAGCCTATCAATTCAAATGTTAAACTCATCCAAATTAACTCATTGAAACACTCAAAATAATGGTTATTAAATATCTGGGCACCATGTCACCCAGTCTCATTGACACCTAAACTTAACCACCACAGCCTAATCTTAACTTATTACATCTGCAAAGGGAGAGGGAGAGATAGAAACATCCAATATAGTAGTAAAAGGCTAATATGTAAATCAACTGAACGGCAGAACAACCAGTCGCTCTGATGCACAATGACCACCTAGGGGTAGATTCTCAATGCAGAAGCTGCCCCCTGGTAGTCAGTGTGCTCCCACAGGGGGAGTGCCAATTAACCAGAAGCTGGGCCAATGGCTGGCAAGCACAGCAGCAGTGGCATGAGTCCCAGGGGGAGTGGGCCAAAGCTGGAAGTCAGACATTCCACAAGGGCTCCCAGACTGTGTGAGAGGGCACAGGCCAGGTTGAGGGACTCCTTCGCCCCCCACCCAAGTGCACAAATGTCATGTACTGGGCCTCTAGTATCTAAATAAGATCACATTCTGAGGTTGCAGGTGGACATGTTCAGGAATCACTATTCAGTGCACCTCACCCTTCCATCTCCCAATCTGAGAAACAAGGCTCTGGACACTGACTAGTGCTTCCCACACTCCAGTTCTTCTGGAGGTTGGAGGTAGGTACTCCGTGGCGAGTAGTTCTGGGTGCTCATAAAGACCAGAAATGCTGATTTGAACAAAATGGACAGGTTTTTTGACTACTGGCTCCTGATGAGGCTTTGCTTCATGGATAAGCACTGTGAGTTCTTAGGAAAGGACACACAGCTCTGCTCTTCCAATGCTCATTTGATCACAGAAACTTCCCTCCATTGTACTTGGTGTACCTATGAACACCTTCCAATCCAAATCCCTGAAACCCTGGCCCAGAAACACGGAACTTCCAGGGACTCCTCAATTTCCAATCATTTGCTTCTACCAATCATTAGCTCTCCAAATTCCTTTTAAAGAATAAATTCCCCTTCAATTCCCAGTCTTTATTTAAATTATATATATTATAATGTTACTTAAATAAGAACATAAAACTACCTATAAATCTATAATAATAAAAGCATAATATGCTAATTAGACTGATAGCCAAATGACCTTCTGGACATTCTTCCAGACGATTTTCTGGATGAAGCCACAGTGGCAGGGGCTGAGGCAGAGGAAGCTGCCATGGCAACAGGGGAACAAGGCAAAGACTGTTAGAGGCAATCAGACAGGCAGGCAGAGGTGGTTAGGGATGATCAAGCAGGCAGATGAGTGGTTAGGAGCGATCAGGCAGATAGGAGACTGGTTAAGGGCAATGAGGCAGGCAAGCAGAGTGGTTAGGAGCAATCAGGCAGGCAGGCAGGCGAGCATTTAGGAGCCAGTGGTCCCAGATTTCAAGAGGGCGCAGGCCAGGTTGAGGACCTCCTTCCACCCCGAGTGCATGAATTTTGTGCACTGGGCCTCTAATGTGTGTGTGTGTGTGTGTATACACATATAATACACAAATATACACACATATATGCACATATTCATACATACAATGCACACATATAAATGTGTACATATATACGTACACATAACATATACAAACAGAGTAAACAAATACAAAAAAGAACTGCACACCTCAGAGATTATTTGCAGCTCTCAATTCCTTACCGTCCATTTTAAAAGTGTTAACTATAGATTCTCATGGTTCTCTTATGCAAGCCTACACCTCCTTTGAAAGAGATCTACCTTAATTCTTTCTTTTCATTCTCTTCCTAGGGAAAAAGAAGGCATAAATATACATGAAGATAACTAATCACAAATCTTAACTATTTATCTCTATTCACAAGGAGATCATGGTCATGAATGTTCCCTTTATTTAGCTTTATGCACAGCTAAAAGTATAATGTGGCTTCTGCAAACTCACAATTTAACCTTCAGGAAGAAAAAGATGGAGTTTAATAATCTCCCCAAAATGTCTCTCTGAGGTTGCCCTAACCATAAACAAATTTCATTAATTCAAACTAACTGGGCTATGAAGAGGCCAGCATGAATTAGAGAAGTCCGAATTAAATTTTCTCTCTACTACCTAGTGAGCATCACCACTCAAACCAGCATAACAAAGTGCTGAGGCACAGGTCCCTAATGAGCTGCTTTAATGAACAGGTAGAAACAGTTTAAAATTAGCACAATGACTGTTTTCTTGTAAATTGATTCTCTCCTATTCTATTAAGTGTTTTAATTCCCTGTAATCTTGTTTACCCCAGGAATTGGCTAAGAAAACCCTCTCTTTCATAGCTAGAGTAGAAGCAACATTTAGCTCAGGCCCGTCCAAATGAGCTAGAGTTTCAAATTAGTAGCTTCTGATTTAATTAGGTTTTACTAATAACAAGTCAGGAAAATGCATTAACTGGCTTAGCCCACTAGGGGTTCCCTTCCAGTGCTGACATTAATTCTGACATTGACTTCATTGCCTCGTGCTTCCCTCCTGCCCGCCTCCTCATTGCCAACAGTGTGAGGAACATTTTGACAAAACTCACTCAACATCATCACCAGCACTGCCAGCCCAGCAGATGGTGCATGAGTGGTGATTTAGCTGTCAGTCTGTATGATGAGATTAGAAGGTCACCCAAAGGTCACTTGACCAAATTCATTACCACCTTTTTGTACCTGTCCTGAAGGAGCTATCAGATCGGCACGCCTGCGATTAACATTATTCCTGAAGACTTTCAGCGATTTTGTGTGCTTATTTTTTAATCCTCATCCGAGGATCTCTTTTCATTTATTTTTTAGAGAGACAGGAAAGGTGAAGGAGAAACAGACAGAGAAAGACACAGAAAGAGAAACATCAATGTGAGAAACATCAGTCAATTGCCTCCCATCTGCACTCCAACTGAGGATTGAACCAGCTGCCTAGGTATTTTCCCTGACTCGGAATTGAACCTGCAACTTTTCAGAATATGGAACAATGAATGTTCCAATGAATGTTCTACACGGCCAGGGTGAGATTTTATGCACTTTTGGTAACAACAAAGTATCACTTTTCTTTCATCTTTCTGTTATCCACATACTAGATATACATTAGCATGGCGTGTACTATTTGTTTCTATTAATTTAAATTTCATAAAGATATGCTTTTTAAGAAAGATAAGCAACCTCCTAATTCCCATATTTCTTCTGGCTCAGATTACTCAGGGGCCATGGCTTACCAGACCAAGGAAAAACAACTGAATAAACTCAATTCTTGCTATGTTTTTTCACCACAAATGACTCTGCTAAGAATATGAGAAGACATTGAGGACTTGTTTTAGTTAAGAAGATGTTCCTGGGAGCTCTGCCTGGGGGTCTGAGCCAAAACCCATGGGATGAAATTCAGGAGGTGATTTTCACAGAAGAAACTAGCAAAACATCTGTTTTTTTACCCTATTGGCAGGTAACAGACAGGCAGCTTAATGATAAATGACTGTCCTGAGGAACACCAATAATTCTCTTTCCCCAGCTAAGTCATTAGTGTCATAGTGTAATAGATGTCAACTAGCTTCCCCAGCATTTTTTGTAAAGGGGAGAAATAGCCTTCTGGTTGGAATTATCCAGTCACATTAATTGAGGAATTTTGTCATAAGAAGTCCATTTTCTAGCTATAAATGTTTAATGACTTAAGAATCACCCTAAGTTTTTGTTTTCACTAAAACCCCAGAATATGGAGAAATAACTGGGATGATGGGGAGGGGATGGACAGATGACAGTTTTCCTGGAAACAGGGAAGGGATCTTCCCCAAGCCCTGCTCTTCTGTGTGGATGTCCATCAGCAAGAAAAGAAGGCATCAGAGAGGAAGCCACTGCCCCTTTGGAGGTCCTGAAATATTTGTCAGGAGCCTGGGATGTGGTGAGGGGAAGCCCTGGACTTCAGCCTTTACTCATCTAAACACTACCTGAGTGGCTTTAGAAAAGCTATTACTGTTACAGGATAATGTTTATGTCCCCCGCAATTCATATGTTGAAGCCTTAGCCTCCACTGTAGCTTAGGTATTTGGAAGTGGTATCTTTGAGAGGTGATTAGGCTTATTTTTATAGTCTATTTTTTTAATCCTCACTCGAGGATATTTTTCCACTGATTTTTAGAGAGAGTGGAAGAGAAAAAGAAAGACAGAGAAATATCAATGCAAGAGAAATACATCTTTTGGTTGCCTCCTGCATGTGTACTGACCAGGGTATGGACCAACTGAACCCAGGACTCTTCAGTCCACAGGCTGACACTCTTTCCACTGAGCCAAACCAGGCAGCGTGGGAGGTGATTAGGTTTAGATGAAGTCATAGATGTGGACCCCTCATGATGGGATTAGTGCCCTGGTAAAAAGAGGAAGAGGTACCACAGCTCTGTCTCAAAGTTCTCCAAGCACACACACCAAGGAAAAGCCTTGTAAGCACACAGCCAGAAGGAGCTGGCATTAACTTCTATTATCAGGACATATATTTTCTGACTCTCCATTCACTCTACACCATGTTTTTGGGTTCCTACTAGGTGCCAAATACTGTGCTACAGAGGAGGTGATGTAACAATGAAGAAAAATGTCCCTGCTCTCTAAGCAGCTTTGTTGGCAAAGCGGGGTCCTGTAGCTATAAATAAGGTGAGCTCATAGAATTCCTGGCCCCTAATTGCTGAAAAAAAAATTTTTTTTTAAAGAAGGGGGTCAGGAGTAAAAATGATATGTAGTATTATTTTGGAGGAAATTTAAATTATTGGAAAATTTTCTACTTAGGAGAAGTTATTCCAACCAATCATCAGGAAGGCATTTTTCTCCTGAAGGTAATATTAATAATCTTTACTAGACATAAAATAATGTTTATTTTAGTCTCCTCTGGCTCTAAAAATACACAGCTCACTGAAAGCCAAAATCTAATTTGTAATTTTCACAGCTGAATCATATCCATTTCCTTCCAAATGGGATATTAGTGGGCATAGCCTCTGTTGCCCAACAGCAGCCCAGCCCAAAGCCCAATGGCTCCCCTGGGAGGGCCTGGAGGTAAGGCTCCATTTATAGCAACCCTGAAAAAGAGCATCTCTGAAGTAGAAGATATTCAGTCAACAGACAGAACATAGGAGAAGACTTTTAAGGCTCTCTTCAAGTCCAGATTCCAACATTCGGAGAGAGTTTTGGCTCATGAAATGCGATGGACACCCCATAGAGGCTCTGAGTGGAAGCCAAGTGTTCTAATTTCTAACATAATTTTGTAAAGCAGGCTACAGTGTGTCTGGTCCAGAACTCAAGAAATAAAACAATGTTGTCTTTGAAATAAGGGAAATTGTGTAAAAGGCAAACAAATATGCAGGTTAGCAACCCATTTTACACAAACCTACAAAGCCTCATGTAAGTCTTAGCGTAGAGGATTACAGATAGACATCCACAAAGGATACAGAGGCAGCCACAGTTGGAAAGGTCAAAACAAACCCTTGAGAGAAGAGTGGACCCACAGGGATACCACTGCCTTCTGATTAGGGGTCATGGGTAGAGGAGAGGCAGCAACAGTCTTCCATGACCTTCACTTTAGGCCCTTGACAAAGACTGAATAAAGATCTGGAACAGTTTTAAAGCTGACTGGATATTCTTTATGTGGGTAGAATGTTCCCTGAAGGAAATCCTTTTGAAAAAATGTGGAGGAGGAGTGTTTGGGAGCATAGTGGCATAGTAATCTAAGGGCCTAGTTGTCAAGAGGGATCCTAAATTCTGATAATCCAAAGAATAGGCATAAATTCAAAGGACATCCTTGCCACCATTAAGAACATCCTGATTTATTGTAAAAGTACACTATCTTTCCAATTAATCTCTGTCTGGGACAAGAATCAAGAACTATGCTGCTTATGGTTGTGTTTTTAATGTTGTATAGGATCTCAGAGGGGAATCTATATTACATGGAAGTTGGGAGCATGGGACTTGGGGTAAAAACTCAGTTTAAACCCCATATTTACCCCATACTATCTGTGTGACCTTGTGGTCAGTCACTTAACCTCTCTGAGGCTTAAGTTTTCTTATATTTATTATGTGGTACCAATACATTCTTCAGAATGTCACTGTAAGAGTAAATGATATAACATATGCAGAACTCAGCATAAATGCAGGTGCTTAATATTATAAACACAGATCTAAAAATTTCATTAGTTTAGAATAATGCTAATTCAGAATATAATTAATAATATTTAATTCTAATCTCTTATATATGAATAAACCATAAATCAAAGAAGGAACAACTTTCTCATAGTGATAGCTAATATGTCTCAAAGGCAGGACAAATCTTCTGACTTCAGGCCAGTGTTCCTTTTTGGCACCATGTTCACATGCATTGGGGTTATCTGAATATCCCATATACCCCTAATTTCCCTGTAAATCTATTCGATAGCTTGCTCCTTCCTCAAGGAGACAAGTTCCTCAATTATTTTCTAAGAAGAGTTCTCATTCTCCAATATCCTATGATCTGTCTCTTAACTGTTTCATCATTTGACCCCTAAGAGTCAATGTGTGTGTTCTAGCTTAAGCTTTCCTTTATTTCTAGTAGCTAATAACTAGCCATTGAGTATTGCTGTCAGTGAATTATTTGATATGTACTTGTTGCTGGATCATCTTTTATAGTATTAATGATGAGGCATTTTAATCTCCAGCCCCATCAGACTTTTCACCATAAATTATATAACCAGGTGAAGATAGCCCAACACACTCCCGATCACACACCCAAGACATACATCAATAGATCAATCAATTCCTGATCTCTAGTGGCTCAACAGAAATTCTTGAGTTGGAATTCAAAGAGTTAGACATTTTAAATGGGAGGGATGTCCAAGGATATTGGTTCCCAGTACCTCTAATATCTGTCTTGATAAATCCAGATGACTGAGATGCCAAGAATTCTCTCTCTAAGCCTAGCTGCAGGGAGAGGAAAGAAAGCAGTCTATTCTTAGAGGAGGAAAAGGTTCACTTTCCTGAGGATCTGTAATACTTTCATCCTTTGGAACATATAAATGGATTCTGTGACCCAATTGTTTGCCTACTTCTTAGCTCACTGCAGTTTTAGACCTATATCCAGTCTATGTAATAAGAACTATGTCTTCTGTCTCGAGCTTCAAGATAGGACCCTATGCTCCATTGTGGGGAATTCTTTTGGGTCTTAAATAGGAAGGAAAATTAAGCCATTTGAATTCTGGATCACTTATTCAGTGCCATAAAGATCAACTCGCTACCCAAACTACCAAGAGAAAAATATGCAGTTTCCAGTATACTTTCTTTTGTGAGTTTGAGAAGTCATCTTCACTATCCTCATTAACATCAAACTTTAAGATTAGTCATTATCAGTGACTCTAAAGATAAGATGAATACCATTTCAGGGCATTTCTTTCAGAATCAGACATATATACTAGTACTTGTGGCCCAGTGCACAAAATTCTTGCATATTAAAAGGGGATTAATTAGAGGAAATAATTTAATATTGCTATTCGCTCTTTCTCTATAATAGAAGTGTCAGAGATGAAGAAAATTAGTAAAATATATGAAAATCTTCCTCCTGTCAGAGTCTGGGGCATACCATGGGACCCAGAGTCAAGTCCCCACCCATCCACATGTGCCTCAAAATCGTGAGAGACCCAGACCCAGCTGACTCCCCCCCGCCCCCAAATTGGGCTAGATCCAGACTTAGCTAGTCCCACTCTTGTCAAGCCCCACCAGCAGAGGGGGTGCAGCCTCAGGTCCCCCATAGAGCCCCGCTGGGTTGGGGTACAGCCATGGCCCAAGGTTCCCTGTCAAAGACCTCAGGGGGTGCAGCCTGAGGTCCTCTGTCAAGCCCTGCCAGGTGGGGGGCGTGGCCTAAGGTTCCACCAGGTGGGAGGCAAGGCCTGAGGTCCCCTGTCAAGCTTCACTGGGGTAGGGGAGGATGTAGCCTCAGGTCCCTGCTGATTGCTCCTTAAAGCTCCTTATGGGAACTTGGCCTCAGCTGTGGTTACAGTCATCTTTTGTGATGGAGTAATGGTCAATTAGCATACTCCCTCTTTATTATTAGATAGGATGAGCCTATGCTTACAATAATCAATCCCAAAGAGCCACACTTCATCTCTACATGAATGTCTTATGAATCATACCTTCAGCCCTGGGTTCCCTTGAACACTAATGTTCCACTTCAAAGTTTGTATTAGCCATTTGTGAACAACCTGCTATTGCCTAAAAGTAATATGTTTAATATTAAATGTGTATTTTTTCTCCAAAGTACTTCATATCTTGTAATAGGCCTTAAATAAATACTTATTGGCTAAATTCATAAAACTCTTCCTGTTGACCTTGATATTTAGACATTGTTCCATCATTCCTCCAGTTCACAAGCATGAAGAAGTCATTTTCTTTGACTCTGCCCTTTCCATGAACCCTCAAGTCTGATCAGTCACCAGTTTGTCAAATATTTCTTTGAGATACATCCACTTTTGTCAACACCCAGATTCAGGGATCTTAGTATTTTATGCCTCTCTCTTGAACTCTCTTCTCAGTTTCTCCCCACACTAATCATTCTTTAATCTATCTTTTTAATCTATAGCTGCAAACCATAGTTTTGACAGCAAACTTCCCATTTATCCAATCTCTAAAAATCCTGGAGAGTACTTTAAAATCCTAGAGTTGTAGTTTTAAAACTTTGCAAAGAGCCATGGGAATCCAATAGAGGGAAGATGTGTGAAGACGAATGGAAAGGTTTCTAGGGCTCTCTCATCCCTCCTTCCACCAGAGATAATTTTTTTTCCTATTTTACAGGTTGGGATCCCTGTCAGTTACTTTAAAGTGATTTCTATTGGCAAAAAAAAAACAAGTTCGTAAACCAATGGCTCTGGTATAATAGGCAAAACTCCTTAACCTGCACTTTAAGACTCTTCCAATGTACCCCCTCACACTTTTGCAATAATAGCTCATTTTATTTCTCTTCAAGTTGGCTTATCTCACTGACTGTCTCAAGGGATCTTAGCAGCTGCCACCTTCCCTTCCCATCCCCCTGACCTAACTGCTCGCCATCTATGGTAGACATAAGTACTATTACTAACCAAGTATTTCTACTTCTCTACTCTCCCAATGCAAGACAGAATTGCTCTTATGATTGTGTGTATAGTTCTGGCTATGACACTTGAGGCAAACTTACTTGTGTCACTTACAAGGTAGAGCATGAATTGCCATTTAGACACATACATACCCACACCCACTAAACATCTGCCCTTCTCTCTGCTACTGCAACTGACTATTCCGAGCATGGTTGCACCGTCAGTCTGGTTTCTAGAGTAAGGATGAGCAGATTCCCCAACAATTCAGAGTGAATGAGGACTAAAGATCTGTTGCTTTAAGCAGCTAAGATTTTGAGATTGTATTGTTTTGCTGTGACATTTTCTAAGTGATGGACTAAAATAAAATCCTTTTCAAGGTAATTTTTGACTAAACATTTTTATTATGTATATGTTATCTCATATGTTGTGTATATGTTACTACTTCCCTACTTTCACCAATATATATATATTTCTCAGTGAAAATCAGTGGCATATCAAGTATCCCCTCCACAGAACTACAAAAGCACTGTAATTATTTGTACTCATTTGGTATTTATATCAATAGACTGCCCTACATTAAGCTATCTGTGTATGTGGATAAGTATCTCCCATATAAATCATAACCTCTTCAACTTGAACATCTCCTAGTAGGTCTCAGGGTGGAGAGGGTATTGCACTTTGTGCTTCTTTCCCAGTCCCCCTAACCTCAATATCCTTATCCAGATGAAATTTGGTTAAATTAATATCAAGAAAGTTGTTGAAAAAAGGTAATTTTATAAGAAAAACAGTGAAAAAATTTCACTAAGAATTAAGTATATAAGGGTGTGAGCAGAAGAGTGTCTCAAAGACTACTGTAGTTATTAATTCATTGTAAGGCTCATTAAACAGCGGTGGACCCTGCCCTACCATTTCTCACACTCCCATCATCTTTGAAGTCCAAAATCATGGCAACTTCCTTCTGTTATATAACTCCCATGGGTCCAGTCCAAAGATGCTTAACAAGCATTTATTTCTGGATTTATGTGTGAATGTTTCAATTCCCCACAGAGATTCGAGTCTCTTTCAGGGACATATAAGATTGAAGTAGAAATTTGGTCACTAACCAGAATTAATGAAAAGAGCTGATAGTAGTTGATAGTTACTTTGTACTTTCATGTGCTAGGTACTGATATAAGCATTTTGCACATGAACCTGGTGGTTAGGTTGGATGCCTGGGTTAGTCTGACTAAACTCCAGTCCTTGATCTTTAATTACTACCCATGTGACCTTGGGCAGACAGCCTATCTGCACCTCAGTTTTCATATAAATAAGGTGATAACCATAAGAGTACCTACCTCACAGCGTTACTGTGAGACTTAAAGGAAGTAACACATGCCAAAACCTTAAAACACTCTGTAGCACATAGTGTAAGCTCAGCATGTGCTAGCTGTTTCATTACAGGAAGCCAGTCAGAATAGACATTCAGGACCTAAAGAAGGTTGCAGAGAGAAGACACAAAGGCAAACATCATAGATCACAGCTCTTAGTAGTAGATCCAGAGACCTAACAGGGATCAGCCATTGGCTCCTATTGAGATGAAGGCATTGGTTCCTGACAGAGGTTCCTGCTGCCTGGATTATTGCTGTTACTGCTGTTTCACATTAGAGGGTTTTTATTTTTTTTCTCACTCAAGAGATAACCATAATACACTTGGCAGTTCAGGGCTTTTCATTCCGGACATTTATGGGATGTGATAACAACTCTCTTAGCTTTTGTTTCCCACCAAAGTATGCCAGGCCATCCCTAAGCAGAGCTTTACGGGAATGTCCTCCCGCTGTGAAACAGAACACGAACCAGGCCCAGTATGATTCTCCAGGGAAGGAGAGAGGATACAGGTCTGACCTGCAATAATTGCTTTTAGAACACAAGCAATAGTCGGGATGGAAAAGACAGACCAAGTAACAGATCTGAGCTTTGGAATCCTGTTAGGAGATATTCCTGGGCTGCTGTATCATCCAACTGCACGGTCACAGCTTATCCATGATTCATTTTGCAGAACATCTGCAGGAAATAAGCCAGAAGTGAGCAGCCCAGCTTGGTCAGCTGGGTTACAGACTTGCTTCACGCAAACATGAGAATGGCAGCCTACCAAAAGCAACCTGGAGCCAAAACCGGTTTGGCTCAGTGGATAGAGCATCAGCCTGCGGACTCAGGGGTCCCAGGTTCTATTCTGGTCAAGGTATGTAGCTTGGTTGCAGGCACATCCCCAATGGTGGATGTGCAGGAGGCAGCTGATCGATGTTTCTCTCTCATCGATGTTTCTAGCTTTCTATCCCTCTCCCTTCCTCTCTCTATATAAAAAAAAAATCAAGAAAAAAAAAATATATATATATATATATTTTTTAAAGGAAGCCTGGAGAGAGGGAGAAGAGAAACCATCTCCCCTTCCTTCTCCGGCACTGGCCACCGGGAAGGGGTAGAGAATTCTCTAAATGCAGAATGGAAGCCCTCCTGGCTGGTTTGGGCAACTAGCAGAAGGAAAGCACATGAGATGTTTATGCAGTTCTTTGACATGATATTTATATTATTAGTTTAATTATCATTGTGAAGAAATTGAAATATATAAAAAAATAAAAATATCTATATTCCTGACTTATAATGTCACTCTTTCCATTGCTATTCCATCTTATTTTCCCCAAATACAATAATACTATATATTACATGATTATACCATCATTTAACCTCTGCCCCATATTTGAATAATTATATTGCTTCTAATCGCTTAAAATTGCAACAGCAGAGGTAAATAACTTTGAACGTTAATCTGTTTCATCATTTCCACCTATTTGTTCACCAAAGAGTTCTAGCAGAAATATTTCTGAGTTATATTGTAGGAGTATTTTAAGGTATGAACCTATTTCCATATTTCTTCTTCAGGAAGGAATGTTACATTATGTCAAATGCATGTGAAAGAGTCTTACTCTTCTGAGCCTCCTAGCCTTAATGACAGGTGGGTCAGAAGGTAGGCAGATAGGGAGGTATAGCTATTTATCTGTGGCCTTCTTCTATTTTAAAAATCTTAGCTAAATTTAGAAATAGTTGAAGATTAATCCACCTGGAACAACATGGTACATGCAAAATGTCATACAGCTTTAAACAGATTCTCAGTCACACTGGAATGGAGGCAGGTAGGAAATCAGTGAAACTCAGAATAGTCAAGGAAGGCTTCAGGAAGCAGCCAGTCTTCAGTTGAACCTAAAAGCATGATTCATATTTGTTCAGCCAGGTACAAAGAACATGCATATCTCGACAGGAGGAAAACTAAGATAAATATATGAAGCCAAAATGAGCCAGGAATATTTGGGGGATGGTTTGTCCTAACAAACATTCATTTCTACATCCATTCATTCAAGCAGTCTTTACTTGGTACACGTTAAGCACCTGGCAGTGTGCTAGGTGCTGAAATTACAAGGATGAATAAAACACAGTTTTGGTCTACAGATGAAATAACCTCCTAACTAGCCTCCCTGCCTCCAAGTTCAATACCCCCCAATCCATCACTAACACTGCCATCAAAGTAGACTCCAAAGTATAAACCTGTTTATATTTATATGACATCCTGGTTTTAATCCCTGGCTCATTTTTACAGGATTGGGAAATTTCAGTGGCTTAGCTATGCTTTAGGATAAAATCCAAAGGCCTTAATGGGGTTTTGTGGTTTTTCTCCATCTGCAGGCCTCCTACCTGCCCCCTCCTAGCACCCACCTTCTCTCCCTCTCTTTCCAGAAATAATAAGCTCCTTTGGTTCTTTCAACTCTTCAAATGCAAACTTCTCACACACACAATGTCTACACTCTTAGAATCCACACATGCTCTTTCCTTTTCGGAAGTACCCACCCCCTCTTCCTCCTCCCCATTCTCCCGCTACACCAAATGTCACCTGTTCATCCTCTAGCCATCAGCTTCAGAAAGGCTGCCCTGAGCCCTGAGTCTGGGTTAAATTTCCCTGCTGCATTATCTTCAAAGCTCCTTTTACTTCCCCTGGCATAACTCATTTTATTTCCATAATTTCTTTTCTTACAGCCCCTCAAGATTGTAGACTCCATAAATACCAAAATTCTGTCCTTTACATTTTTCTCTAAGTGCCTAACATTACATTATGCATATAGTAGTTTCTCAATAAATACTTGTTGACATTAATCTAAATACAGGGGGCTGTACTGTTGCAAAGCCTGTTAAGGAAGAGATTAAAGATTCAGAACATGGAATCATTAGGTCAAACAGAACCAGCACAGGTGTTAGGTGTGCTTTTTGTGTGTGTGTGTGTGTGTGTGTGTGTGTGTGTGTGTGTTTGTGTGTGTGTCTAAGAGGTTTTTTTGTTTTGTTTTTGTTTTATATTTTTTTATTAAATTATTATCTGTGTACATATTTTAACATTGCCCATCCTCCCATACATACCCTCCCTCCCCCACAGTTTTGTGTCCATTAGTTGTACTTATATGCATGTATACAAGTCCTTCAGTTGATCTATTATCTCCTCCAGATTTCCCTACACTCCCCGCTGTAATTTGATAGTCTGCTTGTTGCTTTACTGTCTCTATATCTATCTTTTGGTTCATCAGTTTATAATGTTCTTTATTATCCATAAATGAATGAGGTCATGTGGTGTTTCTCTTTCATTGACTGGCTTATTTCACTCAGCATGAGATTCTCCAATTCCATCCATGTCGCTGCAAATGATGAGAATTCCTTATTTTTTATGGCAGCATAGTATTCCATTGTGTAGATTTACCATGGTTTTTTGATCCAATCATCTGCTGACGGGCACCTAGGCTGTTTCCAAATTCTAGCTATTGTATATTGTGTTGCTATGAGCATAGGGGTGCATATATCCTTTCTGATTGGTGTTTCTAGTTTCTTGGGATATATTCCTAGGAATATACTGGGTCAAATGGGAGTTCCATTTTCAGTTTTTTGAGGAAACTCCACACTGTTCTCCACAGTGGTTGCACCAGTCTGCATTCCCACCAGCAGCCAGCACAGGTTTTGAACAGAACAGAACTTAGTTTCAGGAAAATGAATAGTGGCATTTTCAAATAATAATAATAATCTACTCAATTTGAGTAGTTTAGTTATCTTATAATAAGTTCCCACTGTGTTTATCATGGATTAGAATCCAGAAGACAAGATCCAAATTGAGAGACTTTGAGTAAGAGATTTGAAACTATAGCCCATCTGAGACTTTTTAGCTATGTGAGCTTGGGCAAATTACTTAACCTCTCTGAGCCTAAATTCTCTCTTCTATAAATCAAGAAGCTAATGTCTCTCATCCAAGGTCATGAGACCAAGAAGGTAGAGCACTGAATATAGCTCTCATCAAACTCTCACATTCACTAAATATTCATTTTCCCCCCTCTCCCTCTCAGCTCTTCCTCATATCCCCCAAAGAAACTTGGACAAATCACTTCTTCCTGGGCTTTCATGCTCTCCACTGTAGAACTAAGAGATTGGGAACAAGCAGTGATTGCTGAAACTGGTCAAACCTGAGCATCAATCATCTAGAGAGGTTTGGCTGAAAATCTTCAGGGTAGACCTGGAAGCGAGTTTCTTTATAAAGTTCCCCAGGTGATCCGGTGGCAGCCAGCCCAGCTCAGAACTGCAGTCCAGTGTCTTGGAAACACTAGCCTTTTCCAGCTCAAACAGGCAATAGTTTCATTCTTTTCACTGCTTCACACATGGAAAATGTTTACCCAATAAATCAAAATATGACTCACCTGGCTGGCATTTTTTGTTCCACCAGACCAAAACTATGCCTTAGTTAGCTTTATGTGTGTGCTCACATGTGTATGTGTGTCTGTTGAGGGAAGGAAGGAAAAACATTAAAAAATATCTTGCCTGCTTCCAACATTTTCTTTTCTGATTGGCATGAGCTATAGCCCCCCAACAATGAGACTACAGTGGAATCAAGCAGTGAATTGCCTACAGAAGGCTGCTCTTAAAGTGGAGGATCCCTTTAGTCTTCTGCTCTTGTTATAGTAACATCAATCACATTAGTAGTTTGGCCAATGGTCATTGATTGACCTATTAAGATAATACCAGAAGATGTGGTCATTATGGACTCTCTGAACCAAGAAAACTTAGTAAAGACAAAATTAAGACCAGTCCAGAAGTTGGCTGTTACTTTAACAGAGAACATGAGTAGAATCAAAGCCTCTTAAGGAAAAAAAGGGAGTGGGGAGTTGGATGTCCACCTGATAAAACAACAGCAAACATAAAAACTAAATGAGGCATGCAAGAGATGCAGAAACCCTTGGAAAAATCTGAACTCAAACCCTGCAGAATTATATGGCAAATTTTATAAACATTTCTTCAGCTCCAGATGTTCTATTTCAAATTGAGATAAAAATCTATGAAGACCTAGCCCATCGCCTTGAAAAACTTTCAACAAAGAAATCTAAAAATAATAGTTATTAAGGACATGTACTCAGTGCTAGCTACATTATACATGATATCTTATTTAATCTTAACAACCCTATATTGCAGATATTATCAGACACATTTGACAGCTTACCTAATATCAGAGCTAATAATATCTGACTACCTCATTTTTAGTAATAAATGGACTGTTCAGAAACATCATAATATACAGAAAACATTTCCACACATATCTTTCTGATTGTAATCAAAGTTCAAACATTCATTAAAGGAATATTTTCATTAAAATGCATTAAGCCTGATATGTTTCTCTGTGACAGCCCAGAAACTTAATAGTCACTCAAGTTTCAAGGTCAAGATTCTGCTTCCTGAGATGGCATGGTCATTTGGGTGTTAAGGCTAGAATTAGTCCGTGCCAGCCACGTAAGTCTGTTCTTCTCTCTTCACTAAGCCAGAATAAGCAAAGAACTTTCCCCTTATTTACACCCATGTGTTGGGTAAAATGACAGTCCAAACTCCAAACAGTCATATGGAATGCCTGCTGGGCATTGGTGGACCAAGAATCATGCCAAAAGGGCTAGAGGACTGGAAACAAAACTCACCCAGTGGCTCCAAGAACAAAATCCACATATTTTCTTTCTTCCTTTACCAATAAAAAATCATCCCAAAACTAACAGTCTATCTAGGCTAATAATTGGACAACCAAGTATTCACTATTCCCCCAAATCCTTTTAAAAAGTCTCATTGACAGAGCTGGAAAGAAACTGAAATAATTTTTGTCACTGATTGAAGACATGTTTCCTGATTCTCTTGGGCTTCCACGTTTAACAGTTCATTCCACAAAAACAACCTCTCTTCTCTCCGCATGGTCGGGTTTCTGACCTTATTTGGTGCATTTTAACACCCAGACTGTCCCCTTTGAATGTGACCTGTCATCACTGAACTTTGACTACACAAATCCAATCATCCCTCCCCCCAAGTGAGCTGAATACATCTCTCTGTTTTGATTCAAGTTAGATGGTTGCTACTGAACTTAAAAAGGTTGTGTCTCACTTTCTGGTATCCTTGGATGGATTGCAAATCATAACCACACTAATTAGCACCTGGATTTCTGGGTTCTATCTGTGCCCAGAATAAGGGAGAGATATGGTAGGGGAGAGAAGAAAGAGGAAAGGGTCATTCAGTGGAGAAAATAGAAGGGAAAAAAGCAAGGACAAGAGGAATTTGAGTAACCTTGTTTTATTCTTCTAAGCAGATACCCACTGCAGGATTAACTTCAGGAAAAGTCCTTAAGTATTATTAGCCTTACTTTGTTATTACTCAAGAATAAATGTCCCCGTTCTTTCTTCCTAGATTCTCTTTGCTGCTTCTTTTGAATCATGGAAACACAACAGGTTTGGGGAGGTACTGGATTAAATTCTCTCTGGCCTTGCTGGCAACCACAGTCAAGCCCATGAAATCCTATCTGTTATATAAAAGAACTAGAAAAATAGGTCTTTATTTGGAAAGTTTCTGAGCTAAATCTTGCTCTCATAGCAAAAATGGTAAATGGTCATATTTTAAAGTATAAGTGTGTATACGCACACTTGTGTGTATGTGTGTATATTCAGAGATATAGCCAGACACATATACATATTATGTATACTAATTCTTATGCATAGGTAGGTGTGTAGATAGACAAATAGAAAGACAGAGATAGAGACTCTACTAACAAAAATAAATGTGGGGCTGAAACCGGTTTGGCTCAGCGGTAGAGCGTTGGTCTGTGGACTGAAAGGTCCTGGGTTCGATTCCGGTCAAGGGCATGTATATTGGTTGCGGGCAGATCCCTGGTAGGGGGTGTGCAAGAGGCAGCTGGTCGATGTTTCTCTCTCATCGACGTTTCTAGCTCTCTATCTCTCTCCCTTCTTCTCTGTAAGAAAAATTAATAAAATATAAAAAAATAAAAAAATAAAAAATAAACAAATGTGGGGGGATTCCCTTCCTATCCACATGGCAGTTCTTGAAAATGGAGACCTAATTCGTTGTGTTGCCCATCTCCTTCTTCCCCGCAGGCTCAGGAGCCCTTCTCCAATTACAAGTATAGCTGAGAACTATTAGAGGAAGCAGAGTGCATGCCTTGCTTTTCAACTTTGTCTCTTTGCCTTTTAAATCCTCCCCCAACACCGGCCCCCCTCCAGCCCTTCAAATAGTCCTGTCCTAAATGGACCCTGCAGACTGGCCTGATGTTAAAAGAGAAATGTTTATCTTGGAGTGTAGAGATAATTGACAATTAGAAAAGAAGACGCTTTTAGCTCTTGGTCCGGGCACAGAGCTCCTGGACAAAGTGCTCTTTGCTTTGAAGCAGGGTGGAGTGCTGAGTGACTCAGGCAAGGATCTGTGCATGTTTATACTTAGTGCCTACCGGCATCCAGGGCTGGAGCTTTCTGGGACGAAGCTTCTTACCAACAGGTCCCAAAAAAATATGAACATCTCCTAAAACATGAGACCAAATGATTCCAGCTCCTCTGGGTGAGAATCTCACTTCTCTTCCCTGATGTGTGGGATTATAAGAATTGACTTATAGAGCTGAACCCACATCTGACCCCAGATTTTGTTTTAACCACCTACCAGAGAAATATGCTATAATGAAAACTGGCTTTCTCCCAGATCCCAATCTAAAAAGTAAGGTAATTTATGGCTTCTCCTCTTCCCCCACTGACTCCCCCAAAAAATTATCATTATACTAGTATTTCAATTGTGGCTTGCTCCATCATATATTCATTTTTATTTTATGAAAATTGTATACTATTTCCTTTACAAAATCCACAACCATTATTCTCTCCAACACAGGTAACTATTCTAATGAGTTGCTTTTAGTTTTTAATGTATTCTTAAAATTGGGTATACTTTATATAAATTGAAGTTTTTAAATTGTTATAAAAGTTATTAAATTAAATATTTCATTCTGTTTCTTGCTGTTTCCTCATTATATTTTCCTCATTATATTGTATTTTGGAGCTTTGTGTGAATCTAACTTATTGCTTCTATTGTGTTCATCTACCATTTCTTACCTCTCCAATGCTCTATATTACACCCCCTCCCCAAGTCCAGGAATGACCAAATTAACCTTTCAAAGGAAAACCAAATAATGGAGATGTTCCCTGTGATATATATTAAGACAGAGTACAAAGCCATAATAATAAAAACATTACATTCATAGATCAAGAACAGACAAATAGATTAATAGAGAGCCAAGAGACAGATTCTGAAAAAATAAATAAATAAATAAATAAATAAATAAATAAATAAATAAAACACAACAGAATATACTAAGGAGAGTGCCTTTAAAAATGTGGAAAGGGAGCCAAGACCAGTTTGGCTCAATGGATAGAGCATGGCTTGGGGACTGAAAGGTCCCGGGTTTGATTCCGGTCAAGGGCATGTGCCTTGGTTGCAGGCATGTCCCCAGTGGGGGGGGTGCAAGAGGCAGTTGATCGATGATTCTCTCTCATCGATGTTTCTAGCTCTCTATCTCTCTCCCTTCCTCTCTGTACAAAATCAATAAAATATATATATATTTTTTAAATGTGGAAGGGGAGATGGTTTCTAGGAGGGTGTGGAAAAACTGCCTCACTATATATGTAGAAATGACTGGGAATCTAACACCACCTTTAATGATGGACCTATAGATGAATTAAAGGTAAAATGATAAAGTTATAATAAGGGAATATATGTAACTTTGTAACCTAGCAATAGAAAAATATTTTAAAAGAAAATCTCAAAAATGAAAATACAAAATAAAGGTGATAATTTATAAATAATTAAGTATTTCTGGTCAATAAAAAGCACCAAGTGACAAAGTAATTTTTATTTATTTATTTACCACTTGGTAAAGAAATCGTTATTGCTTCTTTTCATTTGACCTGCTCCAAGTCCCAAAGAAGATGCATTCATCCTTTCTTCTTCAAGATTGATGAACAACTCAGCCTTCATTCTGGCCAAGCTCTGCATGGTTTTATAGATATTGACTGGAAGCACTTTATCTTTTCAATCTTGCCCAAACTGGAAGCCCCAAAAGGGAAAAGCAGTCTTGGAGAGTTTCCTGATTAAGCAAGAATGTGTGCACAGAGATATTTCACTTATTTCAAAGCATCAGAACATGTAAACTCATTTCTTGCCCTTCTGTCCTAGGCCCGATACCAAGCATACATGGAATTCCTTAGATAGTTCCTGAGAAAGAATTCTGAGCTTGCAGAACTAGCAGCGATTGGGCGGGTTGGTGGCAGCAGAGAGATGGCTGAATCCAAGACCAGTTTTGTCCTCACTTTTAAGCAAGGACCCAGAAAAAAAAAACTATTTGCTATTTAAGGTAGCAAACTGTTTCCAAGCTTCCTTAGCAGCACTGATAAAAACTAAGAAGGCATTCAATCATAGGCATTGAAAGCTAGAAGGAGCGCCAAGAGTAACATATCCTGACATCCTCCATTGCAACAAGGAAACTGTGATGAAGAGTGCTTGGATGGCTTGCCCAGTTTCACAAAACTAGTGAACAGAGCTAGGGCCATGATGCAGTGTTAATTCCTTGCCCTGTTCTCATGATTCTCTGACTATATTAGTGAAGATATCTCAAAGTATTAATGTGAGGGTTGCTCAAATCTCTCAGGGTTGCTATCATATACTTTTTTTTTTGGGAGGGGGGGCGCAAAGAGAAAGAGAGAGTAAGGAAAGGAGAGAGTGAGAGAGGTAAGAAGGGAGGGAGACACCAATTTGTTGTTCCATTCATTTATACATTCACTGGTTTACTATTGTATGTGCCCGGGCCAGGGTTCAAATTCACAACCTTGGCTTATCAGGAAAATGCTCTAACCAACTGAGCTACCTGGTCAGGATAGATATTTTAAATTTTTAAGAAAAAGAGCAATAGTTGACATCTGTCAAAAAACACACAAACTACTAGCTCAAGGTAGTTCACAGACCAACCGAGGGACTGTGTGCATGCATATGAGCCTAATCAATAGACACAGACAACAGGGGGATGGGGTATGAGTGGGGGTGGGGGGGAATGGGGGAATAGGGACATATGTGTAAAAAATAAAAATTAATTTATAAGAAAAAAAAATTATGTTCCATTGCTTTCCATTTGATGACAACATATCTTTGTAAAGCTGGGTTTTCATCTGTCTCTGTGACTAAAAGCAAACACTTGACAAAAGACAATGTAAAACAGAAAATGAAGATGATAGCATTCAATCTGATTCCAAAGTCTGAGAGTTTGTACAGGGCCCATAAGCTTAGTTCAGGGTCAGAGCCACTCAAGGATGAAGGAGGGCAAGCAGGAAAGGATTATCAAGCGCCAATCTGTGCTCACATATTATGGTTGTCCAGGAGAAAAGGAAAAGATATAGAAATAGAATTTCTGATCTCCAGAAACACTTTCATCCAGTTGAGGACAGTACACATTTACAGGACAATTTAAGAGTAACACAGGAGCAATGTCACCTTAAAGGCGAAGAACTGTTCACTGGGGCCATGGAAGAGAATGCAAAAAAGGAAGGTATGGTTTCTGGTTTTTTCTACATGCCTTGAGGCCTACAGCTTGAGCTCCTTTGAAGCTATTTACAAGGTGTTTAAGATATGGATTTTGATGATGCTGAGCTCTGTGGAAACTCACCATTGACTGCTGCAATCGAGTTATAAGAGATTTTATGGAGTATTGAGGTGTTAACACTCTCCAGGTTCTCTTGACATCCAGACATTGCAAACTGATAGCTATAAGCTACTTTTAGATTTATAGCCATTGTTTTTTCTTGCTCAAACATTATTATTTAAAAATTTTTATTTTGAACATTTCACCATCAATTAAGGTTTTTTCCTTTACATCTCTATTTCTAATCTCTCTTACACAGTCAGGTGTCTCTGTCATGCACTGGCATATGGCCATGACCACAACCAGCTGCAGTTGATTCATAGTTGCCCCTTCAAGAAGGCCAACCTTGGTCTGATTACTCATTGGCACCACAGGCCTGGCTCCAGTAGGTATCCTGGTTTTTAAGCCTATCATAGTACCACCTGCACACTGTACAGATGAGAAACATTCTGGAACCCAGAGTGACAAGAGAGACTCCCTCAAAACCTCTTGCTTACTAGAGGCAGAAATGTCCCTAACCTACACTCTCTCAACCAGATCTCCTTTGGACTTTATGGAATGAGGAAATCATACAACACGAAGTGCTAGAAAAAGTCCAATGAGAGAAATAATTCTATTCCTAGATCTACTGCTTATCTTTGGGTGACCTTTAGCAAATCTTCCCAATTTCCCTCATCTATGCAGCTACAGTAATAGCATGTATCTTACATCATTGGACTGCAATTACAATGAAATAAAACATTTTTAAATGTTCTCCAAAAATAAGAAAAAAAACAGTCCTTTTTAGAACACTGGAATCAGCCTAAAGTCATGGGTTCTAGGACTAGTTTCTCCATTAGCTATACAGTTTCAAATGCAAATATGGTTTTATTTTTCATAACCTTTGCAAGATTAATCTCATTCATCATTTCTTAAAATGTTTTTCTTGAACTAAAACCTTTATTACTTGGGCAGAACCCAAATGTGAATTAAACTATAAGAGACTGAAAGTGGACTATTGACCTGCGTCCACTTTGCAGGCATGTCAAAAGCACAGCAGGTGGTTGATAAGGAGCTGTCATTGGAAACCTCAGCACCTCTGCTTTGGCACAACACAGACCTGATCAAGAGCAGACTCTGAGCAGCGCTCAGAGTGGAAGAGAAGAGATATAAGTGACTGGACATGTGCATCCAAAGCACTAAGTCAGCCGAAGCAGCCTCCTGCTGAGCTCAATGGATCTTTTCTCAGTTGCCCAGAGCCTTGGCTGGAGGCTGCTTGGCAGTGGCTGCTGGGAAGACCATTTTTAGCCCATCGATTCATTTGAGCTGGGCAGTTTGCCCTGGTACTTAGGCACTCAGACAAAAATGTCCTTAATCACTGGCAAAACCTGGAATGGAGAGGGGGCCAGTGGCTCACTCAGCACCCCCAGGACTGCTGGAAGAAGGGTGGTCTAGAAAGCTCTGGATGCCAGTCCCTGAGAAGTCACAGGCACAAAGGCTCTAAGTCAACCCTGATCTTAGGGTCTGGGACACTCTAATTTCAATCCTTTCCAACACTATATTTCTGTAAAAAAAAAAAAAAAAAAAAAAAAAAAAAAAAAACAAAAACAAAAAAAAAAAAAAAAAAAAAAACAGAACCATCAAATCTGTGTGTGCATGTGTGTGTGTGTGTGTGTGTGTGTTTAATTCTCACCCGAGGAGTGAGGACATTTTTTCCACTGATTTCCAGAGAGAGTGGGAGGGAGGGGAGATATGGAGAGAAGAGAGAGAGAAAGAGAAACATCAATGTGGCTGACGTTCTAACCACTTCCTACATGTGTAGCATGGCCATGACAAAGGATACATCAATAACTAACAAGTCACTGAAACATATTTTATTTTCCAGAAACAAAACCCTTTCCCATGAAAATTTTGTCTCAGAGCCAGTATACTCATTGTATAAGAGATAATAATTAACACATATTTCCCAGGTTTTTTATAAAGATGAAAATAGATAATGTGGGTAAAGTACTTAGCAAGGACAATTCCTGGCATATAGCAAGTATTCAGTAAATGTTAGTTCTTATTACCATAATTATCATTAGTCTATTTTTTGTTTTTATTTTTGTTTTTTCATGTGTATTGTGTTGTTTTTCTCTGGATTCTCTCCAGCCTCTTGCACAGATTCATTCACTGTTTTGGGTGAATTGGGGAAATTCTATTTTCATGATTCTCTAAGTCATCCTCTGTGGAGTGTCAATTGTTGATCTTAATCTGTCTGCATCATAGAGACTTAGCCAAGTGATGAATCTTTACCAGCTGAATCAAAAACAAAGCATTCTGAAGAAGATAGATTTTTTCCCCCCCAGAATGTGAAAGGAGCCTCTTTGGCAACTTGCCATTTAAATAGCATGATGGTGTGGTATCTAGCATCCTAAAAATGTCAACAAAATTCTTGTACAATCTAGTTTTACCATGCAGACCAGCTTATCGTTTAGAAAAATCTGATTAAAAGCATATTACATAAAATGTCTTTTTTATGTTAATAATCTCTTTTTGTGAGCTTGCCCCAGTAAATGAGCAAGACCATACATGGCAATATAGAAACTATAGGAATGTCAGCTTTTATATGAATGTAATCTTTGCTGTTTGAATTTTATCTTTAGTATGTTTTTAAAGTCCATAATCTATTCCTATAGTTGTACATGTACAGTTTATTAGTAAATGTACATATGTTTGGGCTTCATGATCATATTTTTATAGGTAAGGCATAGATTCTTTAAACCAATAGTTTATACAAATCCTGAGATTAGTAAGTGTGTAAAAATTACTATGTAATCATCTTCACCATTCCCCATGAAAAAACAGACAGGATATGCTTCTTTATAAACTAATGTCATCATTTTACTGTTTTGTTTCTATATGAATTTGAAATTTAATAAAATTAGTTCATCTCTCTAAATCTCTACTTTTTACCTCTCTACATAAAACCTACCTCCTATGCACTATGATCACTGTATAGAGAAAGGGTGGAAAAATGCTACCAAAGTTCAAAGAAAATATTCCTAAAGGCAAAAGGAAAACCAAACCATAACCCAACTGAAGAGCTTGTTCTCCTTTTTAGCAGTGGCTCAATCTTAGCTCCACCTCCATGGGTTCCCATGGAATGAACTGAGACAAACACCAAATGCCACGTAACCAAGTTAACACCTCAGGCAGGCAATGCTGTCATCAGTGCAGCTCAATTCTCACTTGCATGTCTGAGACCATTCTAAATTCATGCCTACCCTCCAACAATGAAGAAACTAGCTGTAAAAGATGTCTTCTTCATGCTCCTCAGGGCAATTTATCTGAGACTGAGAAGTATTTAGCAATATTTCAGGAAATTTTCTCTCTCATTGGCAGTTTTATTCCTCCCTTGGTGGTAGTGATGAAAGGTTACAGACAGAATGTTTATGTCCCCCCCAAAATTCATAAGTTGAAACCCAACCCCAGACATAATGGTATTAGAAGGTGGGGTCTTTGGAGAGTGATTAGCTCATGAAAATGGAGCCCTAATGGGTGGGATTAGAGCCTGTAGAAAAGAGGCCTCAAGAGCTCCCTTGCCCCTCCCACCATGTGAGGACTCAGGAAGGAGATGGTCATCTATGAGTAGGAAGTGGGCTCCGACCACATGTCAAAGTCACAGAGGCCCTTTCACTTCCCAGCCTCAATGACTGTGAGAAATAAATCTTTGTTGTTTATGCCCCTTAGTCTATGGTATTTTTGTTACAGTACCCAAATGGATGGAGACAGTAAACATAGTGATTTAAGCCCACAAAATCTCTGCAAAGACACCTAGGGACACCAGAATCTCTCAAGGTTATATTGGAGAAATATGCTACCACCCTGACTCCATTCTCACAATTTTCCCGTGACCCAGAAGGCCTGGAAGTGTACATCATGGTGCACTGAAAAGCCTATCCTTTCACAAATGGATACCCAAGGTAGTGCTTCCTAACCAATTGTGAGTCATAAACCCTTCAGCAGAAATCCTTCTGAATGTTCACCAAAACATTTTACTTCCCTTCTGGGCACCAAGAAACCTATAATCCTCACCTTTTAAAAATCTAAATAGGGCCATGTGGTGAGTTCTGCCCAATAGAATGTGCAAGGAAGTCACATAGACCAATTCCAGGCCAGCAACTGAAGTGTCCTCCAGAATCACCCATGCTCTTTCTTTTTTATTATCTGACTGAATGCAAAGTAGCCAGTGGAGGAGTCCAAGGAGGCCCTGCAGAAGGGCAGAGCACTGAAGAAAAGAAACAGAGTCACAACTCATGAAAGAAGAAATTGATTGCACTGGACTTCATTTAAATTAGAAATTTCTCTGCTCTGCAAAAGACAGAGAAGGAAGAGTCAAGCCACAAACTGTGAGAAAATACTTGCAAAATGCTTCTCTAATTAAGGACTTATATCCAAAATATACAAGGAACCCTTAAAATCAACAATAGGATAACAAATGGCTTAACTAAAGAATAGACCAAAAGATAACATTAGGGGAATGCAAGTTAAAACAAAAAGTAAATACTTCTACATACCTCTAAAAATGGTTAAAATTCAAAAACTTGCTGGAATTTCAGTTAGGGGGGCTCCCAGAATGGCAGAGTCAGGCCTGAAAAGCTGAGGCCCAGACCACGCTCCAGAGGAAGCCGGATTGCTGGGGACCCTGGAGGGATCTCACAGGTCTACAGGAACCAGCTAGGAATACGGGGATGAGAAACACCTAGGTTCTTCATTTGCTCCACCCTGACCCCTGGCAACCCAATGATCATGCCATCTCCATAGTTTCCTCTTCTCCGGAGTGTTCTATATAGAACACTTGACCTTTTTGGATGGTTCCTTTCAGTTGATACATGTGCATTTGGGGCTCCTCACACGTCTTCTCATGCCACCACAGATAATTTCTTCTCATCAATGAGTGGCATTTTATTGCCTAGATGTACCTCATTTTATGTATCTTTTTATCTGGTCAGGGCCAACTTGTTTGCTCCTATGTTTGGGCAGCTGGGAGAGTGGGTGGTAGGAGATCAACCAAAGAACTTGTATGTATATATGCATAACCCATACAGACAACAGAGTGGTGAAGGCCTGGGGGAGAGGGGTGCAGGCTAGAAGGGGTCAATAGGGGAAAAGGGGGACATATATAATAATTTCAACAATAAAGATTTTAAAAAATTTTAAAATCCAAATATACTGACAATACTAGTTGCTAAAAATGTAAAATAACAGATACTTTCACTCATTTCTGATGGTTACAGCTACTTTGGAAGATATTTTGGCAGCTTCTTGCAACACTAAACCCAGTTTTACCATATGATCCAATAATGGCACTTCTTGGTATTTACCTAACTAAAACTTTTGTCCAACAACACACCTGTCCATAAATGTCTATAGTGGGGGTGTCGAACTCAATCAGAGAAGGGGCCAAAATCTAAAATCCAGCCTAAATCGCAGTCCGAATGGTTTACTGAACAGTCATAAACTGTCATTGTGATGGAAACGCAGCGGAGTGCAGTGATGACAGCGCGGTGCGGGCCACATTGCAAGGCCTGGCGGGACGGATTTGGCCCGCGGGCCTTGTGTTTGACACATGTGGTCTATAGCAATATTTATTATCACCAAAACCTGGAGGCAGCCAGGAAATTCTCCTAAGACAAATGGATAAGTAAACTATATTTTCATACAATGGAATGGTAATTGGTGATAAAAACATGATCTATAGAACTAGGAGACTTGTGAATCTTGGACATAGGTTGCTAGGTGAAAGAAATCATTGGTTAGGGGTACTCCTTACTCTTTGGTTCCAATTGTATCATATTCTGGAAAATGCAAAATGGGTGGGGTGATAGGAAGATCAGTGGTTATGAAGGGAGAAAGTTTTTAATAAGTGTAACACCAGGAATATTTTGAGCCACAGTGACAATCCTACATTATTGCAGATGTGGATATATGACACCATGAGTTTGTTAAAACTTGTAGCCTTATACAGCACAGAGAATAAACCTCAAATTATGCAAATTTTAAAAACTTAATTCAGGAGGTCAAGAAATCTCAGGATGGAATGTGGCAAAAGAATCTAACTGTATTACAAATATCTGAAACAACCACACAGATGGAAACAAAGGCAAAAGTTGCTGACATAAATAACTGGAAATGAATACAATTTGTAAGAATAAAGTTTTTAAAAAGTAATAAAAATACCTGATGTAAGTACTGATAAAGTTGTCACCCAGGGGATTAACAATTCTAATGTCTCTATACATAATGTACAATTAAGAAAATAAAAGCCAGTTGGGTGGGGCCAGGTTTCTCATTTTGGGAGTGGAAAATTACAAACAAGAGGAGGAGACTAGAATGATCCATGTGGCAATGAATTTGAATTGGAGACATCAATATGAATTTATGCTTGTATAATATAGATACAGATGGTGATATATAAAAATGTATTCATATACATATATACATATACATTTCTTTGCTGTCAGCTGATCCTGCACCAATAGCATGCCTAGTGCCTATATATTCTTTTCTAATACATTGTCCATTAAAAGAAACTAGGGTCCCTTGGAGAATTGGCCAATTCTAGGACTCGGGCAGGGATTAAACAATTTGCACTTAGAGCATCTTGAAGTACCAGTAAGAAAGTGCTTTAAATATTGCAGTTAATAGGAGTAAGAATGAATAAATAAAAGTGGGGAAAGATACAAATCTCTCTTGCAAAAGAATTTTAAATAATTTACCTATATACTGCACCCTAAGAAGAGGTGGAATATAATGTCCCACTAATACATTTGGGCTGCAAGTAGTAACTTCCTTCCAAAAAATACAATGCGTATAGAAAGGGGGTGGTGAGGGAAGAGTAACTTCACAGTGGGAACACAAAACAGACATTACATCTGCAAATTTATTAAGGTGATCACCAATGATGTCATGTTGCTAAAATGTATGCTTGATATGCTGCAATGAAAATGCACATCACCACCAAAACTGGTTTGGCTCACTGGATAGAGCATCGGCCTGCAGACTGAAAGGTCCCGGAAGGTCAAGGGCATGTACCATGGTTGCAGGCACATCCCCAGTAGGGGGTGTGCAAGAGGCAGTTGGTCAATGATTCTCTCATCAATGTTTCTAACTCTCTATCCCTCTCTCCTCCTCTCTGTAAAATATCAATAAAATACATTTTTAAAAGAAAAGAGAAAGAAAATGCACATCACCTCTGTGATCTTCCTCCCAAAACTCAGAACTGGAAGGAAGGGAGGGAAGGATGGAGGGAGGATTTTTAGAGTTGTTTGTTAGAGCAGCTAGAAAGACTGACTAATACAGATTCCTTTCAAAATATGATGAAAAACATGTTCCCTCTTAAGGGAACGATATAGGTATGTCCATATGTACAAAAACTGATATGCAGATGACACTTTGCTGGGAGAAATCTGCAGCCACTGCCAACACGGGATCCTACCTGTCCCCAGTGGTGCTTTGAAATTCTTCCACTATCACAGCCTTTATTTAGAATAATTTTTATTTGACATATTTAGTAGCTACTTTTTCATCATGGCCCAAATAATGAGAAATCCATGCTATCATTTGGTCTCTAATTCCCAAAAGGACATATAAGCGAAACATGGCAGGCAGAGGTCCTAGGTATCCACGGGGTCCAGTAACACAGGAACTTTCTCGTCCCCACCTGGAGAAACTGACTGAGCTTACCTGAACAGATTTTCTAATTTCAACAGTGCAAATTAAACATCATTTTTAATATACTAACCTAACCGTCCCTCTTTTTTGTTCCCAGACCTGCGTAGATTATAAAGTAGTGACTGATATTGAGAAGCAACTAAAAAGCAACTGCATTCTACCACTAATATTGCTGTGTTTAACCTTGACACTGGCTATACCATACCCACCTCTAACTTCATGCTCCCCACCCTTCCCTTCACTCACCTTGTAATATTGTACAATCAATACTTGTGTTCCCCTAGATGCCTTCAGGTTAATCATTGGTACATGTTAGGAAACACAGTATTAGTACCAACTACCTAATTTGGCTGCCTTTTTAAAAGAAATGTGTAGGTCATGATTTTGACATTTCCCCAATGTATAATCTTATTTAAATGACTTTCAGAAATAAATGTGTATATCTTGACTTGTATACCTGCTTGTCTGTGAATTATTTCATTATTTGCCAGTAATCTAAGCATCCTTCTTAACCAGCAATCACAATGCGGCATGACCTACAGTCATAACTCAACTGTGATGGCTAGAAGCTCATGTTTTCCTAGATTTCCTTTTTTTCAAGTAGTTCCTGGAATCACCAGAGAGGCTTATATATATCAAGGATGAGCCAGACACATCAGGATCATCTACTGTTTCTAGGCTCCCTTCGCTCCCCAGAATGGCCTCTCTGAGCTTTGATTAGGTGTCAATGCCAGATGCTGCCAGGGAAGGTGATAATGTGCCCAACCCCACCCTCTGGACCTAGACCAGACCTGCTGCCCCTTGGAGGCTGAAATGGCAGCTACTCTGACAGATGACCCATTGTTCTACTGTGTAGCACTTCTGGGGGAGCTGAGAAGCAATAGTTACAGAAATAAGAGTCATAAGCCCAGAAGTGTAAAAATGTTTAGAGATACAATCAACTCATTTACATATGCATCACCTTCTTGCAGAAAAGCTGGGTCAGAACAAGTCCCAGCTTTCTATGCCATGCTGTATTCAGTTTCCTGAAATGTCTTCACAGGTGGGTCTGCAATCCCTGTGTGCACTCACACTTGAACTCACGGGAGAGGAATGTCACTTTGATTTCATTACCTTGACTGCACCTGAGCCCCAGCATTGGTGCAGTCAGGTAGATAGGTACTCATCACACACTTACGTAGTCCATAATAGACATAAACTGGTACAATAATGAGATTTCTTCAGAATGCTCAAGCAAATTACTTTAATTTGTTTAATCACCCTTTATATTTAAGTATGCATACTCAATTATGTATGTGCCTGTGCTTAAGAAATTCACTTAGCTCTGGCCCGATAGCTCAGTTAGTTGGAGTGTCATCCCGAAATACCAAAGTTGCAGGACCAATCCCCAGTCAGGGCATATAAAAGAATCAACTTTGAATACAAAAATAGATGGAATAACAGATCAATGGTTCTCTCTCTCCCTCCCTCCTTCCCTCCCTTTCTCTCTTCCTCTCTCTCTAAAATCAATTTATGTTTGTTAAAAAAATAAATAAATAAATAAAAAAAAAAATAAAAAAAAAAGAACATTACTTAGTCCCCATATGCTAAATGGAAACAGAAGTCAGGAAAAAAAAAGGTGTGTGTTTTTTTTTTCCACATTTGTTTATTGTTAAGAGTCTGAGGGATCTACCTGCTTCAATCTATCTGGTCATGGATGCTCTTGGTATATGTCATCCTAGCTGGCTGAATTAAAAAGACCCTGTGGCTAAGCAGTGTGGGAAGGGAGCACTTGACTTTGGGCTGGAACCCACACAGCTACAGAGCATTATGCTCAAGTTTTCTGCGGTTTTGAGGTGCCACATCATCAGAGGAGTCACTGTACATCAGATAAGCACTGGCCAGGACAAGAGAGACATGGGTCAGAGCCACTCAACAAGGCCTCTTCATTCACCTCTTCGAGCTTTCTAGTTTTTGTACACATAACTGTGATGCAAAGGGATCTTGATGATGCAAAGGGATCTTGCAATTTGGGGCCCAAGAATGTCAAGGGACAAAATCACCCAAAATTCAATAAAGGAACAAAAATGTTATGGGAAATCTAAGTGGTAAAAGCTTCAGGGACATCTGTCATTTGTCAAGGTGTGAACCAGTGCCTGAAAGACTTGTCAACCAGCCAACAAGAGCACTGGGAGAAGCTCTAGATGAGATGAGTAGATTAGGAAGAGGGAGTCAAGTGAGGAGCGTGGGAGAGGAAGGCAGAAGTAAGCAAACCTTCAAAGAAATTTGAGAGTTGCCTGAGGAAACAAAACCAGACAAGGGGCCAAGAAGCCCCTTCTGAGGAAAACAAACAAACAAACAAACAAAAAAACATGCTTTAGCCACAAGGAGAGAAAGGTTTTGGATGCCTGCTTATTCAAGATCCCTCCTTCTTCCCAACCATCTTGTCATTCATTGCCAAATTATTCTTCCCAATTCACCCTAATATTTCTGGAGGATCTTAGGAAAGGCTTTATAAATAAAGTATAATGTGATGGAGACTTAGGAGATGAGCAGGAGCTCATAGAGGTGGCTGTTGAACTCCAAGCCAAAGAAAGAAAGAGAGCAGCTATTTTATAAGGCAGCAGATGTGCTGGGTGCATTGCAGGCATCGCATGTAAAACCACACAACAGGCTCTGGCCAGGTTCCTCAGTTGGTTACAGTGCCGTCCCAATGCATCAACTTGTGGGTTTGATTTCAGGTCAGGGTACTTACAAGAATCAACCAATGAATGAATAAATAAGTGGAACAATAAAGCAATGTTTGTTCCTTGCTCTCAGCAATAAATTTCAAAAATAATTTTTTAAACCATATACTACCACCAGGAGGCAATCATTGCCCCCATCTTACAATGAGAAAGAAGAGGCTCAAAGAGGCTAAGTATTTTACCCATGATTACCTGCTCCTAATTTAAAAACCTCCTAACTTTCAAACCTATACTAAGTTCACTTCGCATGCTCTCTTTACCCACTGTACCTCTCAACAGATTCAGAAGCACAGAGTTAAAAAAAAAATAAGGTTTATTTGAAAAGCACTGCGTATGCTTTTTCTGCATGCACAGTACAGTTAGATGCGACATGATAGGTTGTCCAAGAGTCAGCTTGAGACCACCAGATCAGAAGTGCTCTTGAGAGCTGTAATGCAAAATTGAGGACAATAGGAGACCACTGAAGTTTGGAAGGGATAGCAGAAGACAGACAAGTAGACAGCTAATTAGTAGAGTATCTGTGCATAGAGCACAGCACTACCTCATGATTCATTAGGTGTTTACATAATATTATCAGAATTCTTGAGAAATATCATCATCCAGGATAAGTTCAGGTCTTTCCAGGCTACCTCTGTTATTTGTGACTAAATTCCTTTAGGGTCAGTCACCAGGATAATAGGTCTAGAGGTCTAAAGATGTCATGCCCATTCCCCCAGTTTAAGGGGGGTAAGAGATGCATTTACAGACACCCTGTTTATCTCACCTCCCAGACTCCAGTCAAAAGAGTATTCCCTTTAAATAAAGGATTTTTGGTGGGGACATCTTCAAGCTGCCTCCTGACCAGCAGTACTGAGAGAGTCTTCCTTTCCATTGGAATCTGGAATTCATGCTTTTTTCATGTTTTATAAACCATTCTCTCCACTTTATAAACCAAGACCAGACTGCTGTAAGTTCCATTTTTTTCCCACCATGCTCTACAGAAGAAAATTGGAAGCTCATGGGTAAAACAATAAATAAATAAAATAACAATAATAATAATTATGGGACCAGCACCACATGACAGCAGCAATAACAGCTTTCAAAATCCTTTGAGTGTAAAAGTCTTACTTGTTTTATGAGCCGACACATGGAGCTAGTCTTAAAAATAAAAAATAAGAATGATTTCTTGCAGCTCAGATTTCATAAGAAAAAAAATTGCATCTTTAATTAAGATTTATGGGCCTCGGTAGGGCCCAGCAAGAGAGAGAAATGGCTCAAGAGTGTAAAAACCAACAGTTAAAAATGGGGAAATATGATTAAGAGCCTTTAATTCCTCCTGCCTCTTTCACAGGGCTTCCACTGGCCGCAGGCAAAAACAGGCACTTATTGTCTTTAAAACAGCATTATTCTTGGCATAAAATGTTTATGAATCAAGATGAAACTTGTAAGGAATAATAATATCAACCTTACTTGAAAGGCCTCTCTTGCTAGAAACAATATTTAGTTTAATGAAAAAAATTCCTTAGGAGAAAAATAGGCATATGTAAGGGAAGATGCACATAAATTGGTACCTTGCCTGGTATTGGGTTAGCACCTTTCGGTTTTCATAGTGGCTCATGCTTGATCTTGTGGGATCTTCTTAAGAACCTTGAGAGGCAGTTTTGGCAGATAGGATCTCTAGCTTGAAGATGAAGATTTTTTTTTTCAAGATGTTGGATTACTTGTGCAAACACTGGAGATGGACATCAACAGAAGTCTGATTCTAAATCCAGTGCTCACTCCACTATATCATAGTGCCATTTCTCTAAGAGTTTATCTGTGCATGTCATTCTATACCATGTATACTATATACATTTTTAAAGTCTCATGAAGAACATATTTTGGGACATATAATGAGGAAAACCTAATATTATGTATTTCAGTTCCCTAAATATTAAAAATGAACAATGTAAAGTTACCTTGCACATTGATATTGAAATGTCAGTATGGGATAAATTACATTTAATTTAACATAGAAAGTGCAATTCAACAAGGTTTATCGATGAAAAAAGGAGGTAAGGGGAGCTGTATCCAAAGTGGGTTGTGCAACACAACCTAGTGAGATGCAGAAGAAAACATTAAAATCTCTAAGTCTATCTTAAAAGTAAGAAAATAATTTCATCTATATTTTATATATAATTGCCTATGTTGAACCTTATGTGAAATATAGTTGTATATTTAACATACAATTTCCTACGCTGAGTCTCATGCCCCATGCAACACAGGAATCCTCAGGAAAGAGCGGACATTTCTCAAAGCCAAAGGACGGACAGTGGGAGCATCACCCTTCCATTTGCTTGCTAAGAAAGGCCATGTGTTGCAGTTCATTTGTGCCTAATTAAGTAGTTTTATGAGTAATGTTGTATATTGCTAACTACATTACCTCCATAATAAGGCAAACCTGTTTAAAATATTTCTTCCAGAGTTATTTGGAAGAAATTAGTTGATGTTAATAGAAATAATGTAAATACAAAGGAATAATAAGAAAATGGGAGAGCTAAAATACCTATGTGTAGTATAAGCCCTTCATCAAGAATATTATGAAACAAAAACAATGAATTATATAATTAGACCCACATGCAATACAGATTTTTAACCTCAATCTATTGTAATATAATTCTGATGTCATCAGACTTGGGAAGACATTTTATAATATTGTGTATTTCATCTTACATCATTTGAAAATTGTATTTTGAGTATTTTTCCAGTGTTTATAATTTACCAGTATTATTGTATCTTTTCTAATTTATAAATAAATAAATATTTATATGTTATGGATGCTTTTTGTTTATTTCTTTTTACCAGTAGAGATGCACAATGACATAATTTAGACACTACTGTGTTGGAGACCCGATTTCTTCATCATGAGCCTTTAGACAACTCTCTGATGAACAGGTTATGGTGCTGGTGGGAGGGTTAAATCTCTGGTGTCCCACAGAGCCACTGGCTGATTGGGCAACTCAAACCTGCCAGCTCAAATCTAATGCTTCCATACACATCACTGCGCCCCCTGTACAGATCTCAGCCACAAATTTCCTATAAAAAATCTGCCAGGCCTCTAATGTTGCAGCATTTTAATGGTAAGACATGTTCTATTGACATGCATATTTTCTCCATGTGAGTCCAGAGCAGCAAGGTCAGAAGGCCTCAGGAAAGCCTAGAACCATAACTTCTCTCTGGTGGTTGTCCTGCTCTTCATTATGTCAAAATTCCAGTATCTTGCCACCACCACCACTGCTCTTTAGCTCTGGTAACTTTTCTCTTTTGAGACCTTGTATGTCATCTTTCCTTCAGCTCTGATCAAGACCACTCTATTTCCTCAGACATATTTTAATAACTTATGAACTCAAAGGGAAATGGCAGGATTCCCAATTCCCTTCTGCCAAGAGTCTTAGTTGCACTGAAATTGGTTTGGCTCAGTGGATAGAGTGTCAGCCTGCGGACTGAAAGGTCCCAGGTTCGATTCTAGTCAAGGGCATGTAGTATATTGGTTGCTGCAGGCACATCCCCAGTGAGGAGTGTGCAGGAGGTGCCTGGTCGATGTTTCCAACTCTCTATCCCTCTTCCTTCCTCTCTGTAAAAAAATCAATAAAATATTTTTTTAAAAAGCCTTAGTTGCCTCTTTATAGTTTTGTGGATTCTGAGCACCATATGATAATATCCCAAGACACACACACACACACACACACACACACACACACACACACAAAAGGGAAGTTTAGAGGAAGCCAAGCTCTTCTCTTTCATCAATATCCCCAAACTCTTAACAGGCATGGGCAACTATCTGTCTCCTCATTTCCTCAATGGTAAGTCCTATAGAGAACAAGGGATAACAGCATAGTGTAGAAGGTTTGGGACACAGGTTCAGGGGCTAGATGGTTTGGATCCACCTCATAGTTCTACTACCAATTTCATTATTGACATTGGGTAATCTACCAAGCATTTCTGGCTTCAAATTCTTCCTTGCAACAGGAAAAGGAAACTGAGGCACTGAGTATTTAGTGAGCTAATTCTTATAAAATAGTTTAAATTGAGTTATTTTTCACATTGCAGCATTTAATAAATGTTAGCATTAGGAATTATTGTTATTATTATTATCTATTTTTTGCTTTAAGAATTTTACCATCTGTTATTCTCCATATTTATTTGTTTAATGGCTAAAGTAATAGTTGAATGAACAAATCATTGAATGAATGATGCATTATGTTATTATATTATAATTATTTTAGAAGTGTGAATTTCTCCCCTTAAACATAATATAAATTCCTCTATATTAAGATGGCTCTTTATTTGTATGTGTTCTACAGGGTCTGACCATGCTGTAAATATATTTTCCCTTCTCAATAAAGATGGAATAAACACAACAACAAAAAAAGAATATCTGCCAAGCAACCAATGTATATTTTTTCTTGATTGGCCTCAGATTTAATCAAGAAAAATGACAACTACTAACAGGAGTCTGAAAAATGACATATTTCCCTCTTTCCTATGCAATTTTTAGATGCTTATGTTATCTGTCTTCCCTCCAACATGTTTTCACTCACCAGGGAACTCCCAGCAATAACTCCAAGAGAGACCTTGCAGACTTTCAGAGGCCCAACATTTCTTTGAGGAACCTCCTACAGCGCCCCTAATGTGTGGCCTCAATCTTAAAAGACAAAATAACTAGGAAATCTTCAGGCTTGAACAGAGCCCTAGAAATCCTGATACCACGCTGAAAGGGACTGAAAAGGAGAAGATATTACAAAGTATAGGAATGTTAAACACAACAGAAGAAATAGCTCATTAAGTTTTATCATCTGTAAACTGGGTGGTAAGCTATAGTGAACCATCTACAGAGCCCTTTCCTGAGCTTATATTTCATTTAAGAGGGGGAAAACTGCTATAGTTGTTCAAAGACAAGCAGAGAGGTCGTTTTGTGCTCAGTGAAAAAACAACAAGTATGACCACATTATAGAGGTAATACCTAAATAATTAGCTGTCTCTTCTCACTTATTTCTAACACACATACACACACTCACACAAAAAAAAAATCTTCAGCTCTCAATCTCATCCTATTTTTCATTCTAAACTCACTCTTTGAAGGGAGAAAATTTTATCATGAACTTGCTCTTCCACATACAGATGAAGAAAAGAATATCAATCAGATCTAGAAGGTCACAAAAATACAAAAGTCCTTCTTGTAACATACAAATCAAGGATGCTTCCCAGAATCTTGGTAGATGATGTAAAATGTATTTTCTAAAAACTGTACCTCAACTGCGTCCAGCATATTTTGGCATTCAGGAAGCTTATTCACATAAATTAAACTGTAATATAAAGAATAGATCAGGAGGCTCAAGAGTGATATTATGTATAAAAACAAATTTTTAAAAGTTCATAAAAAGGTTTATGAGCAGGATACTCAGAATGACTGCTGAGATAAAGGAAATCGTGAGACAATAAAAGAGTGAGGTGAGGAATGAAAGATCGTGAGACAGTAATATTTGCTGAGTGAGCAACATGAATAAAAATGTTCAGTGAAGAACAAGTAGAGAGATTTCTTCCAAGTGGGATGGAGTCATTTGTGGAATTTCCCCAAAATTAGTAACTTTAAAAGCCTATAAGATAGTCAAAGCATATGTTTAAAGCCATCAGAAAGGTGGTGATTGTATGAAAATTAGATGAACCAAGATGACAGAGAGTGAGAACTGCAGAGCTGAGCGGAGCCACAGCCACTCTCTGCCTAGGAGCATTGGCTGTGCATGGAAACAGGAAAGAATGAGGAACTTCAGAAGACCACTAGTGGAACTAGGTAACCACGACCTACTGGTCTCATAGAACTGACTTGAGAAAATTCCTACAGGTCTGATTTCTCCTTTTAAGATAGTCTTCAGCCACACAAAATGGAAAGTAAAAAGATAATCAGAAGCCTCTGAAAAGCAGATCACAACTTTATCTTTATGACTTTGAAGTAGGCAAAGATTATTTAAACGTGCTACAAAAAGTGCTAACACAAAAGCGAGCTGATAAACTGGGCTTTATTAAACTTAAGAGCCTCTCTTTAAGAAAAGAAGCCAGTGAGTGTTCAAAAGAAAGCCACAGAGGGTGAGAAAATATCTTCAATACGTGACTCTTAAAGAGACACATGGCCAGCATATATAAAGAACTTCTTTGAATCAATAAAAATGATAGCAGGAAAATGAGCCAAAGATTTGCAAAGAACCTTCTTAAAATTCAAATATCCAAATGGCAAGTTAGCACAAGTTCATGAGATATCAGGGTGATGCTATTTGAAGTCAAAATAAAATACAAACCAGATTGACTGAAAGTGGAACTCTGAGACCCCACTGATAGGAGTATAAATTATTAATACACTCTGACTGCTAGAGCTAAAGATATATCTATAGTTTGGGGGAACACAACATTGGTTGTTAAATAAGTCAATTCATATTTTTAAATGACATTTTATTTTAACACATTATTACAACTTTGCTGTTTTAGTACATGATCACCAAAAAAAAAAATTGCATATGTATGAATCCAAGTTTTTCTAATATCAATCGAGCAAGCAAGCAGCATTCTTAGTTTTTATGCATTTATCTCCCATGCCAAACACACATCCCTGGGGTTCTGTCTTACAGCTCAAAACATCAACCACCATTGTGATGTGTGTTATTGACAGAAAAGATTTTCTCAACAAACTTCTCTGTGCCAGGAATAAATGTTTGCAGTAGAAATGTTTTTGCTTTTTAACATTGAACATAATGTATATTTCATCTGGGGTCCATGTGTCCCACCAATATGCTATGTCACAAATAGCTATAGTGGATCTGCTTTATGATATTGACACAAATGTCCATACTAATATTAACTTTCCAACAAAATTATTATACTTTACAGAGTGTCATGGCAGTTCTCTTTTGTAAGTTTATCCTTTTAAACAGCACAGATGCCTAAAAAGGAAGAAAGATTTCAGGAAGTTAGGGAAAATTAGAGCTGATTGTTCCTTGACAACAATCACTGGGATGGACCAATGACCACATAAACACACTCATCTACGGGCCTCTCAGTATTCAGATTTACTGCTCTATCTCCTCTCCCTTTTCTCATCCCAACTTCCCACTAAAGGTCTATATATATTTTTTAAATCCACAGAAGTCATTAATTTATTAGTAATACCAATAATATGAATGGAGGCCATGGTAAACCAACGCTTCAGCCGAGAGAGGGCTGAATTTTTACAGAGGTCTAACTTTCCTTGGCTTGTGGAAACTGATACTTACATTCTGTTTGGGTCACAGAATGTTTCTGTATATAAGATTAATATGGTTTAAGTATTGCCCTCTTTCTGTTACCTCCTTTAAAATATAAGTAGCCTTTAAAGGAATAACATGCTCAGTTCGAAATACTTCATATGTAGGTTTAATTATCAGATTGCCTAAGACCACAAGGCACTGAAAATGATATGTGAGCCCTTACAAGGGAATACAGAAATTGAAAAGTGGAAGGGTGAGTTGGAAAGACAAACATTGCCTCCTTCAAAATTATCTCAGGGAAGAGAAAAAAAAAAAAAAAAAGAAAGAAAAAGAAAAACACACAGATTGCTGTTCTCTGCTTGTGGCTGCTCCTGGAACATAAGAAGCCTTCCCATGTGGCATTGGGGTTGACATCAAAACTATAATAAAAAGATACAGAATCTCTTTCTAAGCCAAACCCTGACTGTTAGGCCCCGGGAGGTCAGAGAAGAAGAGAGAGGGGGGCTTCTTCTGTCTCCACTGAAGCTGGAGTTTACAGCAGCCAAAGCCATTTTACCCCATATTTGGCAAAGCAATCCAAAGGCTGCATCCAATCCTGCAGCTAGACTAATCTCAACTTTCAGCACCGTCTGCAAACAGAGTTGGGGGTTGCCAAGTGCCTGATTCCACTGGCCAGGGAAGCGTTCTTTTTCTGAGTGCTGCTCTGTTCTTTACTTCAGCATTGTCCAAGGGCCACTGGGTGGGGCAGGTAAAAATCATCCAAGGAGAGCAGGCCCATGTGAAGTAAAAAAAAAAAAATGTTTAAAACTCCAGTCTTAGTACTCAGCTTAGTACTTAGAACTTAGCTTTGAGGACAGAGAAAACAATTAAGAGTATGGAGCAACAGCGGCAAAAAAAAAAAAAACCAATGAGAGGAAAACTGTGAAGAATTCTGAGGACTGACCCTTGAAGACTGATGGCATTTCAGCCTGAGGTGACAGAACCAGGCCCTGCAGAGAAGCACCACGCTAGGGAAAAGTCGTCATGGGAACTGTTTCAGAAGGAGACCACCAACAAGAATTCCTATCACTCTCTCCTTGCAAGCTCCCATCTATTCCTGACCCCCAGGACTCCAGAAATGCCAGTTCTCACTGGAACAGGGTCTTCGACGGCACCAACTTGGGTCTGAACTTCGCTGAGCTCCCACACTCCTGCTTTCTTTCTATAGGCTAAACGTTTGCATTTTGCCCAGGTTCCAATGTTGATCACTTCGTATTTTTGCTTTGGCTGGTCCCATCTTCTGTGCAGGTATTTCTGAGCCTATTATTAGGCTTGGAGGGCTTTACACAGGAGACCAGCTTTGCTTGCCATACAGTTTTCTTCCTCCACAAACTCTATGGGATAATCTGGGGTGCTATTGGCCTAGTAGTCTGTGCCGGTGGTGACACCAGAATGCCTGACAAATATTAACAGTTCCATGGCCCTCAGAATACATTGAAAGGGCAAGAGAGGAAGACTCAGAAACGTAGGGACCGAGCTCTGTGCCACCCACAGCAGCCCTGGGCACCAGCAGAGCCCTCCTCAGACGCTCCTTCCTTTGCACATCATTAGGACTTTATTTCAACCTCCTGGTGAAAAGGTGATTTCAACTGATGGGTTAAGGAAATCGAAGTATTTCCCTCCCTCTATTTATACCTAAAACAGAAGAAGCACAGCAATTCTAAGTCCCAGGGACACTGGGAGAGGAAGATGTGATTATCACAGAGTGAGGCTCACCCAGCTGCTGCCATCAGGGGACCATCTCATTGGGGGGTGAGGGTGGAGGACATTTTCAGGTTTGGGGGTAATTCAGTGAAGCAGCAGCAGGAAAGGCCATTGCAGTTATAGGCAGGGGTGAGCAAGTAATTTTGGACCTCAGGCTAATCCCTCAGATCCTTTGAACTGACTGGTTTTTCCTTTTACTTGGGAAACAGAGTGTTTTTCCCTCTAGAGAGAGTTTCCAAAGAAGAGTGGAGAAAGAAAAGCCATGGAGTTCACACGAGTTGGGGAGGAGCAGGAACTCCCACCACCCCTGGCTGAGTCTGCGTGTCCCTGCAGCCACCAGCACTCAGGAGCAGCAGCTAATGCTGTTGACACTGAACTCCAGGAAGGAACCAGGTCCCCATCTACCCATTGGTCTAAAGTTGGAAAAGTTAATGTCCTTGTTGGTCTAGCCTCCGTAAGGTTAAAAAAATCCTCACACAAAAAATTTCTTATAAAACAAATGGAAAAAGAAAAGCACACAAGTAGCTTTCTTAACAAAACAAAGACACATTTTACCAACTATTGCATGTCCCTACTCTCTGTTAAGACAGTACTATGTGGGAAAGATGCTGAGTCACCCCAGCTGTGCTGATCACCAATCCAAAGCAGAGTTTGGATGGCATTGCCTCTGAGAATGGTGACACCCAGACCCTCCCAGAACCTCAACCAGTGGTGGTATTGACCACAGGTAAATTCCCCACTCTCTTGTGGCTGTGAGCAGGCTTCACTTAAAATCTCCAGTCCCTTGGAAAAGGTAAGCAATGTGTTATCTTGTGGAGGCTCTCCAGTTGGCTTTAGAGCATCTTTCACATCTTTTTTATTTTTGCATTTGCACTCACTCCTTTAAAGCAATTTTCTCTGTGTGGGTGGCTTGTCTAGAGCACACCCTCTTGCCTGCCCTTGGCTTCTTTACCTAGTGCTCCAGGCTTATATCCAGGCTTAGGGTCACTGACAGTCCTGTGGGCTTGACGCTTTTATCATTATCCCTGCAGGCTGTGTGTCTCTATCGAAGTTCCTTATAAACTGAGGGATGCCTCCAATTTCTTACTGCTGCAAAACAATAGTTCTACTCATCCCACTGTTTCCTAGCGCTTACTGAAGAGACTGTTCTTAGATCTGCACAGTAATCATCAGGGGAAGAGCTCTAGGATATATGGCAACTGTCTCTTCCTCAATGGTCTTTGAAGGCCTGTGGGGCTGCTGAACACTGGAGGGTTAGAGAAACAGGGACATGGGTTGGTTTAAATCAGGGTTTGGGCAGGAAGCAGTGTCATCACAAGTATCACAGAATAAGGCATGTATTGTAAAAACTAGACCTTCTATAATTGAGAGAGTCATTTGGGAAGTAAAGTTTTGGAGTGGAAAAATCAACAAAAGATCATTAACTTGCCAAGGTGTGACTTAGTGAATTGGAGCTTGCAGAAACATCTGGAATTTAGGAATTATCTGCTGTACAAGACTGAAGGTGTTTGACTGTTACCGCTGTCCCTATGAGTTTGCAGAGAAGGGTCAGATGGCAGACTGTGGATGCTATTGGCCAGCAGGGCTATCTGTTGAGATCATGAGATCGTCAAGAACAAATAGAAAGCCACCTCTCATTGACAATAATCAGATCACCTTCTGCTTCACATCCACCTCCCAAATCTCATGCAACTCACTCTGGACAGCCCAAACCAAGGAGAGGTTCCATTGAGGACTCTTGGCTGGCTTCAAGTTTTGAAACAAGAAACAACTAAATGCAGAGACAGCAATTGCCAACGCTAAGGCCAAAATTCAGGAGCAAGTTATGACAGGACCAAATAAACTGGACTTTCTTGCCACACAGTTCTGGCAGGCTCTGTCCCTAATCACTGTGATTCGCCCTAAAATGCAATTCTAACCGCTGGCTGGCCTTACTCCTTACTCCTACATCTCAATTGTCCTTGCTTTTATTTCCTACCCTCTCTCCTTCTCTTCTACCCCCTCATCTTTTTCTTCTCCATTTCCCCAAATCCACAGCCCTTGAAAAGTCTACTGTGAAATATGGACACAGTGTTTCTCACGGTGGCCAGTGGGTCACCTGTTTCAGAAATGCCCATGGTTTTATAAACAGATTCTAGATCCCTTACTTCAAACCCACTAAATCAGAATCTATGGTGGTGGGCCCAACAATCTGAATTTTTAAAAAATATATTTTATTGATTTTTTACAGAGAGGAAGGGAGAGGGATAGAGAATTAGAAACATTTATGAGAGAGAATCATTGATCAGCTGCCTATTGCACACCCCCTACTGAGGATATGCCCGCAACCAAGGTACATGCCCTTGATTGTAATCGAACCCGGGACCTTTCAGTCTGCAGGCCAAAGCTCTATCCACTGAGCCAAATCGGTTTCAGCAACAATCTGAATTTTTAACAAGTATTCTAAATAATGCTTATGCACACCCAGTTTTTAAAAGCACTACACTAGGGGTGTCGAACTCAATCAGAGAAGGGGCCAAAATCTAAAATCCAGCCTAAATCGTGGGCCGAATGGTTTACTGAACAATCATAAACTGTCATTGTGATGGAAACACAGCAGAGTGCAGTGATGACAGCGTGGTGCGGGCCACATTACAAGGCCTGGCGGGACGGATTTGGCCCGCGGGCCTTGTGTTTGACACATGTGCACTACACTAAAGGCTTCAAGAAAACAAGTTTATGTTATTATTGGTTAGCCCCTGATACATAATCCTTATGCCATCAAAATATTGTTTACCCTGCTATTTAATCTCCTAATTATATTATTTAACATGTTTTGTTTTTGTTGAAAACAGTCTTCAGCAACCAAGAGGACAAGCTTCCAAAGACAGTTGGTAACTGGTTGCCACTGGAAAAAAAATTGTTAGGAAATAGTGATGGAGTGGAGGAGGGCGTCCCACATGTATAGCCTACAGTGGAGGAAGGCTTACTAGTAAGCTTCACTCTCTTGCTCTTTCCTCTGTAAAATATTCTCTTCCATCTTAAAAATCTTTATTATTTTCCCTTCTTCTTCTAATTGTTTAGGCTTCCTGAATATCTTAGGGCCTAAGACTTAGGCCATCATAAAATATTTTTTTAAATACTACTGCTAGAGAGGCTGAAACAATAGAAATTTCCTTGTCCTCTCTCCTGAGCCGACAAGAACATCTACTACAGAGTTTCTCAGCCTTTGGCACTACTGACATTGGGTTTAGAAAATTCTTTATTGGAGAGTGGGGGATACCCTATACATTGTAGGATGTTCCTATTAGCAGGTAACATTCCCCACCCCAATTATGTCAACAACAAAAAATGTCTGAAGACTGCCAAGTGCCCTTTTGGGGGCAAAATTGACTGTGGTTGAAAACTACTTAATCAAAACATTAGCTTCTTCATTTTAGCCTCATTTCTAGGGATGAGAGGATCCATTTGATCTTAAGCAAAAAAGCCTAATTCTCACTCTGTTTGTGTCACTGTTGGGACCTCAGAAAAAGTATAAATGTTTACCAGTCTTTTCCTTTAAATGCCATGAAGTTCAAGCAGAGAGTTTCTGAGGCGTCAGAGGAACTGTGCTCAGAGATTGTAGACCAGCCACAAATGATGTGAACTTAAGAGCACTGACTTTGCCTTTGAATATTTTCATTTAAAAAATGAAGGGGATCTGATTAGGGTTCGTTAGGATCCCTTGAAGCACTAATAGTCCATGAAATATTCCAATTTCTATATAAAACATCAGCAACCATTAATAATAATTATACTTCTGATTCACAGTCTGAGCAATTAAGGCGGAATCTGAGAGTTGAGTCTCCGGGATGGAGGCAATAAAAGGCACAGTGGCATCTGCTTTAAGTAGCTTAGTGTGTTGGTCAGGAAGCGCTTGGGTTAGCAGATGACAAAGTTCAGGAGTTCAACGACATACGGACAAAGCAGGGAAGACTTCACAGAGGAGATGGGAATTAAGCTGAGCCTCAGAAAACTATCAGGATAAGGACAAAGAGAAAAAGAGTGCTTTGATCTGCTGGCAATGGATGTCCACCTGGCTGTATATTAGATCACTCTGGGAAATGCTTTGCTCTTCCCTCTGCCCGGGCTTCACCCTAAGTCAATTAAGACCAATCTCTAAGGATGAGTCCTGGGCACTGACATTTTCCCCCCCAAAGTTCCCAAGTTGATTCTAATCTGCCGGGGGGGGGAGGGGGGAGTGAGAATAACCGCTAAACAAGGCAGAGCAAGATGAGTAAAGCTCTAATTATTTTAATGTTATAATAACACTTACCACCTGCAAGGTCTTTTCATGCTCTTGGCATTTAAGTTGAAATGTATATTAATTACTTACCAAAAGAAAATACCAAAAGGCCTTGCCTGGGCCCCGACCTTAAGCAGGAGTATGAACACCTGGGGGCTGCATGGGCACCTCTGTTGACAAATGCTCACACCTGTGCCTCCTCACCCACCCACACAGCAGGAGGAATGAGAGCTCCTCCGAGGCACTCCTAACCCTGCACACACATCCACTGCAGGTGCTTTTCTAGAGCAAGGGTCCCTCTCCACTTTCCCCCGACAGAGAGTGAAGCAGGCACTGTGATTTACTCAAAGTTGTGTTCACAGGAGTAAGCACGGTGCCCAGTACATGTTGAGTAGCTGAAAGAATGAATGAACAAATGAAGACAATATAGTCATCCAAGGGTACCAACTCATTGTTGGATACAGGCTAAAGGATTAGATTTTTACATATAAGATTTTTCCAGCCAAGGTGATGCCAAGAGTTACAACAAAATAAACTGTCTTCATTCAGAACTTCATACTTCCTAATCCGACATAACTTTGAGGTGTCCTTTCATTTTCTTTTCCCTGAGAGAACCCTTATAGGAGCATGTAAATAAGCCAGATAAGAAGATTTCACTTTAGAAAAAGCAGAAGACCCGAGGAGGGGAAGACTGTTCACTGTTTGAAAATATTTTGTTTTAGAACCATGTGTGTATATAATCTATTCAAAATAACATAAAATAAATATAACCAGCAGAAGAGATTTATATTTGGGTTTGACAAATGTTTTTCTTATCTACACCAATTCTAGCCAGTCAGTTGTGGTGAGTAAGCATGCTGTGTTGAGGATTATGGGTCTAAAGCCTTGCTCAGGAAAAAGAAAAATAAGTGTCATAATCAGTAATGTCAATCCTTATGCTCAGAAAGAGATGGTAGCACTGTGCAGTTTCCTTCTTTGGATTAATGTCATGAACACTTTGCTAACCAATCAGATTAACATATCTCACTTGGCCAAATATACTTCCATAAATTATATTTTGTGCTATCCTCAAAAATCACAGGGGAGGAAAGCAAGCCAAGGTATTATTATTCACGTTTTATAAAGGTGAACTCTGAAGCTCAGAAATCTCCAAAGCTTGTTGAAGTGTGGCTGACTTGTTGAGCTCATCACACCTGATAAGTTAGTAAATGGCTGAAGTCACACCCGGGCACACCTTCTGGGGTCATGCATCCAAGAGTTTTCCTGATAGTCCATGTAGTATGAGAGCAACAGGTTTGCTGTCCTTTTTTGTCATTCAATTTATTGGGGTGACACTGGTTCACAAAACCATACAGGTTTCAAGTGAAGAACTCAACAAAATATCATCTGCACACTATAGCTTGCACCCATCACCCAAGCAAAGTCTCTTTCCATCATCATTTTCCCCACCTTGGTCAACTTCCACCTAGCCCCTACCCACCTTTCTCTCTGGCTATCACACTGTTGTTTATCTATGTGTTATAGGGGTGTGTGTGTGTTGCTTTTTGTGTTGTTGTTTTTTTTTTTTTAACAAAACAAAACAGGACTTTATTGTTTTCAGGTCGGGGCAGTCTGAGCAGGTCGGGGACTGAGGTGACGGCAAGGAGCGAGCCCCTACTTGCCGGCGATGAGGGTGTTCCGCAGCATCACGATGACCGAGGCGCCGCGCAGGAACATCTTGGAGATGTAGCGGTCCTTGTTGACGGGCTTGGACTTCTTCTTGCCCTTGCCGCTCTTGGGGACCTCCATCCACATCTCCTTCACATTCTCCAGCACCATGTTGCAGTGCCTGTCAAAAGCCTTCACGCGGCCCAGGAGCTTCTTGTTGTTGCGACAGTTGATGAGCACCTGCGTGTTGTTCTTGACGGACTGCGTGAGCACGGAGAGCGGGCCCGTGTTAAACTCCTCCTCCTCCCGCTTCTGCAGTTCCTCCGGGGTCATCTCACTCTTGGGCTTGTTGAGAAGGCTCATGGTGGCGGTGGTTGCGCTCTCCAAACGCTCCCCTGTGTTGGTTTTTTTTGTTGTTGTTTTTTGCTTAATCCCTTCACCTTCTTTTACACAACAACCCTCCCCTCTGACAGCTGTCAGTCTCTTCCATGTATCCATGCCTCTACTTCTATTCATTTGTCAGTTTATTTTGTTCACTAGATTCCACATATAATTGAGGTCACATGGCAATTTCTTTCTCTGACTGACTTATTTCACTTAGCATAGTAATCTCCAGGTCCATCCATGCTGTGGCAAAAGGTAAGAGTTCCTTCTTTTCTTTCAGCCACGTAATCCATTATGTAAATGTATCACCGCAATCCCACTTTTGGGAAACAATAATTTGAAAGAATATATGCATCCCTAGGTTCATTGCAGTGTTATTAACAATAGCCAAGATATGAAAACAGCCAAGTGCCTATCAATAAACGTGAATCAAAAACATACTGTGGTACAGGTTTACCTCTTATTGGGAGCAAAGGTGAGGCATGAAAGTGACTCTTTAAAGATATTACAACTAGTTCTCCATAGGCTAAAGTTAGTTAAGTAAGACTGCATTCAGCATTGAAAATGAGAAGATACTTGAGTATCACTGACCCATTCCTTAACTCTGCCCTTTACAGCCAATGCATTCTTTCAGGGAGACACACCTAACTGAAGGTTGAAAGTCTGACTTGTTGACTAAGGGCCTCAGGTAGCTGAGGAGGAGAGGGGATTAATAGAGAGAAAGAAATAGCCATGCTGACCTAATTCACAGGGATGTAATTACCTAACGAACCATTGTAAAGTACTTTGAGAACAAAGTGTGGTCTAAGTGCTAACTAATATTACTACCAAAGCTAATTTCATGTTGCTCTGCTATAGCCAGGTTCCCAGAATGCTCACCCGGCTGGCTCACCTTTCACAGCCTGCCCACTCCTGGAGGCAGCATGTTAAAAACGAACCAGTCACCACACCCATTTTCCCCCTGACCTACTCCTGAGATGCACCTTCTCATCTCCTTTCAAGGCTGTAACTTCACACCTTCCCCAATCATGAAAGAATCTCTGGCTTGTTTTTGGCATTCCACAGAATGTCATTAAAACATACCCAGAGTCTCTCTTTCTTTATGATCAGCGTTTCCTTGTGAGTGTCCCACCTGAGCACAGAAGCCATGCCATAAGCCAGTGTCTATTCAACACATGCTAATAATACCCTAGCACCTCATAATTGTCCAGCCCTTTTATTTCTGCAAAGCACTCTCCAAGCACTTCTCCCATAAAATCTGTCTGAGAAAGACAGGGCGGGGCTGATCACCAACACAGTAAGAGTTTCAGTGACTCAAGTTGCTATTAATATCAGAGTGGGATTAAAATATTCAAGTCTGCATTTACAGCATACTAGCCAGTGACTGACAGATCAGAGATCTTCAACAATATTTGCTGAATTGAGGCATGAGTGAACACAATAATGAAAAGGAAAAGGTGCCTGTTGGAACTCCCAAACCAGTGCTCTTCGCATTTTGTCACATGGATGCCATATGCTGTATCAGGACAAAGTTCTAACCCGACAGAATGCTAGGAAAAGATTTCTGCTCCCACTTCAGTAATGTTCTGAACTGGGTAAGTAGAGAGGGTGCCCACAACAAGCCCCATTTCTGTGGGATTGGTGTCCTATATCCACAATCTTTCAGGGAAGAAAAATGTGATTAAAAACTGACCATTATTATAAGAGAGCATTTATTGAGGGCCAATTGTAATAACTATTCCCATTTAAAACTGCTTTGCCATTTGAAAAGCACTTTCCCTTCCATTAGTCTATTTGATCCTTCTAATAATGCTCTGTACACTGTGTCATCATTATCCCACATCTTACAGATGAGGACAATGAGCAAGGAGAGAGGCTAGGAAACCTGGCCAGGGTTAGATAGCTCATAACAGACCTGGTCTGCAAACAAAATGTAGCGTCTTCTAAGTCAGCACTCCTTCACTGCATTGTGTTTCTTCCACACACACACAAAAAAAAATAAAAAGTGGGAGGCTCATTTCTAGGACCATTTCTAGAAAAATGCCAAATTCTCCATCACCTTCATCTCTTCTGCCTATGCCTCCTTGTGCCCACAAACTACCACCCAGGCATCCTCCACTTCCTGACCAAGGCCTCAGCTGAGTAGCAAGAGTAGGAATATGGACTTAGAGCTCATTAGTAGGACCCTTTCTCTTTAAAATGCATTTTTAGAGGACAATGTCTTCAAGTGCTACCTTCCCAAAGCCGTTGCCTGCCAAAGAAAATGACTAATGGAGGAATTTAGGGAATGTAACAGAGGAGCAGTTTAGGGGCAGGGAGGCAAGACTGAGGAATGGCAATTCTATGTTTGTGAATTACCAACACAAAGGAATGAATTTCCCGAAGAAGTTTTCAATAAGATTTGTTCATTCCTTCCTTCCTATCATTATGAGTGCTTAACTCTTTATGCAGGGACTTGCAAGATGGTGCAATATGAAAACATAAGAAGGAATGATTTTTTAAATTATTTAATGAATGTCTTCCTTCTCTCCACAGATTGACCTATTTTATGTGGCTTTACTTACCCTTCCTGCTGCAGGCCAGAGGCCCTGGCTCTGGAGTGGTTACCATGTACTATAACACGGCCTAGTTTTAAACTTTACCAGTGTCTTTCTCTGTTTGTTGGTTTGAGTTTTCTTCTGTTGTGTTGTTTTGTTTTGTTTTTTGAAGAAAAGCTTGTGTCTTTTTATTTGTAACTCAGAGAAACTCAGACAACTTCTAAAAATCAGATCGAGGATGGTAGGTCCTCCCACACCACACCCTCAGGTTTACTGTCCATTCAGTTTATAGAGAAAGTCACAGGGGAGGGAGAAGAAAGAATCTGGGCTTGAGAACCACCACCAGAAAAGAGACTGAGGATTGGCTACTAACACAGACTTAAGTTACTGGAAGTAAACAGACCAGAACTTGTCACTTTTAAGGGCCCTGTATTGTGAAAGACAAACTGTGACTCCTTTGGCATAAAATAAACTTTGAGTCCCCAAACTGGCATCAGCAGAAAATAGGCAACAAATGCTCTATAGCTCTCAAGGATGGCAAACCCCCTTCCCCCCCAACACCAATTTCAGAAAGGGTCACAGGAAAAATGTTCAAAGAGGGGCTGACCACAACCAGTGCCCCAGAGGATTACTCCCAGAGTCATAATCAAGTCTCATCCCAAGCTTCAGCCTTTCTCACCCTGGAGAGGACCCTTTATAAGGACCGCCCACCAGGATTTCACAATTGCTGGGGAACTTTGCAGATGGGAGTTTTTAATAGCTGTCATCTTGTCCCTACTTTACAATGTACATTGGGGGTGGAGGGTGGAGTGGGGGTGAGAGGGCAGAACACTTGTTCTCCGAGTTCCTAAGTCACCAGATCACAGGGAGTCAGCCTGGGACCTCATGGGCAGGGTGTGCATCACCCGGAGTTCCTGAGCAATGAGCTGGACTCTGGGTGACTCCATGGAGCTGCAACAAGTGTTCTATGGAGGAGTGGAAGGGCATGCAATGCTCAAAGGAGTGGGCCAACTGAGAGATCACTAGGTGCTCATTATAGCCCATTTCCTGTCCCCTCTGGGCACACAGTGAGATTTCATATTCCAGACACCCTTGAAATCTCATAGGGCCACACTCTAGTAGAAAACCGTGATGTGTAACCATGGCCTGGCCCATCTCCTCTCCCTTTTCCCCATCCACCAGCTAGGAGGGAATAACTCTAAAGCACAAAGAATGGCAGAACCACAGGTGAAAGGAGTCTGCAATCTGAAAGCATCACATGGAAGAGCCCAAGAGCGCTGTGGTGAGAAGACATGGACTTCCTATTGCGTTACACCATTATGATTTTAGGATGTGACTGTTTTGGAAGTTTGTGTCACCTCATAATACATACAACTATATTTTGAATCCTGGGGTAACGGTTTGAATCTTATTCATCCCTGTGTTTCCTGCAGCTCCTGAAATAGCTCCTGATGTACCTTCTACACAGAACAGGAGATAAAAAACAGTTTTCAATAAATATACAAACAACTTGATGAAGAGAGCTTCATCAGAACGGCCAGGGACAGAAGTCAGATTCTCTCTATCAAATCCAATAGAGAAGATTCCTTGGTTGTTTCATCTGCTAAAGGGGAGGTTAGTGCCTGCTTCATAGGCATGAGAGGGAAATTATATAACACATGCAAAGTACTTAGCATGAAATGAACATTTCATTATTAGCAGGATGTTTTATTATTAGCTGTGAACTCTACACAAAGTGGTTTCTTAGATAAAACAAACCATGTCTCCAAGAACAGAGTGGAACTAGTTTTCTTGAAATTAAAACCTGTGTCTGAATCATGTATATCTGAAAGGCTCAAGCAGTCTTACATACAGAGCTGGGGGTGAGGTTGAACTGTATTATGCAGAAGGGCAGGGAGAGGAAAAATTATTTGAATGGTACTAAGAAGAAACACAAAAGTGAGCATGTAGGTAGTGCTAATAAATTATTTTATGGATTGTTTATTATTTTGTAAAATTTAGTGTTTGTGTTTTGAATCTACATTGAAAAGAAGTATTTATTCTCACATTTAAATTCACATTGTATAGCTAATTGTCACAAACAGCCCAAAATTGCAAAAGGTCAAAATATTGTTCAAATGAAATCTATGTAAGGGACAGGATATAATAAAAATTCATGGAGTGACTTTTATACAAACCCCAAATTATTTGAGAATAAACCTACAGAGAAATCATTGATCGTTACCTATTGGAACATTAGGAAAATGTCTGAACACTATAAACCCATAGGAGAGTTCCTTATAGGTAGTTGGGCAGAGTTAAAAGTATATAGAAATATTTATTTCTTCTAATGTTTTCATATGATTCATATTAATAACAGAACTCAGTTATGAGAGGTAGAGAAAGAAACAAATTATACTAACAATCTGTTGAAAATTCAGTCACAACTTGAAACTAAAACTAAAGTATAATATAATGTACCAAAATGGATTTTGGCATCAGCATTCATTTACTGCCTAAAGAATGGGGTGAAATGCATGGAATAAATCCAAACAGAACAGCGATTTTCAACCTTTTCCTTTTCATGGTACATATAAACTAATTACTAACATTCTGAGGCCCAACAAAAAATCTACTTTTTGCCACTCTTGGAAAAAAAAAAAAGTGTAATTTTGATCCCTACAGACAGAATGGCTGTTGTTGTGTTGGCTGCTGTCATTTGGGAAAAGAGATCAGTTCCCCTGACTCAATAGTCAGATATTGCATGTTTTAAAAGTTCTTGAGACACACGGTATGCCATGGTACACTGGTTGAAAATTGCTGAAACAGAAGCACACATCACCAAATATACTTAAATGACACTAATTTAAACGGAAAGTTCAAATCTGCAGCTCCCTACAATGAGGCATTCTGGGACTTCCAACCCCAACCTCTTTCCTCTCTTAGGTATATGAGTAACCTAGGTCTCCGGGTGCTGGGGATGGGTTACCCAAGCACATTCCCAAATGCTCCACATTCTTCCCAGACAAGATATTGTCACTTCTCAGTGTGCAGCCTTGTTATTCATTTAGGTGAATCCTGAAGGAAGAGGGTTGTGGGCGGACCTCCTGTTTCCTAAGCAGCCATGGCAATGAGTGGTATAAGGTGGAGATTGGGGCAGGGATCCAGAACCAGCAGTTCTGGAAAAGGTGATGATGGAAGGGCATGTTGTCAGGTCTGGTCTATAAGACTAGTGAAGCATACTGGTTCTTTCCCTTGGCCTGACAGGAAGCCAAGCACCAGGGTACTGAGAACTTATGTCAAGGTTACACTGAGAACACTTGCCCTGACCTCTGGGAGCTGATGACCTAGGAAGGTCATCTTGATGGGAGCTGAATCCACCTGTGATTCCAGGGTTTGGAGGGCCCTGGGAGCAGATATCAAAGAGAACTTGGGAACTGAAATGAACACTGGCAGATGAACACCATAGACCTAGGCCAGTGGTCGGCAAACTCAGTAGTCAAAAGAGCCAAATATCAACAATATACAATAACTATAAATTTCTTTTGAGAGCCAAATTTTTTAATCTTAAACTTCTTCTAACACTATTTCTTCTAAATAGACTTGCCCAGGCTGTGGTATTTTGTGGAAGAGCCACACTCAAGGGGCCAAAGAGCCGCATGTGGCTCTCGAGCCACAGTTTGCTGACCATGGACCTAGGCAACCTAGAAACCTGCATTTCAGAATATCTGCTGTAAAGTCACCAGCAGAACTCAACGGAATTGTCAAGGTCACAGAGGGTTAGTACAAGTGGGCCTGCTAAGCAGAAAACACCAATGTAGGAAGTGGATTCTGGAGGAATGTTCTCTATCTTCAGCTATCCTTCCCTTGAAGTTATTAGTCTTTGGCTGGTTCATTTGTCCATCCATTCATTCATCACTCAATATCAAGCACTTATTAAGTGATTGTAAAAGTCCAGGCACTGGGGAATCATAATGAAAACAACACAAGTCAAAGAACAAAGACAGGCAAAGCTTTGTCCTAACAGAGCTACAGTCTACTGTTGGTGGGCAGACTCAGGGAAATACTTTTTTTTAATGAAAGAAAGGGTTGTTGTTTGTCAGATGATGATTAGGGCTATGGGGAAAATAAACAAAGAAAAAGGGCAGAAGAGGGAGAGAGCTGCTCTTTTACATACAATAAGCAAGGGAGGGCTGCTCCAGAAGGAGGCATATGTACAGAAATCACAGGAAGTGAGAGAGAAGTGTGCATCTCTGGAGAGAGAAGCCTTCCAGGAGGCCAGGGAGCTGGTGCAAAGGCCCCGGGGGCAGGTGCATTCTTGGAGGAATGAATAATCATCTGCGGGCCATTGTGGCTAATTGAGAGGCCAGTGAGAAGACAGATGAATCAGGGACTGCCCTGTGGACGATTTAAGCTTTTTGTTTTTGTTAGTTTGTTCTGGTGAGTGATTTGAGAGGCTGTTGGAGGATTTCAAGGGAAGGTGTGACATCATAGTTACAACCTGAGTTTTAAAATGATCACTTGGGCGGCTGAGCTGAGTCTGTGGGGGTAAGGGTAGACGCAAGTAAACCTTTGGAGACCCTGTGACAGGAATCTAAGGTTACCAGGCAGATGATGCTCTGTGTCACATCCCTGGGACCTACATGGGGGTTCAGCTACAACTGCGATGGCAAGCTTCCACGGCACTCCTCCAGCCCACCCCGGGTCAGCTTCTCTGACTGAGGATCTTCCTCCACACACTTGGCAGCTTAAAAGTACCAGCCACCAGAAGTCTGACACCCAGGAGCAACTGTCAACCGAGCAGGGATGCAAACTGACGGGTACATGCCTCACCTTCCCAGCCCTTGGTGGCTTTCCTGGCCCTCAGTGGGCAGCGGAGGCTCATCCGCAAGCCCACGGTGGGATGGTACCCAGGTCACACACAGCGTCATCCAAAGTGTTAGCACACTTTATCACCTTTTCTCCTTTAGGGCCTTTCTGCCTCCCAGATCTTCTCCCCCCGCCCCCCCAATCCCACCTAAAAATATGGGGTTTCTATTACATCTTTCATAAGCCAAACTGATAACAAAGCGAGGACGCAATTACCTTTGGATGTGTTGAATGGAGACAATGCAGATGCTCACAGCCAGCGCAGAGCGATGGGGGTTGATGCTGCCCATTGTGGGCAGTTTCCGGGGAGCCTGGAGGAGAGTGCACCTGCACCAAGTGCCGGCTGTTCTGGCCAAGTGCTGCAAAGCACACCCCAACGCTGTCGGCGCTTTCCGTCTTTCACGTCTTTTATCGTAAAAGTGAGCCTCCTCCTCAGGTTGCTGGTGGTTAGAGAGAACAAGTACAGTAAACAGTGGATTTTGAGGACGTTAACCTCATAGACTTCAGATTTAACAGGCAAAATTTCCGGTCCATATGTCATAGGTGAAAATGAACACCTTGTTCATTTTAAAATGCTTTTACCGAGATTTGCTTATAATTAAATTAACAGCATAATTTTTTGTTATTAATTCACTTATTTTTTAAAAACAAATTTAAGCAAATAGGCTATATGTTGAAAAAAACCGCTGCAGTAATTTCGCAGACAGAAATATTGCATATCTATCACTATAGTCTACATCCGTGGTTGGCAAACTGCAGCTCGTGAGCCACATTGGCCCCTTGAGTGTGGCTCTTCCACAAAATACCACAGCCTGGGCAAGTCTATTTTGAAGAAGTGGCATTAGAAGAAGTTTAAGTTTAAAAAATTTGGCTCTCAAAAGAAATTTCACTGGTTGTACTATTGATATTTGGCTCTATTGACTAATGAGTTTGCCAACCACTGGTCTACATATTTAAGACCAAGAGTCAACACTGGTAAGCAATTTTCGGTGAATGATTAGCATATGATCACACAAAATAGCCTGCAGTGATTGGTTCTTTCACTGTGGGGGCGTGACTTTCTGTGGTTTTTAAGGCTCATGGCCCCGTGTTTCCAGCACGTGGTACACATTCCATGTGTTTTAAGGCAGGTGTTCCTAGCACGTGAGCTAAGCCAGGCCCCAGCCATGTGCATTCTTTTATTTGTGGTGACTGGCAAATGCATGCATTTACTAAACCTACTCAGTATAAATTTAACAATAACACATATAGGAAACTTTTCTGTGAAACTAAACTTTTCATACAGACTTCACTTTAATTACACAACAATGTCTGCATAGGTAAAAACGGGTAAATTAATTTATCAAGCTGTTAATATACATATTCAGAAAACCTATTTTATTATGTAATGGACTTTTGTCTTTAACAGACACCCCCGCACCCAAATTAGTCCATTATAAGAAGGTTTTACTGTACTGATGTAGGTCTTAAAAGTGTATCATCCTAAAGAGAACTTTTGAAAAGTTGGGGATGCCTGTCCTTGCTCTCCAGTTCTTGTCCCCACATCTACATTTGGGGGGTTCCAAGTGAACATGTCAGGTAAGAGGTGACAGTAGCTTAAACAAGGGCAGGAGCTCACAGGATATGTGGAATAATATGCATATGCTGTAGAAATATAATAAAAGCGGGAAAAAGTATTTGTAGTGTTAGCCTCTTAATATATATTATCCCTGGCAGTTGATTCTGCTTGGATATATTGGTACATTTGTATAGTTTTGGTGATAAAAGAATAATACTAAACGTAGTACATTGCAGTTTAATATTCATTTAGTATGTTATGATTATCTTATTTTTCAGTAAACTCAGTGAATGTACTTATAAATTCTAACCCAGGTTCATTGTACATAGCATTTTCTACTCCACACAGCATAAATTTTAAACTAATTCTCCACTGTTGAAGATTTAGTTTATTTCCAATTCCTCGATACAACACTTCAATGAATACCCTTGCACAAACATCTTTGAGCATTTGTCTGATTATTTCTTTAGGATAAATTCCTTACAATGAGACTTCGCTGTCAAAGCATGTTTACAATTTTAAGTACTTTCCATGTTGCCAAATTCTGCCACAAGCTTTTAAAATTTACATTCCAATGGGAGTGTTTCTCTTTCATCATGAGCAATACTCTAGTGTTTTTTGAGAGATGGGGTGCTGAGGGAGGGAGTGAGGGGAGGAGAGGTATTCTTGAACACACAACTATCTCTTTATGTTTCTATTAGTTTCATTTGATTTTAATTTGATGCTTAATTTTTAGAATTAGTGGATTTATTAGCATTTAATTAATTGAAAGATTTCATGTGGATGTTTAAACACTCTAGTATATAAACTATTTTTAAAAACTCATGTTTTTCTTATTAATAAAACATTACCCACCAGAAACTGTACCATTTTCTCATTGGAATCCATATCCTGATTTCTTGTAGTCTTTTATTAAAGAAATAATCCATTTCTCATAAGCATTTGATAGACCAATGTGGCTTCCATAATTTGGAATGACTATGAAAATTTTCCAGAATTGTATCACACAAACCTTGGTCACAAAAATATTAAGCTTACTTTCATTTTCAAAATCTTTGTCCATCCATTTGAGAAAAAAAAAAAGTGGTATCTCATGTTGCTTAATTCACATTTCTAAATTACACACACTTTGTTTTACTGTTTTATCCTTTGCTTTATTTTTTCCAGCTTTACTGAGAGATAACTGACATACAACATTGTATAGGTTTAAGATGTACAACGTGATGATTTGATGCACATATATATTGTGAAATGATTCCCACAATAAGGTTAATTAACACAGCCATCTTTCAAATAATTATAATTTTATATGTGTATGGTGAGAACATTTAAGATTTACTCTCTTAACAAGGTTTTGGCCCTAGCCTAGTTTGATGCTAAATTGCTACATATTTTCTACATTTTTCTGTATTTCACCAGCTTTCTAAGAAAATGCTAAGCACACATAAGATTTAATAAACCATCTGGGTTAGAAAAACAACAATACACACACACACACACACACACACACACACACACACTAGAGTGCACAAAATTCATGCATTGGAGTGGGGGATTCCTCAGCCCAGCTTGCCCCATCTCACAGTCCGAGAGCCTTCAGGGGATGTTCTACTGATGACTTAGACCCACTCAGGGAGCAGGCCTAAGCCGCAGTCTGGCCTCCCTCTGCAGAAGGCAACCAGGCTGATCGGGGAAAAGCACCAGCCCCATCTCACCACTGCTGCTGCTACTGCTGGCTCCCATACTCACCAAGGTGTTTTCATCGACATGGACTCCAGTCCCTTCATCACGAAAACATGACAACTTTCTTTAGGCATTTTCAAGATGTCTCTTTCATAGGATATGACCTTTCCTTCCTTCCTTCCTTCCTTCCTTCCTTCCTTCCTTCCTTCCTTCCTTCCTTCCTTCCTTCCTTCCTTTTTTTTTCCCCCCCCTCACCTGAGGATATTTTCCATTGATTTTTAGAGGGTGTGGAAGAGAGAGGGAAAGACTGAGAGAAACATCAATGTGAGAGGGACACTTTGATTGGTTGCCTACTGCAGCGTTTTTCAACCGCTGTTCCGCGGAGAGATGTTGCCTGGTGTGCCGTAGGTGCAGACAAGACAAGAATTTTATAATTTTTCACTATTTTGTTTACTTAATATTTCATAATAAAGTAATTATAAAATACTTTCTTTGTGTTTATTTGATTCCTATTCAAGAGAATTACTTTATATATAGTCAATATAGGCACAGAGTTAAATTTTTTAACATTTTCTAATGGTGGTGTGCCTCATGATTTTTTTCATGAAACAAGTGTGCCTTTGCCCAAAAAAGGTTGAAAAACACTGGCCTACTGCATGAGCCCTGACCTGGGCCCCCGCCAGGGAGAGCCTGCAACCTAGGTACATGCCCTTGATCAGAATCAAACCCGGACCTTGCAGTCTGCAGGCAGAGGTTTTATCCACTCAGCCAGACCTGCTAGGGCAGGATATGACATTTCTTAGCCCCTCCAGCAGCGGATTTTCATTTTTTCCTCCAGGAGTGAGGTGGAAAAACCCTAGATCATCTTCTTGGATTCTTATTAACCAAGTTACCAAGAACACTGTGAGTTCCGTACCGGGACCTTAGCCAGTGAGTGGTCAGAGGCTGTCCGCAATGATGGGCAGAAGGGAACTGTGTGCGTGCAGCAGTGTGTCTGCTCCAGGCCTGTTTCAACCATGCCATGGCGGCTGGGCCAGGCCCCCCTGTGTGCATGTCTGCTCTGGGCCTACACCATTCGTGGCTTGCCTCACCATACACACAGTTCCCTCCCGCCCATCTGCAAATACAGCCTCCTCCTGAGCCTGAGCCAGCCATGACTATTATAGCATCCTGGCTAATTTGCATATTACATATATATATATATATATATATATATATATATATATATAATTTGTATATTAGCATATTAAATAATTATACATATCATTGTATTTATATATAAATTATACAAGCATACCTTGGAGACATCGTGGGTTCACTTCCAGAACACCATAATAAAACAAATATCTCAACAAAGTGAGTCCTAATTTTTTTACTGGTAGGCCTTGCCTTCAATTTGTAAAAACCACATCTGTGAAGCACAATAAAATGAGGTATGCCTGTACATATTTGATTAAATGATTATACTATTGGCCTGTGAAGTGCTTTGGAAATTGTAGAATCTTCACAGATGTAATCATTATTACCAATATTATTATTAACCTGAGTTCAATACTAAATAAGCTATTATTACTAAGCCATTCTAATTAACCAAATGGCAGCAACCAAGTGGGCAGCTTGTGCACCCTTGGAATTTTGAATACATGGGCCCTGCATTGCTGGGATATTGGAGAAGTCACATTGGCCTCAGACTCTGAGGCCCTCCCAGAAACCCGGCCTCTGGGAGCTGCTGAACCAACTCCAGGGAAGCATCGCTCCCTTTCTAGGGGAAAGCTTACTCTACGGCAGGATTTGGCCGTGCATGTCTTCTTTAGCTGTGAATGTTCATTATTCCTATTTGTACCTGAGCCTATATTTATGGATAATCTATTGAGGGAGGAAATATGGCTCAGGTGAGTGGGAGTGACAGGGCTGTATTTAATGGCTACAGCAAATAACCTTCTAACAGCCGAAAGAGTGTCATATCTCACAGTTACGATGTCTTCAAAAGGTGATATTTCTGGCTGTGTCATCATAGCTGTGAAAAGCATTTTCTCAGCATCCAAGAAAAATGGGAAGACTGTGGGGTGATGGAGGTGCCCTCCAGACAGGTTGATATTAATCACACTACTGGCTTCAACTTTGGTCTACTTTTAATGAGAGGCATTTAGGGTTGGGGGATGAGTGCATGGGAAAGATACACATTTCTCAGCATCCAAGGTGGGTGGCTCATGGCTATGAAACTGCAGTGGGGTCATGAAATAGGTTGAGAACTGGTTTTCTATGATGTCCCCAATCCCCTTCCACACAGCACTGCTCCTCCATCTCCTTTGGCCCAGAGATCTGCCTCTGCCCAGCACCTGCAAAGCCTATCAAACCTCCTGATGTTTCCAACTCATGTGGACATGTGGACTGAGTTCTTCTCACTACACTTGAAATGATGCCAGATATTAAAGGGTACAGAAATTAGAACACAGAACCCTGTCCTTTGGCCTCCAGTAATACTTCCTCTAGATACAACTTACACAGAAGCACATACTTCACTGGCACTGTAGGTTTGCACGAATATACTCTCTGCATACTGTAACTGGATATATTTTCTCTATATCTGTATAAAGGGTCAGAGGATTAATCTGAGGATTACTTAGCACCACCAATCTGCCCTCCCACCTCCACCAACGCTATTCCTGAAAGTGTGTCCCTTCCCTCCACCTGCTGCCCTCCAGACCTAACTCATTCATTCCTCCACAAACCCACTCCAGGACCCCTCTGCCTTCCTCCACACTTGCTTCCAGTGTCCCAGCATAGTCTAGTCTCAAAGTTTTGGTCCCAAATTTTATCACTGTCTTGGTGACACAATCATGTTCTGTTCACTGATTGTTTCACGTGGCTTATGCCTGGAAACCTATAAGAGGAAAGAAGTAGTGTACATTTCCTTGTAATTCCTGATATTCAACCCAGACAAGGCTCAGCCAAACTCCCGTTTTATAAAAACTGATTTCTGGTTGGAGCCCTAAGTTTTCTGTTTTTGTAATCACACCCTGAACCTGATTAACCATTTCACTATGATAATAGTAACTTTATATTATTTCAATTTAGAAAAAGAAGCTTATATTATTTCTAGGTACCCTAAGTAAGAAAAACAAGGCTCCCGATAATGTTTTAATTCAAAGCTGTACACAGCACACAAGAAAGTGTTCTTTCAGTGCACTATGTTTTTTCATGAAAATATAAAACATTATCCCAGATGATAAGGAAAAGAATGTAGACAGCCTCTTGCAGTTAATCTCCAAACTGTAACATCAATTCATTTTACGAATCACAGAGAAAAGATTGAAACCAGAGGAAAGGGTAAAGTTAGGAGTGTCCAGAACATCAAATGAATTTAATATATGTTTGCTAGTATATGGTATGGATTGTTAGTGATACCATATTACACACTTATTACTATTTCAGAACTATCGATATTTGAGAAGGTTTTTATTTTTATTTTTTTTCCTAAATCCACTTCCTTACAGGAGCTTATTCAAATACAGTGAAGTTGAGGATAAAGGCATAGAGGTATACAAGAGTACTTGGGAAGAGGCCCTAAATGATTCTGGTGGCATGTCCCCTGCCTGCCCCTCACTCAACCTCTTCCCCCCATACACACACAACTGCCAGCCATCAATTCAAGGAGCCCAGAGAATATGGATCAGAACTCTATTCTTGGAGTGAAATTCAATGAACAAGTATGAGATGCGTCTTCATTATTATTTCGTTTGTGCAGTGATGATACTCATAATGAAAGCAGCCTTTCCCTTTTCATGATATGCACACTTCCTGGATCTGGTCTGTCCATACCCTGGTTAGCAGCCATGAGAGAGGCATGACTGTTTGCAGAATAACTGGGAACTCCACATAATACAGGAGGAATGTTGACCCAAAAGAGGGTAGCCACATGTGTCATCCACAAAATATGTGACCCAGAGGGTGTAGTGACAGTTTGCTGCTTATTTGGAAAATGTGGCAGAATTTCTTGTGGTTCTCGTGCCAAGAGAGTTATAGTTATCCCAAGTGGGTGGCAGCAAAGTTTGGGGGGCAAGTCCCCTCATTATGCTGATGTCTCCATAAACAAAAGCTCAACAGGAATTAAAATCTCTGTTTCATGGTTTCAAAAGAGTATCATTTACCAAGTTACACACACTGAAGTGCTTGCCCTTAAAGCAATTTGCAACTTGCAAAAGTCATTGTTCAGCTCTTGGAGTTTCCAAAACTCTAAACAAGGAGGAATAACTGGAGTAGAGAGCTGGTGGAAAATATTACAGGGTGATATTTTCCTGGTGAAAAGCATATGCATAAGCCTTAAATCAAAGGCAGGACAGGTAACTTGGTTCTGTTTATTTACGAGGGTTTCCATGAGCACATAAGAACAATATCCCATTTACTGTGCAGCTTTCTTATTTTGAATTATATTTAAATGCTTGTATTCGTCTCAGCCCAGACTTTTCCGTTAGAGTTCCTATTTTTAATAAGTTTTTGGGTACTGACTGCAGAGAAATGTTAGTTCTTGGTGAAAACACAGGGGAAATGAGTAATTTAAGAGAGTTGAGTTATCTACATAAGTAGATATTTAACCATCAAAGTTTATTTTTTATTTTAACCATTTTGAATGAAAGTTTTTGTTTTTTTTTCTTATTCTCTACCTTTCTAAGCCTAATGCATAAATACTTGCTGTGGACCTGGCTTGAAACAATGTCTTCACAATTTATTTGGGTATGTACTTGGTTCTGTTTATTATATGTGTTCCTGGATAAAAAGCACTCACCTGCTACTCTTTTAAGTTCTTGCATTTGCTTTATTATAGATTAGAGGCCCAGTGTATGAAAATTCATGCACTGTAGCGGGGATCCCTCAGCCCGGACTGCCCCCTCTCACCGTCCAGGAGCCCTCAGGAGGTGACCCAGCTATCAGGAGAAGGCAATGCCCCATGACACCTCTGCTAGTGCCACAGCCAGCAGCACAAGCCTCAGCTAGCCATAGTTACCTGAGCCACGGACAGCCCTGGACAGCTGGGTATCTGCCATCTGAGACTTGCCTGTGCCTCGGGCCAGCCCTCCCTCGGCATCTGGGGAGCTGAGGGGATTGGGCCACTCTGTGGGCAGGTGCACAGAGTGGTCAAGCCTGCCTGGGGGCAGGCCTAGCCTTGCCATGTGCCTGCCGCCCTGGCAGGGCTGAGGGGACTGAGCGCCACCATCTTGTGGCTGTGGGTGCCACCATATTTGAGGGAGTGGCAGTCAATTAGCATATTCCCTCCTTATTGGCTGTGGGCACCACCATCTTTGCAACAGTGTGAGGGTCAATTAGCATATTCCCTCTTTTTAGATAGGATAGCTTTTCTCTCAGGCCATAATCTGTCACTTGCACAGGGCAGTCTGAAATTGTGTCAGTCCCTTCTCTAATTCTGTTCTTCCCACTGCCATGAAATCCAAGCCAGATCAGCTCCATGCGGGGTTTACAAGGGGCTCCTCTAAGAGTCAGAAGCTCAAACTTTCATACAGATATCTGTGGAATCTGTTTTGCTACTGAGAGCAATTGTGTGCTTCTTTCTGTTTCTGAATTCTTGAGAGTGAGTGAGATCCATGATAACAGAATTCCAGGTAGGTGAGATGCTGCTGACCTCTGTAGACCAGCTTTATATTGCTAATACCTACTGGCTTTATAGAATTTTCCCAACGACAATCAATATAGAAATCACCTAATGATAGCTTATCTATGATAAGTCTGCCAATGTGAGTGAGATCTTTAACCTGAATGATAACAATGGATACTCAATACTACTACTATGGGTGTTACTACTGTGACCATCCCTGAAAGCAGAAACTGATATATTAGAAATGAAGGTATTCACCCAATAATGCAGGCTTGTTTGTGGCAGATTTTAACCCCAGTGTGGTTTGTCTCTAAGGACTGCATCATTTCCATTATATCATGCCATAGAAACCTCAGCAACTAAAATCATTTTAAACTGTGGCAAGATAATCCTGAAATTATATTTTCCAGTTTCTTGGCAAAACTTCTTTTAAATATTATCATTTTAGGTTATGTGGTGACTAACTCTTCTATATGTATTTTGTAAAACTGCCAAATAAAGTTATTACCCTGAAACTACTGAAAATGGCTGTAATGAAGAACTTCACATCAGAAAATAGAACAAAATAGAACATGTTACTGAGGGAAATTCTGGATTCCCTTCATGGATTACCCTGACACACACAGACACACACACACACACACATACACACACACACACACACACACACACACACACACACACACACCCCTTTGTGGTTTTATTCATTTTTTTTAATTGTTTCAAAAAATATTTAAAGAAAATATACAGAGTCAAAGTCTCAATGCCTTTCTTATCTTCCTTTGGTCCCATACTCACCCATCCCAATAGGCCACTGACAAGTTTGTATGTCTTCAGGATTTATTTAGTTCCTTGTAATTTCATTTTTTTGAAAGCTAGAATATTTATTCCTTGCTTTTTTCAACCAACAATATACCTTGGAGAACTTTCCATATCTTTACATTGGTAGGGTCTTCATTCTTCTCTTTCTAGTTTCAGTGTATTCTGTTGTTTAATGATATCACAATATATTTGAGCACTTTCCCATTTGTGGACCCAGTGGCTATTTCCATTTGTTTATTCTTACAAACAATACTAAAACATATAACTTTGGACAATAGTCATTTTGCACTTGTGAAAGCTATAGTATTGCTTTTCATAGATGAACATCAGAATCAAAAAGGATATCCGATACAATAAAAGGGTAATTTGCAAATTGACCCTAACAGTGGAATGACCAGGAACAAACGACTGGTCTCTATGACACACACTGACCATCTGGGGGCAGATGCTTAACGCAGGAGCTGCCCCCTGATGGTCAGTGCACTTCCACAGGGGAGTATCGCCCAACCAAAAGCCAGCTCATGGCTGGCCTAAGCTGTTAGTTGGATATCCCCCAGGCTGTTACAGGGATGTCTGACTGCCAACTTAGGCCTGATCCCCTTGGGAGTGGGCCTAAGTGATCAGTTGGACATCTCCCAATGGGTCCCAGATTGTGAGAGGTGCAGGCTGGGCTGAGAGACACACCCTTCCCCGCACCCCAAGTGCACAAATTTTTATGCACCGGGTCTCTAGCATACTTATAATTTGGGATATTTTTTACTTACTCTAAAAAGACTTTTTCTAATTTGTATTTCATCATGAATGTAATTTTCTGTTGCCCCAATGCCTTGAAATTTTTGCCAATGTGCCAGTAAAATTTAAATTTGCATTTCTCTTATTATGATGAATATAAAAATGATCATTTCATAAATGTAAAATATGTTTATATTTATTTAATTCTGAACTGTCTGTTCATTTGTTTTGCCCACTTTTTTCTATTAGATTATTGGTCTGTTACATGAGTTGCCTAATACCTCTTTTCTGGTTTGTCATTTGCCTTTTGGTAGGGTTTTGTTGTGCTTTATTTTTGTTGTGCAAAAAAAATTTTTAACATAGATATTCATCAATTTGCTCTTTATGGTTTCTGGATTTTGAGTCATGGTTAGATAGATTATTTTGGCACTTTTGACTGGGCTCTGGATTTGACGGTGTCTAAGTTTGTGGCATAGTGACAAGCACTCAGGAATAGGACTCAGCTAGGCCTAACTTGACACTCATCATTGTAAACATTGTCAACTTAGGTGAAATATTTGGATATCAAGTTATAGAATTCACTATCACCCACCCTTTTGTTTTCTGAATGGTGTAAGCAGTTAGCTTATTTGAGAAACAGAATGACTTTATAATTGAATAATGAAATTGATCCTTCTTAATTAATTGAAGACAAATAAACTCAAGCAATTTATTGGTGCACTAGTCAACTCAGACTACAAAACACAATGCCAAAAACTGGATTGGTTTAAACAATAGATGTCTATTTACTCAAAGATCTGGAAGCTGGAAAATCCAAGATCAAGGTACCAGCTGATTTCGTTCTTGGTGAGAAGTCTCTTCTTGGCTTGGAGACAGCTACCCCCTTGCTGAGTTCTCACATGGGAGAGAAGGAGAAGGAGATCTCTTTCTCTCTTTCTCTCTCTCTCCCTCTCTCTCTTCCTCTTTTCTTTTTAAATATATTTTGATTTATTATATAGAGAAAGGGAGGGAGAATAGAAAGATAGAAATATTGATTAGAGAGAACCATCCATCAGCTGCCTCCTGCCCACCCCTACTGGGAATCAAACTGGTAACCTTTTTGGTTCATGGGTCAACATTCAACCACTGAACCACACCAGCCAAGCTCTCTTCTTTTTATAAGGCCACCAATCTTGGAAGATTAGGGCCCACCATATGACCTCATTTAACTTAAATATCTCTGAAAAGACCTATCTCCAAACACAGGCACATTTGGGGTTAGAGCTTCAATATATGCAGGTTGGGAATAGAAGATTCAGTCCCTAGGAAACTTGATAAACAAATTAACCAAATTGCAATGCAGAAGCAATTTCCTTCAGATCTAGATCAAGCACTGAGAGGGTAATCATCCAAAAACATTAGAATGACAGTATCAGAGCAATAAATAATAGGCACCACGGTTAGAACCATGATGTTAATTTTAATTAACATATATTTGTATTTTTTTTTTTTTTTCGTTTTTAGGTTTCCTTTTTAAAGATGGAATACAAATCAGGAGGATGGAGAGTGGAGAATTTGTTCCTAAGAGGAGTCTGACTGAAGCCTGGGCATGAGCAGTTCAATTGGGCCTGATGCTATGCACCTGCACAGCTCTGTGCCAGCCAAGATGTTAAAGAAGGCACTCCCATTACCACTTCAGACTTCTGCCCATCCCTGGAATCAGCTCACGTTCCAGCAGTCCCCAATGCCAAAGGCTCAGCTTTCAATCCATGTGACAGGCAGAAGAGATCAAATATACAGGTACAGTAAAAATATTATGAGGCCTTCCATTGGCAAAATGCAAGTATAAAAATGTAATAACATACTCTTCACCCACTAATTTTATAATTCTATTGAGACAAGCTGTAAAGTTTTTCTTCTGGTTTTATTTCTCTTTCTTTATATACACACATAATGTTTGCCATTGTATTCTTTATGTTTACAGATAGTCTCTTTGCTCCATTACTTTCTTAAATCAGATGGAAATCACTTGCAATGTTTTCAGATCTAAATAGGAGTAAAAATGGGGAAAGTGGAAAATTGGACACCAGGGAGGGCCCTTACGTGGGCTAGTTTTACATGGTAACCAGCTCTCTCTTTCTGAGCCTTGGTTGATCTGATTGATTCTAACCGATCATTTTAGACCAGATATTTTCAACCTTTTTCACCCCATGGCACACATAAACTAATCATTAAAATTCTGCAGCATACCAAAAATATGTATTTTTTGCATATCTGACACACACAAAAAAAAGCAGGGATGATTTTGATTCACCAGGCAGCTATTGTTGTGTTGGCTGTTGTAATTCTTTTATTTGGCAATCTAAGAGAAAAGAAATTAGTTCCTCTGACTAAATAGTCAGGTATTGCATCCTTTAAAAATTCTTGCAGCATACCATTGAAAATCATTGACTTAGACTGTGCAATGGCCAGTCTTTTGGTAAATGTAGATTCAAGTATACAGCACTTTAAATTTCAGAGGACTGCAATGTTCACAGTCTTAATATGATCTTGACCATAAGTTGAGTAATTAAGTAGGCAGGAACTTTTATCCTCTTTCTACTGATGAGAGAACTATGGACAGGAAAGGTTGATATATCTGGTATCCAAGCTCGACCTCCAGCTCATGTCTTTGTAGCCTTGCTTAATTGATTATTTGGGGTGGGGCTACCTGGATTCATCCTGAAACTGGCTAAAATAACATGGTTGACCTATTATTTGGGCCTTACAAGAAACACTATCAATCAGAACTGTATCACCTCAGGCAATTGCTGCAGAAAAGACAAAGGGGCTTTGGATCCACCTAGACAGCTACACTAGTCCTGTCTGTTTATTTATTTATTTTATTTTTTAAAATATATTTTATTGGTTTTTTACAGAGAGGAAGAGAGAGGGATAGAGAGTTAGAAACACCAATGAGAGAGAATCATTGATTAACTGCCTCTTGCGGATTAACCCCCCACTGCGGATGTGCCTGCAACCAATGTACATGCCCTTGACTGAAATCGAACCCGGGACCTTTCAGTCCGCAGGCTGATGCTCTATCCACTGAGCCAAACCGGTTTTGGCTAGTCCTGTCTGTTTAAATGTGGTGTTTTGTGTGTGTTTGTATTTTGTTGTTGTTGTTGTTTGTATGTGTGTGTGTGTTTTTTGTTTGTTTGTTTTTTACCAGATTTATCTGATCAAGATGATTCAAACAATGTGTGTCTTCCAAGAGAAGAAGAGAGTGAGGAACTGAATCAGTTAACCATGGATTTCTGGCTGACAGTCCTACTTGCATTGAATCACTAAAACTTGGCTAAGTCTCAACTTCAATCTATGGATGCAAGGATATGCTCCCAGGAAAGAGAAATGTTCTGTGAAGAGGCTTTTAATTAAGTAACCAGGCTTGCATTATGGATGCTTTTAGAGAAGGTGGAATGAGGGTGTCATCCTAAAGTGGGGCATCTCAAGGGATGAAAAGTGGGCTCAAGAGGTGAAAGAACGACTGATAAATGTGTGTCACGACGGCACACAAATAAAGGTGGCTATAACACAAGAAAAGCATGGAGCAGGCAATAAAGGCTACAGAGGCTGCAGCCATCCTTGTGACAGTCACTCAGGTCCTCCTTTCATCCGCAAAAGGTCAGGCATAGCATCATAGAAATTCAACCTTTAAAATTAGAGAGTGCGGTGAATATTTTTCTTAAGACATTTGTCACATTAGAAGTTTTAGAGAATTTTTAAAGAAGAAGAAGAAAGGAATATTTGTCCATATTCCTACCACCCAATACACTAACATGGTATCTTTCTTCCAGGAACCATGGCCTCATGCTGACCCTGGTCTTCCTCCTGGCCCACAGAGACTCACTAGGACTGAGTCCAAACCAGATGTCTTTTCCCCCCTCTCTCCCTTATCTAACCATATCATTCTTGTATCCTGACCCTTCCCTCCATGTTTGACTTTCAGATTTTTAAGGATCCAGACAACTAATCAGAAGACCAATTTGTGCCAAATGTGCTGATTAATGGATGCTACTGCGCAAATGGTCCTGCCCTTTAGTCTTTCCTGGGTGATCTGTGTATTCCTTCTGGAGGCTCTGAGGTTGACTCAAATGGAAATATATTAATAGGTCACTTTGGAGACCAAGTGGGAACTCTTTGCAGAGGACCTGCATATCACACAGAATAGGCAAACATTTTCTACAACTAACAATGAATTAGCTCATTGGCCAGACAGTGAGTAGCAAAAATAAAACATCCCTGAGATTCAACCCAAACTTGCTCCTGAGATGGCCTGGGTAAGCTGGGCCCTAAGGTGAGTCATGGAAATAGCACTACAGTCCTGGCCTTCTCTGAGCTTTATTTTTGCAAGAAGGAAATAGTAACAGCTAAATTGGGTCAGGCCTGCTGCAGTGGCTTGAACAAAATAACAAAGGCAAAAGCTTGCTGTGCAAAGAATTATAGGACACACGAAACCTCATGAGACTGTGTATTCCATTCCTCAGCAAGCTGAGGCTTAGATATGCCCCGAGAGACGTCTGCCTTCACCACAATACAGGGTTTTAAGATGATGATGTTGGATGTTCCAGCCTCAGAAGTGCAGTGAAAGTTCCTGATATCATCGCCAGGGCCTTGGCATGTTCCTGGTTGGTAGGTTCATGATACCGTAGGATAGTTTTACACCTGCTCCAAATAGCTTCTGATTGAGATGTGGGGTTGGAAAGGAGTAATGTGTTAGACATGTTTTGCCTATACTTCATAATTTAAACTTCATAGCCATGATGAAGACATATATTATTTACAGAAAGGAAAATTGAATTTCAAAAAGGTTAAGTAATGGGCCTGTGGTTATGCAACTAGTAAAGGGTCTGAGACAAAATTGAAATGTGGATCTCGGTAGCTCTGCAGTTTCCTTTTATTATGCCAACTAATCCCTGAGATGCAAATAAATATGAGGAACATCACAGATTAATTTCTTTAAGCTGATCTTTATAAAGATCATATTATACAAATTATATTCACCCAAAGACTAAAATAACACAGAAATAGAATAGCAATTCATCATTCCCTTCCATTCTTCAATTCACTAACACAGTGGTCGGCAAACTGTGGCTCATTAGCCACAGGCGGCTCTTTGGCCCCTTGAGTGTGGCTCTTCCACAAAATACCACAGCCTGGGCGAGTCTGTTTTGAAGAAGTGGCATTAGAAAAAGTTTAAGTTTTAAAAATTTGGCTCTCAAAAGAAATTTCAGCTGAAGCTGGTTTGCCCAGTGGATAGAGAATAGGCCTGTGGACTGAAAGGTCCCGGGTTCGATTCCAGTCAAGGGTGTATACTAGGTTGTGGGCACATCCCCAGTAGGGGGTGTGCAAGTGGCACTTGATCAATGTTTCTCTCTCACTGATGTTTCTCTCTCTCTATTCCTCTCTCTTCCTCTCTATCAGGGCATATGCCTGAGTTTGGAGTTCAATCCCCTGTGGAGGGCATGCAGGAAGAAGACAGTCTATGATTCTCTCTCATCATTGATGTTACTATCTCTGTCCCCTTTTCCTTTTCTCTCTGAAATTAAATATATATATATATATATATATATATATATATATATCTTATGTAACACACATATACACAAATATACATAATTAAAAATAATCACATCAATGATTTTTTTTTTTTTGCAAAGCCCAAAGCTATTTTCCATTCTCCCTCCACCCCCCATTTTAACAATGACCTGAAGCATCTCAGAAATGCATGCATATATGCATACATTCTGGTCATTAGAGAGAAAATCTATATTTTACTTGTCAAAATTACTTCAAACTTATGATTTATGAACATACATATAAAAGGAAACTCAACCCTTTTCCAAAACACCATCTTTGGGCTTGTTAATTTATATTTGTTTTCTTTTTATTAGTTTGTGCTATGATTTTTTTTTAATATTTATTATTTCCTTTTTTTTCTACTTGTATAGGTTTATTTTGCTTTGTTTTTCCTTTCTACAAATGGATAATGCTATCAGTCCTTATTTAAGCTCTACTTTTTTCTATGACATTTAAAATGATAAATTTCACTTTAAACATGACTTTAGCTGCATTCCAAGTTGCAATACCTTGTATTTTAGTTATTATTTAACTCTAATCTCTCATTGTATGTTTTTTTCTTTGTCTCAGAGTTACTTAGAAGTATATTGTTTAATTTCCAAATAAATAGGATTTTGTTATTTCTGGTTTATCTCTTTGTTACTGATTTCTAGTTAATTCAATTTTGTCATATATTATTCTCTGACATTGAAAATGTTTTAATGCTGCAAATTATTAAAGAATATGTTCTTTAATATATTAAATTAAATCAGAATATATTAAATCATGTTTCATAGTTTGCACTTAGTATATATCTTTTCTGTATTTTCTTTTGGTCTGTGCTTTAGTTTCTTTATTTTTTATTGACCTAAGTTCCATTTTATTAATCCTCCCTTCAATTGTGTCTAATTTGCCATTAAGCCCATTTATAGAGAACTTACTGAATCACTGAATTTTTTTCTTCTATTTGTTTTTTTTATTTTTTAATGAAAAAGATGGTTCTAGTTGAAATCTGTAACTTTTCCCCCTTAAATATTTTAATTGCAATTATTTTAGAATCCGTGTCTGAGAACTTCAAAATCTGGACCAACTTTTACCTAGTTTTTATTGCCTTTTTTCCTATTTTATCTATCTGTTTAAATGCATAGGTACTTTTTTATTGAATTCCAGACATTGTGTATAGAATTACAGAAGTTATGACTGATGTTACTTCCATCTAGAAAGAATGTACTTCTGATTCCTACAGAGAGCTCATCTTATTTTAATCAGATGCTAAATTAGCTCAAAGCTGGGCCTCTATTATTGTAAGGTGTAGTCTATTTCCAGTTTATCTTTACTCCAAAGGTGAGGGCCTTCAACCATTCCAAATAAAAGCCTGAAAATATTTACCAGAACACCTCCTTCTTTGTTGATCCTGAACTCTAATATTTTTCTTCTTATAATTTTGGTTGTGGAAATCTCTGCTTAGCTTAGATTCTTAATGTGTTTTCTCCTCAACCTCTCAACCCTGTGTTACATGTTACTTGGGATCATCACATCCCTCAAAAGGAAAATCAGTATAAGAGCTTACTTCTCTATGTTGTACTCTCTCTGGGATTCTGGTCATTCAAGTCCTGGCTGCCTTGAAAGCTCCAAACAACATTTTCTTATCTTCCTGACCTCATAATATGGTGAGAACATACGCATGTTTTCTGTCTTTTAGCTACTACTTCCTACCTGGTTTCACAGACTCTTGCTTGTTCCATGAGAAGCTTCTGAATTAGCATATGTCTTGAGGGAAGAAATTGTGCAGAATATGTCTTCATCCTTTGCTATCAAATGCCTTTAAACCAGTGGTTCTCAACATTTTTATGCTGCGACCCTTTAATACAGTTTCCTCATGTTGTGGTGACCCTCAACCATAAAATTATTTTCGTTGCTGCTTCATAACTATAATTTTGCTACTGTTAATGAATCATAATGTAAATATCTGTGTTTTCCAATGATCTACGGCTCTACAGCAGCGGTTCTCAACCTGTGGGTTATGACAGGGATTCCTGCTAGTGGTTTAAAGTTTAAAAAAGTGTACTTTGTTTTTGCAGGTAGGCAAGTATGATACAAGTCAGTCCATTATAACTAGAATTGGAAGCCTTTCTACTTCCTCCATATAATTAAATGCCTGCTGGAAGTCATTCCAAATTTTAAACTTAAGTTCTACATAGCCAATGGAGGCATATAGAAGTTCTACATAGCCAATGGGGGCATATAGAAGTTGGGAACATCAATAAGAGTAGAAGAATGTAGGAATGAGGAGGGCATGGCTGGATGTAGCAAATAATCTGAACTCTACCACTGTACTAGTAGAAGGCAATCAAACCACCTGTGGCCTCCTCTGGACAAAACTCTTGAATGTGTCTCGCTGGCCTACCATCTTTCTCTGGGCTTCTTCCCATCAAGTGCAGAGTGTCCTGACTCTTAGCAAGTGGCCAGGTACAACCCTGTTTCTAATAGCCCTTCTTTAGGCTCATAAGTGGTAGTAGACAAGCATTTGATTTATGCACTTTAGATAGGGATTAGTGATAAATACAGAAAGCAATATGCAGAAGGTTGTCTGGTGGGAGTATCCATTGTTGGGAAGAGTTGTAGCAAGATAAAAATCTATGGCAAGGAAAATCTCTTGCAGTAGTTAGTATCCAATAAATATTTTGAAATTGCTAAAGCAACGTTCTTATTTCTCTAGCTGATACACGTAAAATGTATCCGGTAAAAGAAAATACTTGTATCTGTATACGTGATACAATAATTTTGAATTTTCCCAGTTAAGGGATTTTCCTTTATTTACTATTCAAGCTAGTTGTTAAAGGCTTGACCTTGAGTATAAACTGTTTGCTAATATAAATAAAATTGTCTGTACAATGTATAAAGACCTTTTAAACATCTCTCACACTGCCTCTGCAATTCTTCTGCTGGTGTCTTTGCTTCTCTACAATAGACACATTGATTTCCACATAAAAGTTCAACCCTACTTCAGGCATCAAAGCAATCTGATTTAAGGAAAAACTTAAGTAGGTCTCTTTATTCTCCCTTTGAACCAGCAGGGTGATGCTTAGGACCTGGTCTTTGTGCGAGTGATACTAGAGCAGCCTGACAGGCTGAATATTTGGTTTCCTGATAGATTAGACTATTTTTGTTCTAAGCATTGGACTAACTCATTGTTCCATAGGGCCTTCATTCTCACCACCAGGTCCCTCCACTTGAATTTCAGAGTCTGAGATACCTTCTTGGACCTCACTATTCTACAGTGTGACCAGAGGTCTCCACTTCTGCTTTAATCATATTGTGACCATAATTTCTAATGGCTGGACTTGCTCTGTATCCCTTTGCCAGGTCTGGGTTCTTGCCTTCCTCTGACAATCTCTTCCTTCTTCCAGGCCATGAACAAGTCTCTCAGATGCTACCTGCAGTTTTAACTGCCTTGGGTTTACTCTCACCAGGCTCTGCATACCTTCAGCACACCCATGAACTTAACTTTGACCTTTTATTGCAGTAGTGACTAAACAATGATATCACTATTAGAAGTTTGCCTTGTCTATACAGCTGATCCACTGCTCTCAGGAGGCTTTAACCTGAAAGTCTGCCACACCCTCTGAACAGATATAGTACTGAGCTCTGACCCTTTTCACACCTGTCCTGCATAACTAGTAAATATATGAATCATTAGAAAGATATAATTGCCTTTTATAGTGTTATATTCTACACTGCAGAAAAGGCTTAGTCATCATTTCTATAGGGATGTGCCCTTATTTGAAGAATAGAATTATATAAACAAGCCAATATTTTATTTTATGCATTAAGGTTAAACAAAATTAAATCTCATTAATTTATTCATTTTATTTTCCCTTTGTTCTTTCAAATGTGGGCATATTGGTTTGAGATCATTGTAGCATGTATCATGATCATATACAGGTCACCCCAGTAGATAAACCATTAGATGCATCCTATATAATAAAAGGCTAATATGCAAATTGATCAAACAGTGGAATGCCCAGTTGATTACATGCACTGAAGACCAGGGGGCAGATGCTCAATGCAGGAGTTGCCCCCTGGTGGTCAGTGTGCTCCCACAGGGGGAACTCTGCTCAGCCAGAAGTTGCAGCTCATGGCTGGGGAGAGCCTCTCCCTCCTCTATGGCAGCGCTAAGGATGTCCAACTGCCTAAGCCATCAATCAGACATCCCCTGAGGGCTCCCGGACTGCAAAAGGGTGCAGGTCAAGCTGAGGGACTCCCAAACCCACAGTGTACAAATTTCATGTGCTGGGGGTCTAGTATGGTAATAGTCTCCAATGATGATGTATCACCAGAAGCAGAATTTTGAGTGACCTGAAGGAATGAGAATTCATATAGAACAGAGAGAAAGATATTAGGTATGCCAGCTAATAATGCAGATTTTTTTCAATAGGTGGAATTACACATACGTTGATATATATAAGATTTGATATATATGTTATTTTGTTGTGTTGACAGCAAGCTTCAAAACTTCATATGTCAAATTATCTGAAGGTGTTAACATCTTAGATATTTTTATGCATAAAAATGTAGAATTTCATGGAAAAAAAAAAGAGCATTTGTGGGAAGTTTTAATTCATCACTTTTTTTTTTAAAGAAAAGTGCTGTTGAATACTTTGGGAAGTTTATGGCCAACATGCTCCATCTTCAGATACTTGTGAATACTTGTTTAAACACTTTAAAAGTGATGATTTCAATGTGAAAGACAAAGAACATCCAGGTCAACCAAAAAAGTTTGAAGACCAACAATTATAAGCATTATTGGATGAAGATGTGTGTCAAACTTAAAAAAACAAAACAGAAAAAAACTTGCAGAAAGATTAAACGTTGCTCAGCAAACAATTTCCGATTGTTTACATACAATTGGAGAGATTTTAAAGGAAGGAAAATGGGTGCCACATCAACTGAACGAAAGACAAATGGGAAACTGAAAAGTCACCAGTAAAATGTCGTTTCAACTGCATGAAAGAAAGCACTCTTTGCATTGAATTGTGACTGGCGATAAAAAGTGGATTTATTTTGAGAATCCCAAATGCACAAAATCATGGGTTGATCCAGGTCAACCGTCAACATCGACTACAAGTCAAAATAGCTTCGGAAAGAAGACAATGCTCTGCGTTTGGTGGGATCAGGAAGGTGTGGTGTATTATGAGCTTCTAAAACCAGGTGAAACCATTAATATTGATAGCTACCTACAACAAGTAATCAATTTGAACCACACTTTGATTGTGAAATGACCAGAATGTGCCAGAAGACATGGCAAAGTAATTTTGCTTCATCATAACACACCATCACACACTTCAAAACCAGTTAAAGACATGTTAAAAGATCTTGCCTGGGAAGTATTAAGCCACCCACTGTATTTACCAGACCTTGCTCCTTCAGATTACCACTTGTTCTGATGGATGGTACATACACTTTCTGAGCAGCACTTCCAAACATACAAAGAAGTGGAAAATTGGGTCTCTGAATGGTTTGTCTCAAAACAAGAAAAGTTCTATTGGAATGGTATCCACAAATTACCTGAAAGATGGGGGAGACGTGTAGCTAGTGATGGAGAGAACTTTGAATAAAGCACTTTTGATGCTTCTCTTGAAATTATCATGTTTTCTTTGTGATTTCTTTGATTTCTTGCAAATTTCTTACAGAATCCACCATCATTACTAACTAGCAGTCTAGGTAGGTAAGCTGAGATGGAAACTAGTCCCTTTTACTTATTTGCCATTCTGTGTCAGCCACTGTCCTCAGTAATTTACCAATGTATCTCATTTTTTGAGAGAAGAATTTGACTGTTGAGAAATTGAGGAATAGAGTGGAAATGCTTACATACATATATAATTTAATTGATTGAAGTAAGTTTCAGGGCCTTTTAGACATATTTGCTGCACATTAGTTTCTACTAATTTTATTATTTTAAAAATATATTTTATTGAGTTTTTACAGAGAGGAAGAGAGAGGGATATAGAGTCAGGAACATTGTTGAGAGAGAAACATTGATCATCTGCCTGCTGCATACCTCCCACTGGGGATGTGCCTGCAACCAAGGTACATGCCCTTGACCAGAATGGAACCCGGGACCCTTCAGTCCACAGGCGGATGCTCTGTCCACTGAGCCAAACCGGTTTTGGCAGTTTCTTCTAATTTTAAATAGTGGATTATTTTAAATTATTATGATTACAGGTAACATAATTATGGGTACCCATACTGTTGCAATATGTGAGTTCCAGAAGCTGATGAGCTTACAATACTATGTGAGATCCAGAAGCTTGGTAAAATTAACTGAGGATACAGATAAACAAAGATGCAAATTATTGGATTGGTTATCATTTCTGATTGAATGGAGAATGATGTTCAATCAGTTTCCCTACAGACCTGGAACTAGTGATTGTGAGCTCCTGTCTGGATTGAGGGTGTCTCCCAGGCTAGCAGAGCATCTTACCCTTCTTTATATTTCAATAATGCCTCTCATGCCCTGTACCCAATGGCTTGCAATATAGAGGGATGGATGGATTCTACATTCTCCACTATAAATATATATGACATTGCATAATTTATTATTTTGCCTAACAAAAACGTTTTGGTAAATGATTTTAATAATACCCCATATGTAAGTTTATACTTATAGCTACTGTTAACCTCCCAAAATATTTTTCTCTTACTTTTTTCTCGAATACATCTTTTTTTCCCCTATCAATTATCTTACCTAATAATAGAAAAACATATAAATTGACTGTACCTCTGTTGTGTCCATAGCCAACCAGACTGAGTATGCAAATCAACCCAACAAAGTGGCAGTTAATTTGCATACATACATGGAATTTCCTTGGTACTCAGGTCTCTCCCAGTTGGCCATCGGAGGGGGGGGGGGGGGCGCGGCGGGCTTCTCAAGACTAAAGCCTGGGGCAGAAGTTTCAGGCTTGGGAAGGGGCCAAGCCTGAGATCATAGGGAAGGGGAAAAAAATCCATGGAAACATATCTTCAGGTGAGGATAAAAAGAGAAATAAAGAAAGAAAAGTCATATCCTAGGAAAGACACATCTTGAAAATGCCTAAAGAAAGTTGTCTTTTTTTCTTGGTGAAGGGACTGGAGTCCGTGTTGATGAAAACACCTTGGTGGCTGTGGTGACTGGCAGTGGCTGCAGCAGCAGGGTGATGAGGCTGGTGCCTTCCCCTGATCAGCCTGGTGGCCTTCCACAAAGGCTTAGGTCTGCTCCCAATGGAGAGTGGGCCTAAGCCATCATTAGGACATCCCCTGAGGGCTTCCAGTATGTGAGAGGGGGCATGCTGGGCTGAGGTAACCCTTCCAGTGCATAAATTTCATGCACAGGGCCTCTAGCTCCACAATAAAAAAATTGCTCAGAGAGTATTACTCTAACTGTGAAGCATTCAACCCCATTTTCTTTCCTTTGAATCACAATTCCACATAAAAATTGACAAACAAAAATATGCACCAGTTTGTTCTATCAAAGAGAACGTGTCCAGATAGCCTGGTTTTGAAGGCCCATCGGGGTGTCCATTTGATGAACTTCCTGGTTTTCAGTTCTCGTTATCCTAACCTGAGCTGCTCTGCAAGGGCACTAAGGCCCGGCCTCTGGTAGAAAGGGAAAGGCTCTGGAAACTGCAGTTCATTGTGTTGGTTTCTAAACCGGGCTTTGTCAGCTGCATGAAAATGTGGGGAAGTGAGTTTATCTTTCTGCTTCTCAGTTTTCTCTCATCTTCAGAACGAATTGCTTGGTCCGAATGATCTCTCACAAACATGCCAGCTCTATAATTTGAAGTTTCAAAGTTGCCGTGATTCATTTAGTTAAGAAGGCAGAAGTCAGCAAGCTCACTCAGTACATCCTAAACCCCTGATGTAAGGAGCACCCAGGTACCTCTGTGCTGCTCCCAGGGGAGGCAGTGCTGCCTTTGAGAGCCTGGGGGGGCGGGAGGGGGCTATGGAGTCAGGCTTTTAACCCCAGTTCTCCTACATACTGGCTGTGTAATATTGAATCATTTGTCTCAGCTTTTTCAGTTGGTTCCGTTTCATGTCGCTTATGCTGGATCACTTGCCATTGGGTTAAACCGAATGACACTTTTGAAGATCTGCCTAGTGTCAGGATCCATAGGGCTACATGTGACAGGTGCCTTGACATGAATAGCTTAACTATCAAGAGACAAAGGATAACTCTGTGGATTCCAATCCCATTGTCTGAAACAAACCCACTGACCAAGAATCAGGGTTCTAATTAATGTTTTCCCATGACCCTAACACACACACACACACACACACACACACACACACACACACACCCCTATATATGTGCTGTGTATTTCCTATCTTCTTATAGCGTCTAACATAATCTTGCCCACAAAGATGCTTTTCATACATTTTATTATCTAACAACACTGAATCCTCACTGAAGCCCTAAAGAGTTGATGCTGCCGTTGTCATTTTTCAGAGGAAGAAGCCAGGTTCACAGGAGAAGCTTGCCACATCTTCCTCAGAGTCAAACCAAAACCTGTCCAGTGTCAAAGCCTTTCTTCCCACATCACAAGATGTCCTCAGTGTTAGAATTGTGTAAGTTTGCTGACAGTTTTAGCTCTTCCTCCTACACACACCTGGAGTGCCAGTCCAGCCCCTGCCCCATCATAGACACATTCCCATAATCCTCCTGGAGAAAGGATTAAGGCCCAAGGGCCACCAGCCTCTTGGCCTCAGTCCTGGCTGCCATGAGTGCTCCCCTGGATGCACTGGGAGGCAAGGAGATTTTGGACAAGAAAGTGGAATCACAAAGAAATTGTAGCTGAGGCTGTCATGGAGGGTAGAGAAAACAAAAGTCAGGGAAGGAATGAACCCAGGCATCTTGGGGAGGAAAACCTGTCCTTGAGGAAATGGAACAGACAGGCGGGGAGAAGTGTAGGCAAGAGTCAGGGAGACTGGAGAGAGAGAAGGACCAGGAGCTGCCTGACACTTCCAGTTCCCCTGAGGCTTGGTTATGCTTCCCATATCTGCCTTCCAGGAGGCTCCCCTGTTCTTTTTCAATTATCTGTCCCCCCCTCCCCCATCCCTACAACACCTTTCTGCGCATACCTCTGCCTGTCAAAGCCCAGGGTAGGTAGGCTCCTGGGGAAATGAAGAGCCTTTCTCTCCTCCTGGTATTCCTCTGCAATCTCCTTCTGGATCCTGTGCCATACACAGTGATATAAACATAAACTCCTATACCTGGGTACCTAAAGCTCAGTTAAGAATTGGAAGCAGTCCAAATCTTGCCGGGGATTTGGGACTTGGAGCCACAGTGACAAAAATATCTGCCAGGGAGCCAGGAAATGAAAACCCAGAAGAATGCTCCTCTCCACACCTTGCTGCCTTTCAGGTATGGAAAGCTGCCGTCTTAGAGCATCTGTACCAGGAACCATGTGCCAAGAAAGCGTCCTTTAGTGAATTTCTTTCAGCCAGGAAGGCAAAGGTTCCAAAACTACAATTCAGTCATTGTCAGACCTGGAATTCCCTTCCTGGGACGATTACATTTTGCTCCTGCTTAGCTCCTTGTTGCTTAGCAACCACAGTAGCATCAGGGGAAGCCACCAGAGAGAAAAGCCCTTTCCAAAGTGGGGCTGGGGTGGGAATCATCAGAAGTGGAAATCACCTTCTCACTTCCTAGAGAAATGGTGTTACGGTGTGTACCTAAGAGATAAGATTGAGGTGGTAGAATTAAGATGCATCTGGACAGAGTCATTTAAATGTTCACATCATATTTAATCACGAAAACCAATATTCAAACAGAATTAGTTTACTTTGCAATGTAAATTAATATCTAATATTTCCTACAAGTTTCCTTCTAAGGGATTCCTTGGGGCATGATGATGGTTCTCAGTTTATCGAGGAGGAAACTGAGGTAGAGGGGGCTAATAATGTGCTCAGCTTTCACCCAGCCAGTTAATGGCAGGGGACTAGAATCCAAGTCTATCATTGTCTAACGCTCCATTGTCTATTGATTGGTTGGTCTATCATTCTTTCATTCATTTATTCATTCATGATATAGGATCGATGTTCATATACTATATATAGAGAGGCATGGTGGTGTCAAAATACTAAAGTTTAAAATTAACCACTGCTCCAAACTCATCCCCCTCCTCCTCATTCTATCATCCTGTCCCTCCTCAGGATCCAGACACTCAAGAGATATCACCTGGCTGAGCAGGTGTCAAGTGTTCATTCTGACCAATTAGTCTCCTGTAATATTGTTAAGTATTTTTGACATTTTATCAATTATTACTGTACCTTGGGCTCCAGGTACAGTTTTACCCAGTGAAGATTCAGAGGTATAATGCAAAACCCTTGACCTCAAGGAATTCACAGGTTGTGGTTGTGGAGGAAGTGAAAAATGAGGGCATAGTTTTTTGTTTTGTTCTGTTTTGTTTTGTTTTTTTTCCTCAGTACTTCTTATGACATGGAGCTCCTTGTTATTTAAGATGATCTGTTCTCGTCTCAGGTCCAATCACAGAGTTTTTTTTATTATATTGAACTGCGATCTGCCTCCCCAAAACATCAGCTGATTGGGGCTGGTTATGTCCTTCAGAGCAGAGGCAAGCGAACTATTCCCTGTTTCTCCTGATGTTTTTCTTACAAAGACAGTTTTCACATCTCACTCCAATTGTTCATAGTATGCTCCTACTGTTCTTCTGGGACTCTCTTCTGTTCTAGAATAAATTAAAAAAAAAAATGGAGAGAATTTTATAGCTGGCTTGCTCCTTAGAATACCCCTCCTTTTCCAGAAGAGGGGTCTGAGGGTCAGGGAGATGAGGGCACTTGCCAAATAAGCTTAGAATCAACATCTTGTACGTGATCTTTTCATTGCATCATTGGAGCATACTCCTAATATCTACATCTCCAGTACTGGTATTACCCCCAAACTCCAAATATGGCCCAATATCACTTTATAGTTCACTGTGGTTATCACCTCCTTTGGTTAGCTACCCCTTCTATTGATGCTACTTCATCTAAGATTGTAGGAGCTTTCCAAGTATCTTGATCCATTGTCAGGGCACACCCTTTTTATTGAATCAGTGATTCTCAATCATTTGCATATTAGAAGCACCCAGGGCATTTTGTTTTGTTGTTAATCCTCACCAGAGGACATTTTCTCATTGTTTGTTTGTTTGAGAGTGGAAGGAAGGAAGGGGGGGGGGGGAGAGAGAGAAAAAAAAAACATCCATGTGAGAGAGACACATTAATTTATTGCCTCCCACACTCCTCCCCCAGTCCCCCACCCAACAGGGCCAGGGATTGAATCTGTAACTCAGGTACATGCCCTTGACTGGGAATTTAACCCACCAGCCTTAGATGTAGGGGCCAATGCTCTAACCACTGAGATCACCAGCCAGGTGAGGGCATTTATTATTAAGACCAATAAAATCAAGATAGGTCCCAAGCAACAGTAATTTCTGATTTACAATGTGTGCTGAGAAGCACTACATAAGTTAATACTATCTCATTTTCCAAAAAGGAGAGAATCAATATTGTATTTAAACCCAAGAAATGTGTATGTGTGTATGTATATGGGGTGGTGGGGTGACTGGCTCTGCGTATTGGATTATATTACTTAACCTCAACTTCTTATAAAGGAAAATGTGTGGTTTTGACTTATTTCTTTCAGCTCTTTAGCTCAGGGATGTGAAAATGACATGACCTACCCTTGCACTTGGAACCATATCTTGCTTGCATATATGCCCTTCATGTGGTCCTCAGGTTATGTAGGGAATGAATGACCTTACAGATCCTTGCTGTACCTGGTATGGGGTCTGGTGCAAGTTGGGGTGGGGTTCCATGATGGCAATATTACAGGTGAGACACAGGGATGTCTAGAACGCAGAGCGATAGCCCTACTGGCAGAGACAGTTATTTGGTAATATCAGAGGAAGCTTAATTGCACATTTATTGATATTTTCTTTGCAGACACAGACCAATTCTTAATAGTTTTAATTTTGGTTGGAGAAAAATGTCTTATAGGGAAAAAATAAAGCATATGTGTACAAGAGGAAAAGGAAATGTGTATGTTAAATAGATAATAAATATGCCAAAAGTCTAAAGAGGATAAGATTTCTGGCCTCACCCTCCTCCTGCCATGTCTGCATCTGTGCTCCATATACTTTGTAAACATCTCCATAAACTTTATAAACATCTCCTTTCTGGCATTTCCATACATTAGTGGTTCCAAGTTTCATACCAGTCTACCTCACTTGGTTGTGAATTCTGAGTTTGTATGTCTAGTTGCTACCATAGTCCATGCTAGATAATCATGTGGTTGAGTGATTGCAAAATGCTGATTTTGAAGATTGTGCAGTATTAAGTGATGTATGTTGTGTGCATGCCCACTAACTGCTCAGATAATCCCTTTATTTTCTCAAGTCCCTGAGGCCATAGGAAAAGGTATCTTAAACTTGCATGGTACTGATTTTTAGGCAACTTCTTTACCAGTTTCTGACTTCCTGTGCTTCAGGATCTAGTTCTCAGATAACCAGAGGGTGGCCTCCTTGGGAAAGAAGGTAACAATTCCTGTGCCAATCAGCTAGAATTTGAATGCAAATCCAGTTCTTTAAGTAGACATTTCATTCAGAGATGGGGTTTCAATTTTCAGGAATCCTTTGTTATATTACTAGAGGCCCAATGCTCAAAATTCATGCAAAAGTAGGCCTTCCTTCCCCCGCTGCCAACATCAGTTTCCCTCTGGCACCCAGGACCCAGGTTTCCCTCTGGCCCTGGCTTCATCCAAATGACATCCAGAATGACGTTCAGTTTAATATTACCCTTTTATTATAGTGTAGAGGCCTGGTGCATGAATTTGTGCACAGGTGGGGTCTGGCCAGCCCACCCTGATCACGATTGGGGGGCTGATCAGGGGTGGGGCCAGGGGGAAGGACTACGGGCGATTGGCCAGCTGGCCCCATCCCCTGGTCAAACTCCCAGTTGAATTTCTGGTTGAATTCTTGGTTGCCCTCAATAATTTGCATATTAGACTTATAATATAATTTATAGGATCATATATTTAAATGAAAATACATACATTATATGTGACATATATGTAGATGAATATACATGTATGTAAATATGTGTGTATATATATATTGATATATAAAACTTAGAGTGAAAGGATTCTCTCTTTTCTTCCCCCTCACTCTCTTCCCCTCACTTAAAGATGGGCTACATGTAAGGAAAGAACATTGGATGAGACATCAAGGACATGGAGTCTTTTCATGGCTTTGCCTTAACTCTGTGACTCTAGGCAATTTATTGCATCTCTTTCCTCAGCCATAGGGTGATGGGTTTGACTAGGTGGTATCTCAGATAAGCTTTTGGTACACTATTATTCTGTAGACTTACCATCTATTTCAGAAACTTAAAAAAAAAATATCCTCACCCAAGGTCACATTCTTTTTTAAATATATTTTATTGATTTTTACAGAGAGGAAGGGAGAGGGAAGAGAGAGTTGGAAACATTGATGAGAGAGAAACGTTGATCAGCTGCCTCCTGCACACCCCCCACTGGGGATGTGCCTGCAACCAAGGTACATGCCCTTGACCAGAATCGAACCTGGGATCTTTCAATCCACAGGCTGACACTCTATCTACTGAGCCAAACCGGCTAGGGGCAAGATCATGTCCTTATTGATTTTGAGAGAGAGAGAAACATGGATGGGTTGTCTTCCAAAGGCACACTGACCGGAAATCAAACCCTAACCTTTTGGTGTATGGGACAATACTGCAAGTAACTGAGCCATCTGGTGAGAACTACAGCAACATTTAAATAAGGTATGAGCTTCTCTGAGTTCCTCTTCAAAGAAACACAACCCAGGAAGACCTTGTGATATGCTGAGGTTACAGAAGGCAAAGGACTTGAGCAACAGGCAGTCACATGCTCCCGGCAAACCCTTCTGAATTCTGAGGCTCACTTTTCCAATTTGTGAAGTGTAGGAAATGGCCCACATGCCATCTTAGGCCTCTGTAGGCTATGGTATAGAAATTTAGGTGCACAGGGACTTGGGCAAAGGTCAGCTAATTACAGAGAATGGTTGTTTTTGACACTGTGTCAAAACAATTGATCTCTATTCTATCATCAACTCATACGCCCTGATAATATTTCCATTTCAGGATCACTTTTCTGCTAATAACAAAAATCTGGTATAAAGGATAGCAGAAGACTTACTGGAATATTGGTTTTAACAAAGTTCTTGCAATGATGAGCAACAGAAGAAATGTTTGTGGCCAATCAGAACATTCCTCTTGGGGGGAGGTGAGGACAGCAGGGAGGGTCCCATCCAGAAATGGACCAGGATGGGAGTTGGGGGGTCTTCCAACCCAGTCTCCCTTACCCTTCTTCACTGCAGCATTTCTATGAAAAGTGTGAGAGTGAAGAAGCTCAGTGGCAGAACTCAAAGGAGCAGCCAGCCCAGGCAGGCAGTGGCTGAAGTGGTTGGTGATTGGGGGGGTGGGGGGGGAGGGGGGGAAGGGAAGGAGGGTGGGGCGGCACAAGCTCTGCCTCATCACTACCAAATCATTCCCCAATCCAGATGCCCGAAAACTCTCCTATAAAACGTGGCAGTCAACAGTCCTCTCAGAATCAAAGTTCTGAGAAAACTCTACCCAATGTCTTTAGGCAAAACTGCCTACAAACCTATGGAATCCACACCCATCCTATATCCTATATAATGAAAACCTAATATGCAAATTGTCCCCTCCACTGGGAGTTGGACCGCTATGACATACGCTGACCACCAGGGGGGCGGCGTGGAATATGGCAAGCACAGGCAGCCTGAGCAGTGAAGGAGCTACTGGCCCCAATGGGCTTCCGAGTGAGCCAGGCCACAGATGCTGGGACCACAGGGGCTGGTTGGGATCCCCATGGGTTTGCACAGGAGCCGGTTTGCAAGGCTGGCTGGGAGAGAGTGCACTGCCCACCAGTTTCTGTGTGGTGCCACTGGGCGGCCCAGAGGCCCATGCTCTGCCCAGCCTACATGTCTGGCTGTGCTCACTGCATCTCTGCATGGGGACTCAGGTGCTGTGACTCAGGTGGAGGGGTGTGTGTGGGGGCCTGGGGACCCAGTTGCTGCCCAGGGCCCAGAGGTTAGCTGGGATCTACCTTCCCTGCCAGATGCTCACGTGTAAATCACCGGCCAGGCCTAGGGACCGCACCTGTGCATGGATTTTATGCACAGGGTCTCTAGTTGTCCTGTAAGGAAGATATGTCCCTGAGGAGTTCCATTCCTCAGCTGTGGATACAGATACCCAAATACAGAGGCCCAAAGAGATGAAAGGGTCACCAGGGTGTTTATGAACTGAAGACATTCTACCTTATCCTTTCCACCACCCTACATCTACTTACCAATTAAGCATTCGTCATCTCTCTGTGTCTTTTCCCCGATCGATCAAGTATCCAATGTTTGTGAATAACGAGAAATTGCACCTAAGCATCTCAATGCATACATGTAGCTTAACAAAAAATAAACCCCTGAAAGTGAAATGTAATTACCAGGTTAGAAAAAAAATGCGCCCAGGTTTCCGAGCCTATCACGTCGCGCGCCTCCCCGAACACTGCCCCTGTTGTGTCAGACAGTGGCAGTGTTGAGCCCGGGAACGGACGCCGAGCCCGCGGTGGCGGTCCCCGCGGCCTCCGGTCTCCGCGGCGGCCTCCGGAGCGCACAGCCGCCGGGCCGCGCGGGCGCTGGGGAGCGGGAGGGGCTCGAGGGGCGGCCAGGGGCTCCCCAAGAGGCCTCCACGAACTGTTTTCCTTCTCGCCCCGGCCAGAGCCCCATTCCCTCCCATTGATCGAA